>NC_083114.1:58498734-58805506 GCF_949774975.1 Lagenorhynchus albirostris
AGGTACAGAGATGCTTTCAAGTATAGGTTCTTATAATTGAGTGGAATATAGTCCTGAGCTGTTTTCCCCTGTTCCCCCCATTAATCGATTCATAGGTACCCTCATCATCCATCCATCCCTCATCCATCCATCTGTTGTCTGTCTGTTGATCCCTCATCCATCCCTCCATCCCTCATCCATCCCTCGTCCATCCATCCCTCCATCCCTCATCCATCCATCCATCCATCCATCCATCCCTCATCCATCCATCTGTCGTCTGTCTGTTGATCCCTCATCCATCCCTCCATCCCTCATCCATCCATGTCTCATCCATCCATCCATCCCTCATCCATCCATCCATCCATCCCTCCATCCCTCATCCATCCATCCATCCCTCCATCCCTCATCCCTCCATCCCTCATCCATCCATCCCTCCATCCATCCATCCATCCCTCATCCATCCATCCATCCATCCATCCCTCATCCATCCATCTATCCATCCCTCATCCATCCATCCATCCCTCATCCATCCATCCATCCCTCATACATCCATCTATCCATCCCTCATCCATCCATCCATCCATCCATCCCTCATCCATCCATCCATCCATCCATCCCTCATCCATCCATCCATCCACATATTTAGAAGCAGCTGGCTGAAGTAAATTCTCCTCCATGTTGAGGTTCAGCTTCTCCTGCTGTAACTTAAGCCCTTGCCTCAGTAACTACTAGGTACACAGTAGCTACCACTTTCCTCTTGCTGTCCCGCAATAACAGGACTTCATTAATATGTGTGATAATGCATATTACAGGATGGACACATTTGAACTTGAGTTTGAGATGGGGAGACACGAGTGCAGACTTGTTTTAGGCAGCATGAGTCATACTTCTCAAGGAGCACACCCTAACCCTCCCAAGGCTAGACTTCTGGGCAGGCAGCAACAATCTTGCTGTTGTTTTGCCTTTTACAAACATGTTTGCAGAAAGCCAGCATCACACCAACGTTAGGGCTTAGCTTTGTGGATTTGTTGTGCTCTGTGGTTGAATATTAAGTTCCCATATTCTCCTGCACACTGCCCCCCTCTTCCTTATCAGATTTGGGATACATTTATTAAAAAAAAAAACCAAGCCAACTTGTGGCTTCTGTGGTGAAGGCTTGTGGAGAGTTCGGTGCTGCCCTTTGAATGACTGCCCCTGCACAGCTGGGCTGGGAGACCGTCTGGCTGGGTCTCGTTGTTGACTTAAGGCTTCCTGCCCTCTGCACACAGCATAGGTTGTGGGGCTCAGTGTTCTCATTTTGTTTTCCTCCTCTAGGAAAATTATAATTTCTTGAACAAAAAAATTAACTACAAGTGGGACTTTGTCATCATGCAGGCCAAAGAGCAGTACCGGTGAGTCAAAGATCTTGTTGGTCCCCTGGCTGTCTTTCCTCCTCCCTTCCTTCTTTGTTTCTTTTTAATAAAATAAACTTTTATGGAGTGTTTATGTGTTAAACAGTGGGTGAGGCATAGGGAAGGTAGAGGCATCGTCTAGCGAGCCCAGCAGACAAGCAGACAGGCCATGGTGCCTCAGTGAGTCGAGAGCCCCACGTCGGGGTTTGGAGAAGGAGCTGCAGAAACAGCATTGAATCTGGAGGCTGCAGAGGGTGTATCCAGGTGAGGGGTGGTGGTGGTGGATGGAGAGGAGAGGAGAGGAGAGGTGGGAGGGAGGGTGCTCTAAGCAGACAACCAGAGTCTGGGGGCATGGGAGTGCCCGCCTGATGCCGTCCCTTGGAGCTGGTACAGAGAGTGCAAAGCCCCAAACTGGCGGAAGTGAGGCTGGATGTGTTAGCAGGAGCGGGTCGGGAGAAGGTTTTGTGCTCAGGGCCGTGGGGAGCCGTGGAAGGACCTTAAACATGGGAGAGCTGTCATCAGAGTCACCTGTGAGAGCCCACTCACTGCTCGCCCTCATTTGCCGGTTCAAAACTGGGCCTGAAGTCCCCCTGGGGGCCCTGCCTTGTCTGTAAGGGCCAGCGGTACATGTTGGGGAGCGCGTATCAGTCAGGACGAGGTTAGGCTGTCCTAACAAACGTCACCCAGCAATCAGAGGCATGCAACCACGAGGCTCATTTCTTGCTCGTGTCACGTGTCCACCGTCGGTCAGCTGGGGCCCTGACATGCCTGCAGCCACTCCAGGACCCACGTCACTTCTGCTCACAGTTCACTAGCCAAGGCAGCTCACGTGGTTATGCCTGCTTCAAAGGAGGGTGCACGGGGCGTGCAGTCCTCCTGTGTGTCCGAGATGCAGGAGGGTCAGGAATACCTGGGGACCAATACCCGTGATCACCAGAGCAGTGAGCCCAGCTGGCCCGGCCTCGCTCACCCTGGCAGGTCCAGACCCCAGGAGGTCTAGAGCGGCTGGTACATGGTTGGGCTGGATGGTGGAGACCCCGTCCTCCTGAAGCAGCCCTGGAAGAAGTGTAGTGGTGGGTGAGTCACGGTTCTCCAGAGAAACAGAATCTCTGTGTATTGATCTAGCTAGAGAGGAGGTGGGGGAGGGGAAGGAGGGGGGAGAGAGAGTAGAGAGATTGAGAGTGAGATTTGTTACAAGGAATTAGGTCACACAGTTATGGAGGCTGAGCCGTCCCAGTACCTGCAGTCGGCCAGCTGGACCCCCAGGAGAGCTGATGTTTCAGCTGGAGCCTGAGGGCAGGAAGAGACCAATGTCCCAGCTCGAGGCCACCAGGCAGAGGGCACGTCCCCTTATTTGCAGGAGGATCAACCTTTTTGTTCTATTCAGGTCTTCAACGAAAGCACCCTCATCCGAGGACATCCTCACAGACACCCCCAGAATAATGCTGACCTATCACCTGGGCACCCCTGGGCCCATAAAATTAACCATACCAAGCAGTGAGCACCGTTACACAGGACTGCCGTCCGGGCAGACCGGAATCTGGAAGGCAGGATGGCTTTATTGCTCACGGTGGGGGGGGGGGGGGGGATTTGTTCTCAGGCCTGAATTCACGCGGAGGCGCATTATGGGGAGAGCTGGCTCTGCCCTTTCACGGTGAACGTGCCTCTGCCTGGGTGTTTTTCAGGCAGAGCGGCGGGGGGGAGGGGGCAGTTTGCTAACCTTTTGTCACGTGCACTTGTGTGTGAGACTCCACTGGGTGGGTTCCGTGCACTGTCTCATCCCACGCTGGGGAGAGGAAATGCCGGGAGCAGTAATTCTTGTCGCCTCTCACATCTGCAACTGGGGAAACGGAGGCTTAGAGGGGTCAGAATACTTGGCCAAGGTCACTTGGTGGGGTCGTGGTCCAGCCTGGCCTAGTGCTACTTCCATTCAGTGGGCGGTTTTTAGCGCCTACTGGGTTCCAGCACTGGGCCGGGCCCCAGGGACACAGAGTTGACTGGGATGTGCCCCCGCCCCACCCCTGACCCCTCTCCATCTTCCTCTGCCTCTCTGCTCCAAGCAGGATGAGCCCATGACCCAGAGGACTGTGGACCCCTGAGCTGCCTTGCAGCACAGAGGTACCCCCAGTGGCCCCCGCAAGCCCCACCACTCAGGCCTTGGCCTCAGCCTGGGTAGAGCTCTGAGCTGCCCACATCACGGGGCAGCCCCTTGGCCATTCGCTTCTAGACGCCTTGGGCTGAGCACTTCCTGAAAGCCATTCTCCTCCTGAGATGCTGGCTCTTCCCCACTGATCCTGTTGCTTCCCTCAAAGGCAGCCTCAGATTTCAGGTTTAGGATCTGTGATGGTTAATTTTGTGTGTCTGCTTGGCTGGGCCACAGTGCCTAGAGAGTTGGTCCAGTACCCGTCTCAGATGTCACTGTGAAGGTGTTTTTTAGGTGAGATTAGTATTGAATCAATAGACTCTAAGTAAAGCGGATGACTCCCCCCAATGTGGGTGGGCCTCATCCAAACAGTTGAAAGCGTTACGAGACTGAGGTTCCCAGAGGAAGAAGCAATTCTGCCTCTAGACGGGCTTGGACTTGAGCTGTCGCATCAGCTCCTCCCTAGTCCTCCAGGCTGCTGGTGCGTCCTGCAGAATTTGGACCTGCTAACCTCCCCAATCGTGTGAGCGAATTCCTTGGAATAGATAAATTCTGTCTCTGTCTCTCTCTATTTATCCTCCTACTGCTTCTGTCTCTCTGGAGAAGCCTAACTAATACAAGTACAAGGTCTCACCACAAAATCAGGTGGCCATGTAGTCTGGCTCACGAGGCACCCATTTCGTTCCCCTGAGTCTCTGCGCACAGACCTCTCTCCTGAATCCCAGAGTCAGCATCTCAGCTACAAACTCAACATCTCACGTTGACATCACACCTCAGCCTAACTTTGTCCATACTTGAATGTTTTCCCCTCGCTCCCCAAGCCTTCTCTCCCTCTAGCGTTACACATATCAGTACAATGAGCCCCCATTCACCTCTCCCTGACCTGTGTCCTGTGTTCAGTCATCCAGTCCCGCTGGTACTGCTGGCAGAATCCCTTCTGCCACACCTGTCCACTTCTGTCTACTTCCATCACCCTGGAGCCAACCTCACTGTCAGCTGGGCCACGGCAGCATCCTCTGCTCCCATATGCCCCCAGTTTTGAAACACAAACAGGATCCAGTCCCACCCTTTCGAGAGAGAACCCTCAGTTCAAATGTCATGTGCTCAAAGAAGCTTTTATTTCTTTTTTCTTGTTTAATTTTTATCGGGGTATAGTTGGTTTACAATGTTTTGCTAGTTTCAGGTGTATAGCAAAGTGAATCAGTTAGACATAGGCATATATACAATCTTTTTTAGGTTCTTTTCCCATCTAGGTCATTACGGAGTACTGAGCAGAGTTCCCTGTGCTGTACAGTAGGGCTTTATTAGTTAGCTAGTTTATGTACGGAAGTGTGTGTATATCAATCCCAATCAAATAAGCTTTTCTGATTAGCTGTTATTCTGCACACAACCATCCTGAAACTCCATGGCTCAGGGTGGCAACAGTATTTTACTATCTCTCAAGGGTTCCGTGGGTCTGGAGTTTGGGACGGCTGGGCTGGGCAGTTGTGGATCAGAGCCTCTCAAATGCTTGCAGCCAGAGGGCTGGAAGGTCTGCCCTGGGCTTCCTCACAGCACCAGGGATATAACACTGCCTACAGGTGGTTGGAAGCCCCAAGGGCAAATACTTCACTGAGGGGATGGCAGCTGCCCCACCTTCGATGGCCCAACCTCAGAAATCACACAGCGTCATTTGTGATATACTCAGTTGGTCAGCACAGCCACAAACCCCACCTGGTCTCAGTGGGGGAAGACATAGACCCACCTGGCAGTGGAAGGAGGGTCACAGGACTGTAGACATACTATTTAAAAAGTACCACACTGGCCATCCCTGATTCTGCACTCTAGTGCACTGAATGTGTCCTCACAGCTCACGACACAATTTGTAATTTTATATCTACTTCTTGACCATTTGTGGAATGTTTAGACCTAAAGGTACTCAAGGAAGGGCAGGAAATATGTCTGTGTGTCAGTCTGCTCAGGCTGCTGTATCAGAGCATCGTAGACTGGGTGTCTTAAACAACAGACATTTATTTTCTCAGAGGTCTGGAGCGGGGGAAGTTCAAGATCAAGGTTGTGGCAGGGTTTGGTTTCTGATGAGGGCTCTCATCTCAGCTTGCAGACAGCTGCCTTTTTGTTGTGCTCTCACATGGGGGAGAGAGATGGACAGAGCGACTCTTCTGTTATCTCCTATTACCAGGGCACTAATCCTGTCATAAGGGCCCCACTCTCATGACCTCATCTAATTACTTCTAAACCCCAATTCCTTCTTAAAGGCCCCATCTCCAGATACTGTCGCACTGGGAGTTAGGGCTTCAACGTGTGAGTTTTTGGGGGATGCAAACGTTCAGTCCATTACAGTCTATTTGGTTCGCCCGAATTCTCCCAGTGTTTGGAACATAGTGGAGATCAGTAAATACATGATTGAGTCAAAGTGTCATCAACTAAGGGATACTGTTGCTATAAAGATCACAACATGACAAACTAAGATAATTCTTTGTTTGCTGGTTCTCTTGAACGCCGTTCATCACCACTCTCCTCCAATAACCTCTGTCACACAAGAGCAAAGCCAGAAAGGGCATTGCAGTAAATTAGCGATCAACTCTACTGCCAAGGTGGTCCAGCATTATGGAAAGTCCACAGTGCCTCAGGCCATCTGCAGCCCACCTTCCTGAGGACACGGGGTAGTTAACCCGGTAGAAAATCCATTTCAGTTGGCAAGGGGGAAGTTGGAGTGACAGTGTTTATAGTTAATTTCCAGAGAATGTTGCCAAGCCCCCCCGGGAAGGGCACTCTCCGCCCACCTGGCTCTCTGGATATTATGTTACTCACAATACATGAGCTGGCATGTGAATCCGCCGACTCTGTCTTGAGGAGGGCATGTGCGTCATCCTGCGTTGCCTGGGCAAACGAGCATCGCCTAGCGGAGCGCACGTCGCCGTGGCAATGGCGCTGGATGGGGTATGATAATGAACACGCCCTCACCCCTGTCATTTCCTACCTGTAATGGGAAAGAGGGAGACTGAGAGATGAGAGGGAGCATGAATAGCCCTTCACAGAAATCAGCTGGGCTCAGAGAAACCCTGCCTTGCTGTGAACTCTTTGAAGTGACAGAGTGGCACTGACGGCTAGAGAGAAACCAGAACTCCCCAGGGCCCGCGTTTTCCCCATCCCAGACTCTGGCATTGCTGTTGCCTCCTGACTCCGGTGTTGATTATGTTGTTTATCAGAGCAGGGAAACATCCGGAAGCCAGGTGGGCCGAGAATGTCATCCACGCTCACTCCAGTGGAGACGCTGGGGGAGACGGTCTGATCCTCGGGCTGGTCATGGTGGCACGATCGCATCACACGCTGGTGCTCTCGGGGGGAGCTGGACTCGGGGACCAGATCCCTGGTTCGGGTCCCACCTCTGCCCCCTGGTGACAGCACGACCCACAGTGGGACATTCAACCTCTCTTTGCTTCAGCCCCTGAACTGCAAATTGAGAATTGCTCACTGGGAGGGTTCGAGTTAATACGTATAAAAGTATGTTGCAGGGTACTTAGCACATAAGGATAATATTAATGTTCGCTATTTTCATTATTCTCATTATGGCAAAAGCACAGATTACTTGGGCAGATTGGGAGAGTGGTCCGGAATGGGGCTCAGCAGGAAGGGCGTCCATCCGTGAGCAACAGATGCAAAACCTTACTGGCCTTTAACGTGGGTTTTGGCTTTTCAGGGCTGGAAAGGAAAGGAATAAAGCGGACAGGTACGCGCTGGATCGCCAGGAGAAGGCGTACTGGCTGGTGCACCGATGCCCCGTGAGTGCCACCTCCCCCCTGGTTTCACCCGTCTCTTCCTGCGCCCGACCACTCCCAACCTTGCTCCCCATCCCCCTTTTGTGGCTCATCTCTGCCTGGAGCTAGAATTGAATCTGCAGGAGCTGTTGCTCGCTGTGGAGTAACATCCATGGGCCTCTGGCTGCAAGAGGAAATTCACCGTCTGGATGGAGTCCGCCCGTGGCCCATCCGTTGCTGTTAGGACTGAGCGCATTTCCGTAGCGGAGGGACCTGAATGAGTCTGCCTCGCGTGAGGGCTAGGACTCGATGCCTTAGAAGAGGAGTGTAAGAAGGAAAAGGTAGGACACGTGTAGGGAACCGGAAGCCGCCTCGCCGCGGCCATGCCGTGCGTCTCTTGCTGCTGTCCTTTTCCTCTCCGGATCCGGTCCCCGGCAGAGATGGGGGCGGGGATAAATGTGTGCTCAGCCTCATGGCTTAGAACACATGGCGTCTCTGGCTTTGGGACGTTAGGTGGCCTAGAGGCACAAGCTGGACATGCGAGATGCGACTTGTAGCGGCTCCTTACTTGGGAGGGAAGCCGCGTCCCCAGCGCGGAGAAGCAGGCTGTAACCGCCACCCACCGCGGGCGCCTCTGCCGCCTCGGTTCCCTCCCGCGTCAGACCCGTGTGCTGCCTGCCGGGCACTGGAGGTGGGAGAAGCGGAAGGAATTCTGCGAAGTGGAGCATTCGGAACACACGTTCCTCGTCTTCCTCCTTTAGTTTTCTTGCCTGACCGGGAACCAAGTTCTCAGAACCGGAGAGCGAACTGCGTCCCTCACGGGGCCAAAGCTTCTGGAGTTTTGAACTTGGAGCCCATCAGACTTGGGCCGTTTTGCTACTTTTCTTTCTGCATCCAAGACAGGCAGCCGTAAGGTGTTCCAGCTGCGAGGACGTTGGTTCCGATGCCTTGTTGCCGAGGTGAAGGCCCTGGGGTTGAGGCGTGTTTGCTTTTGCTTGGTTCAGGGCACCTCCTCCAGTTAGACCACGTGGCCGACGCCCGACGCAGGTCCCCGGGGGCCTGAGCGGAAGGCTGCTTGGCCGAGCACAGGGTCCTGGAGGTCAGAGCCCACACCCGCCGTCCCGCGGGTAGCGCAGGAGTGAGATCTTTGTGTGCGAGGGAGGCAGGCCGTGCTCAGCCCGTATTGTCATCAGATCCTGAAGCCGGGGGGGACCCTTGGTGAGGAGAATGGCGAATGGTGGATAAGCCTCTCAGGTGGTAAGAGGCGCTGGTGCCCCGTGGCACCCGTGACCGAGGCGGTCCTGCTCCTTGTAGGGTGGGAAACGGCCTCTGTATCACGTGTGGAGCCTCCGCGCTGTGGGACGCCCGTGCGCCTGCATCTCTTGCCGGGCGACAGAGTCTGTGCACGCGAGCTGCCCTGGGACCCTCTCCTCGCCTCTGTCCCTGCAGCCAGGAGGTCTGCAGGGACACGACGAGAAGCAGATTATCCGCGTCGTTCCCAGGCCTCCCGGGGCAGCTCTCGGCCCCGACGCCGGGCAGGTGGCCGAGTGGCTCTTCCCTGCGTGATACAGAAGCACAGACGTTCAACAGTGTGTCCCTGACAGTGGCTTCTACCACCACCTCCCGCACGGTCCCCACTTCCTCCACCTCCATCGCCTGCGTTGTCACGGTCACCGTCACTGCAGACCTGAGTGGAGAACTTGCGGTGCCCCGGGCTGTGCGCCAAGCATCGTCCTGCACGCGCTTTCTCGTTCCACCTCTGCGGCCCTACCTGAGAGGCTACGTGATGAGTCCCGTTTTGCTGATGAGGAAGCAGAGGCCCAGGGCTGCTGCTGACTTGCCAGTGACAGCCAGTGAGTGAGCACCGGGCCACCTGGACCCACAGACTGCAGAGCCTTCCCTCCTGGTCTCCATGCTCCTTTGCCTCTGGTGACAGTGTCACGTGATGTTGTGCGTTTAAGGCCTTTTGTCACCTCCTTGGTCACTAGAGCATCACGTGGTTGCTGCCACTCTCACGCACATGGTGCCGGGTTCAGAGGTGCCTGTCCCTCACTGGCGGCACTGGGGGGCCCCGTGCAGGAGGAAGCCTGCTGTGCTTGGAGCAGACATGAAGCTCCCCGGACACAACACCTCTCTCCCCGCCCCGCCCCCTCACTGCCGATCCCCTCGCCCAAAACCGGACCAGGAGTCGGGGCCGGGCCGGGTGGCCCTGGCTCCTTCTCTCCCTGACTTTCGTAAAGCCTTCAGCCTCTCGGTGGCCCAAGGGCGTCAGGATGACGGATGCGTCCCGTTTGAAGAGCGTCCGGTTTGAAGTCTGTCTCGGCTGGAAACTGAGCAATCTGACCGACAACGCAGCAGCCCAGGCGCTTGGGGGCCGTCAGACCGTCTCCAGGGGCCCCAGACACACTGTCAGCTGGGTGGGAAGGAGCCAGCCGGGCAGACAAAGCATTTGGCTGGGTGGGGTGACTGTAGCCAGCTGCCGTACTTACCGAGCACATTCATCCCCTGCTCGTTTGTCTGGCCCTGGATCCGCAAAACCTTCCCGGGGCCCTGAGTCTGCACCAGCCGGGGAGCCGGGCGCCGGGCGTGATGTAACAGCCGAAGGCCGCTGAGCACCTGCCACGCGCCCGGGTTAAGCCCTGAGCCTGGCTGATCCCAGGGACCTGACGGAAATGCTGTGACATAGGGGTGTCATTGCCCTGTCGTTCAGGTGGGGAGATCGAGCCTCAGGAAGCCGCAGCGGCCTGGGCAGCGCTGGGACGTGAACACACCTCTGTCTGGCATGCTGCTGCCATGGAAGGTGCGCCCACGGGCGGGCCCCTCTCTCAGCTCAGGCAGCTCCAAGTGCAAACTGCTGACACTGGAGAGCCATGTTCCTCTCACACTTTTCCCCAGCGGAACAGGGTACAGATCTGGGCACGATGCAAACGAAGGTTCATTGTGTAAACGGACAGAAGGAGAAACGGTTCCTTTAGAAAAGTCATCTCGGGGCCCCCCGTGCATTGTTGCTGTGCCATCTGTGGCATCCGTGTCTCCCCAGGATACAGGCCGCTGACACGTGGACCATGGGTACAAGGAGGATGTGGTCCGGGGACAGAGGCGGCCTGTGGCACGTGCGCTCTAAGTCAGGCGGTTGCTGGTCTGAGCGTCGAGCTAAACGGCCTTTGTTTCAACCACAAGTGCAAACTCTCACCCGAGAGGCTGTCTGTCCTCCACTTCCTGCTGAGGGTGGACTGAATGTCCAGAGAGGGGCAAAGTAAATTAAGTTACAGCTCCGTGACTGAACACTGTGACACTATGAAAATAATATTTTCGAAGGCCATTTATGAACCTAGGAAAGGGGTCTGACATACAACGTTTTACCATTAAAACAGGATGGGAGAGTCCATCGACTCTGATCCAGATTAAGAAAAAAAGCCCCAAACATCCGTTTTGTGAATTTCCACCCTGTGCCAGGGGCCTAGGAGGCAATGGGGGTCTTTCCACTGGGAGCCGAGACAGACATGGCCCTCAGGGAGCTTACAGTCTGGTGGAGGGGCTGAGACTGGAACACACAGATGAATGTGCCCTGCATGGGTGCGGGGACAGCTGTGAGGGCCGGGGTCCTGCTTCAGGCCAGGGGTCTGGGGCCAGCTGTCCGCGGAAGTAACGTTCACGCCAACATCAGGCTCCTCCAACCCTTCCCTCGAATTCTGTGTCTCCCTGCGTCAACCTCGTCTCTCTCTCTGTCCCCTGTTTTGTTTTGTTTTTAAAACTATCTGGTGTTTTATTCATTCTTTGTTTTCTGTGCCGCGCACCAAAAAGGTCCAAACTGTACGTCAGGGGAGAGAGTAATGGTGAGAAGAGGAGAGAACAAGACAAGGGACGGGAGGGATGCGGCACAGCCACGTGGCACCGGGACGCGGCACCGGCGCCCACCCCGGCCCTGCTCCGGATGCCGGCTCTGGGACTGTCCCCTCCTCGTGGGCAGCCCTTGGGGGTACGAGGGTCCTTTCCTAACCTGAGTTAAGGAGCCGTTAGCAAATTGTCTCCGGCTTTTGCGTCAGGGATGTTCTCGGGCACCACGCCTTGGCATTCACACTTCCTCCAGCTGGAGGGGGTGGTGGTGGGCTTGGCGTCTCTGGGCAGGCGGGGCTTCCTGCACTTGGCCCGGGCTGCACGCGGCTGCGCGGCTCCCTGTCTGCTGACAGCCCACCGCCAGGCCACCGTGGCCCTTGTGTCCTGTGCGCCGACGGTCAGCTCTGCGGTATCTGCGTTCCAGCTGCCTCTTGCATCCCAGAAACTGTGTCAGCGGTGGCTCTGGTGACTGTTGTGGAGAACAGAGACCCCCATGCTACCTGGTGAATGAGTGGATGAATGAATGAGTGCGTGAGTGAATGAGTGCGTGAGTGGGTGAATGAATGCATGCATGAATGAATGAGTGAATGATGAATGAGTGAGTACATGAGTGAATGAATGAGTGGATAAGGGAATGAGTGAATGAATGAATGAGTGCGTGAGTGAATGAATGAGTGTATAAGGGAAGGAGTGAATGAATGAATGAGTGCGTGAGCAAATGCAGCCTGGGAGTCTCCCCAAACAGCAGCAGGAGAAAGGCAGCCCTGTGGAGAGTTCTGAAGGCAGGGCCCCGGGGTGGGACCGCAGCTCGATGGGAGCAGCTGAGGGGTGGGGAGGGCCGGCGGGGACCGGCCGCAGGACAAGGCCCGCGGGCGGCTCCAGCTCAGGGTCCTGCGCCGGTTACACAGGTGCACCGTGGAGCAGCGGAATTCACATCAGTGTGGATCAAGTTCAGAGCCAAGAGTTGGAGAAGGGGTCCAAGACGCGAGCAGACGACTGCACGGAAGCCCCTGAGGCTGGAGGGCCTGCTGGGGGGCAGGGGCCCCGAGGGGGGCAGCGTGTGCGTGTGCGTGTGCGTGTGCGCGTGTGGCTGTGCCGGTACGTATGTGTGTGAGCTGCAGATGTGAGCACATGTGGCTGCGTTCGGGTGTGAGTGCATACCTGTGAGAGTGCGAAAGAGCGATGATGTGAGCTGTGAGTGGGAGGGCGTGTGTGCACGTGAGCGAGTCCTTGAGTGTGAGAGTGAGTGTGTACATGTGAGGAGTGTGGGAGTATGCGAGTGTGTGTGTGTGATGTCTGTCTTCCGTCACCCTGGGGGGATTTCTTTGTACCAGACGGGTGTCCGCACCAAACAGAGGAGGTGGAAGACCCGAATCGCTGGCCTCGAGGGGCTGAGAGACCGAGCGGGGCTGGCTGGGGAGGCCTGATGGAGACAGGCACGCTGAGGCCAGCTTTGGGCCAGGTGTTCACACACGCGCCCTTACGATGCACACAGCCGTTGCTTGGTAACGGTGACGCCCTGCTGACAGCTTCGTACTCCATCGTGCGCTAAACCCTCACAAGAACCCGACAGGCAGGAGGGGTCGTCTGCGGTTCCCAGGGTGGGAAGGGCAGAGAGGAGAATAGTTTCCAAGATCTTCCTCACAGCTGGGAAGTGGCAGAACCGGGATTGGAACCTCTGGGTGCCTGACGGAAGCCTGGACTCTCCAACACAATGAACTGTAGAGCGAGAAGGGAGTCGGGAGTCCCACGTGCCAATCCCAGTGAACTCTGATTGAGTTTGCAGGTTGTTTATCCATCTGTGCACCCACCCTCCATCCATCCATCCACCTACCCACCCCTCATCCACCCATCTATCCATCCATCACTTATCCATCCATCCATCCATCCATCCGTCCACCTACCCACCCTCCCTCCCTCCCTCCATCCATCCATCCATCCATCACCTACCCACTCTCCATCCATCCATCCATCCATCACTTATCCATCCATCCATCCGTCCACCTACCCACCCTCCATCCATCCATCCATCCACCCATCCATCCATCCATCCATCCATCACTTATCCGTCCATCCATCCGTCCACCTACCCACTCTTCCTCCCTCCCTCCCTCCATCCATCCATCACCTACCCACCCCTCATCCACCCATCCATCCATCCATCCATCCATCACTTATCCATCCATCCATCCGTCCACCTACCCACCCTCCCTCCCTCCCTCCATCCATCCATCCATCCGTCCACCTACCCACCCTCCATCCATCCATCACTTATCCATCTATCCATCCGTCCACCTACCCACCCTTCCTCCCTCCCTCCCTCCCTCCCTCCATCCATCCATCCATCCATCACTTATCCATCTATCCATCCGTCCACCTACCCACCCTCCATCCATCCATCACTTATCCATCTATCCATCCGTCCACCTACCCACCCTCCATCCATCCATCCATCACTTATCCATCTATCCATCCGTCCACCTACCCACCCTTCCTCCCTCCATCCATCCATCCATCCATCCATCCATCACTTATCCATCCATCCATCCGTCCACCTACCCACCCTCCCTCCATCCATCCATCCATCCACCTACCCACCCTCCCTCCCTCCATCCATCCATCCATCCATCCATCCGTCACCTACCCACCCTCCCTCCATCCATCCATCCTCCCTCCCTCCATCCCTCTCTCCATCCCTCTGTTTTAGGTTCTGGGGATGCTGTGGTGGTGGAACAGCCCCATGAAACTCACCAGCTCACCTGGAGAATCGTGCACACCCCTGTAGCTCCCCACAGGCTGGGCCACGCCCCTCAGCTTGGCCTCACGATCGGCGGCTTGACCAAGGTCCAGAGTTAATCAGAAACCGGAGACTCTCCCAGCAGCGGTTCTTATGTCGTTTTTCTTTTTGTTTCCCCACTCAGCCGGGAATGAACGACGTGCTGGACTATGGCCTGGACCGAGTGACCGATCCAAGTGAAGTTCAGGTAAAACAGGTAGGTCTCTGCTGCGTACGCTGGGCGGGGCCTAGGTCAGGGTCTCAGGCTGGGAGGGTGTCCACATGTCTGTTGTCTGTTTGTGTCTGTGGGGCACTGGTACCTCCCCTTTGAGACTGCCAGAGAGGGGAGGCCTATGGGCTGTGTGGTGTCAGAGCAGGGAGGCCATGGCAGGGGTTCTGGTCAAGAGAGACTGGAGTCGGCAGTGTGCAGGTCAGAGCCAATGGGATCTAGATGGCTGGCTTTCAGACTTTTCTGAGTCACTTCCCCCTTTGAAAACCCGATGAAAGTTATGAACCCATTTCACCCAGGGGTGTGCAGATAGGCATTTCAAACACAATTTCTGCCAGTCCCCCCTCCCCCGCCCCGAAGTCTATAGGCCCCAGGCTCACAACCCTTGAATCAACTTTGGGTTTAAACCTTAATCCGCGTGACAGGACCTGGACTGTCCCACTTCTTTTTGCATCTCGTTGGGTGGGATCTTTGCAAAGATTCTCCTGTGCTTTTTATTTTAAAAGGACCCTTTCCCCCCAGTAGGCCACCATTGATGATGGATGGCAGATTTCCTAAGATGGGTTTTTATTTAAAGAAAGCTGGTGCAGAAGCTGCTGAAAGAGTGGGCATCCCGGTTAGGGTTTCCCGCCCATAGCACTGTTACTCGGGGCCAGACCGTGCTCTGGGGGCTGTGCTGTGCATTGTGGAGTGTTCAGCAGCATCTCTGGCCTGAACCCCCTGGATGCCAGTAGCTCCGAGCCTTTCCCTGCCTGCCCCTCAGTCCCAACTACCAAAACTGTCTCCAGACTTTGTCCGGTGCCCCCCGGCGGGGCTGAGAACCACAGATGCCAGTAAACCAGCCTCAGCCCACGTAAACTGGCGGTAGGTGGTTTCCTTGCTTTCTGTCTACCGTTGTCTTTGGGCAGCGAGGGGTCAGGGGCCTTGTTAGCCTAGTGTGTCATCCGTGAGCCATTGCCTGAAGCCCTGGGCGGGAGCCGGGGGGGTGAGCCCGGAAAGGAGGAGGAAGGACGTCGAGGGGCAAGAGGAGGGCGCAGGCCAAAGCTGGCCCGGAGGCTCTGACTCGTGTGTGCTGCCCACCGGGACCTGGAACTCAGGATGGCTTTGGGGACCCCCCCAGTGTGTGGGCTGGAGGCTTCGGCTGGAGTCCCCCTGGAGGGGACGTCGCGTCCCCAGAGGGCATCCCCCGGGGCCGTTGCTGGGACCCTCATCCGTAATTCAGAGTCACCCTTCCTTTGATGCACGCTTGGCACTGTTAGCCTTCAGCGGCCTTTCCTACGTTCCTCTCGTCAGATAACAGATCATTGCCAGGGCCTTGTCAGGCTTGGTTACCAAGGAAACAGAGTCATCAAGGAAAATACTGAACCCGGCTGGGAGATTTGCAGTTATTAGGAATCAGGCAGCTGTGGAAACCTCTGTGGTGTGGTGGAGGGGAGGGTGGAGGGGGAAGGCCCATCGCTCGCTCGGACCAGGCGCTGCTGTGTGTGTGTGTGTGTGTGTCTGTGTATATGTGTGTGTATGTGTATCTGTGTGTATATGTGTGTGTCTGTGTCTCTGTATGTGTCTGTGTGTCTGCATGCGTATGTGTGTATATGTATGTGTCTGTGTACGTATTTGTATGTGTGTATATGTGTGTGTATGTATGTGTCTGTGTGTATATGTGTGTGTCTGTGTGTGTGTCTGTGTGTATGTATGTGTCTGTGTACGTGTGTGTATGTGTGTATGTGTCTGTGCGCGTCTGTGTGTGTATGTCTGTGTGTCTGTGTATGTGTGTCTGTGTGTGCACGTCTGTGTGTGTATGTATGTATGTGTATGCGTCTGTGTACGTGTGTGCATGTGTTGTGTGCGCGTCTGTGTGTGTCTGTGCGTTGTGTGCATGTGTCTGTGTGTGCGCCTGTGCACGTGTGTGCACGCATGTGTGCATGGGGCGGGATCTCTAGCTTCAGCCCTGGCAGGACAGCGCAGATGCTGAGTGAGCTGCTTCCTCTCGGGCACTATCTGGGGTGCCTTCGCAGGAGGGCGCCAGGCCCCGCCGCTGAGGAAGTGTATCCAGGCTCCCTGGTGGGCAGGCTCGGGGCCGAGATGCTCTCAGCCCGGAGTCTGCGCAGGGGCGGGGGGTGAGGCTGCGGCCGCGGCACTGTGTGTCCGGGGCGCTGTCACTGCTGTTTACTCTCTGCCTTCTGTGTCTCTCTCCCACCAGCTCTCTCTCTCCTGTCTGCACTCTGGCTGCTCTGGTGCATGAAGAAGAACGAAGAACCGTAATCCTCGTGCGCACGGGGCCCCTCCGTCCTCCCCTCGGCCAGCGCGGGTCACAGCCAGCTGTTAGGGGCTGGGCTTTACCTGTGTGACCCTCCCCACAGTGGGACCCAGTGTCCCCTGTTTATCTGGCCTGAGAGGAGAGGGTCCAGAGGACGGGGCGTGTGTCCAGGAGGCCTTGGGGGTGCAGAGGCGTCGGATGCTGCCTCGTTCAGAGAAGATCTCGGTGCCGCTTTGAAGAGATGACCCATTTCCGAGAATTCGTAAATCCTTGAAAAGATCTCTTTTTCCTTAAACAGGGGAAAATGATCCAAGAGCCACAAACACCATCAAGCACAGGAAGGAGGCTGTGGGGTTGGCAGGTGTCCACGACCCTGGGTGACCCGCTTCCTCAAGCTGAGGGCCACTGGCCGCTGGGAGGAGCCAGCCAGAGTCAGGGTGACACACAGGGAGCGTGTCCTCTCTCAGTCCTGATGCCTGGAGGTGGGGGGCCACCTTCCCGTTATCAGAGGATTTGGCCCTGCAGGGAGGGGCTGAGTGGTGGCCGGGCCCCAGCCTGCTGTGGGCAGCAGTGCCCGGGGCCGGCCCTCCCTCCCCGACCCCGACAGGGTCACCAGGGTCGTTTTGTGACGAGGGCCAGTGCCGTGTGCTCGAGGGAGCTCTGACACCAGAGTGACTACAGCTCCGCCACCCCCTGGAGCTGTGACCTTGGACAAGCTCTTGAGCTCAAGGTCTCAGTTTCCTCATCTATAAAATGGGAATAAGAGTAGTTCCTTCCTCAGGGGCCTCAGCGAGGTCATTTATGTGAAGTGTCTAGAACGGGATCCGACGTGTACACTGCAGCTTTCACTGTCATTACAACTGTCTCCCTGCTGCCAGAGAGCGTTTATGGGGTCTGGAGGCCCTCGACCCCGCTTGGGGGACTGTCCCTCGCCAGTTTCCTTCTTGTCCTTGTCTCTTCTCATCCTGCTGCCCTGGCTGGGGGTGGGGGGAGGCAGGCACACACCAGTGTCCACACCCCTGCCTGGTGCGTCCAGTATTAAGTACTGTGCTCTGCAGAGCCCCCGCCTGGAGCCCTCCGTGAGCAATAACCCCTCCCGCCATGTATTCCCCCAGCTGGGGACACACGGCTGTCTTCCTGGGGCTCCTGCCTGACCGGTGGTGGCAGGGGCAGGGCTGAGGCTTGCCCACAGCTCCCTGTGTGCCGGCCGCGGGGCCGGCCGCTTCACCCCTGGTCGGGGCTCTGTGCAGGTTCAGCAGCTCACGAGGTAGAAGCTTTAGCATCTCTGCTCCACAGTTGAGACAGGCCGAGGGACCCGGCAACGTACCCGAGTCACACGTCTCGGAGACGGTGAGGCTGGGGTTTGCGCCCCAGCGGACGGGCCCCTGAGCCCACTCCGTGTCCTGCTGACGGGCCCTGATGTCCGTCACGCGCCTTCTAGAAGCTTTGCTGGATTTTATTACCTTCTCCCAGCAGCTTGGGAAGTGAGGCTTATATAAGTTCCCTTTTTCAGAGGACAAAACGGAAACAGACAGATTGAGCCGTTTGCCCAGGCTGGGCCAGCCCCGGGGACATTTAGGTCCTCCGGGTACCACCTCTGCTCCCCGACCGCACCCTTCGGTCCTGCACCCAGGGCCCCTTTCAGGAGCAGACGGCCTGTGCTCAGGCCCCCAGCTCCACGCTCAGCAGCCCCGCACCTGCCTTGATGTTCTGCTGTCTTAGAATTCTTACTACTTTTTCGGACCAGGGGCCGGGCGCTTTCATCTTGCCTTGGGCCCTGGAAGCTGTGTGGTCACCCTCCCGCCCCAGCCTGATCGGGAAGGACATGGCAGGACAGACCTCGTTCGGAGGCTCACAGCCTCGGATTCTCGGCTCCTTGGCCGGCCGGCTGCCCCCATCTCTTTCCTGTGTCTGCTTTGCGTTAACGGCCTCCGTTCCCGGATTTCCTGGTTTCTGGCCTTTGACCCATTCTCTGCTCTCCAGGCCTGTGTTCCCCGGTTCCCTGTAGTTCTCCCCGCCTTGTGTTTCACTCCATGGCTTGCTGGGCTCTCAGCCCTGTTTGCACAGATTCCCGCCTGGCTGCCTGACCCCAGGGTCCCTGCCCAGCCCTGTCTGGGGCTCCCGCGCCACTGTCCACTGTCACCCCAGGGTCTTCCAGGGCACGGCCTTGAGCCCTCCTGCCCTGTGACAGTCGTCTGCAGCCTGCATCTGGGTTTCAGGGCCGGCAAGCTGGCTGCAGAGCTGTGTAAACAAGATCTGGATGCGTCCCTATGAGGGCAGCTCTGCGAGTGAAAAGTCCGAAGTCAGAACCCCAAGACTGCAGAGTATTTGACAGTCCCTTAGGCGAGTGTTCCTGCTGTAGCGACACCTGTCACTGGGATGAAGGATAAAGAAGTGAGTTCATCCCAGGTGGACCAGCTGCCGAGAAGGCCAGGGTTGTGCGTCCTTCCACGGCGCGACCAATGTGTGTGTGTGTGTGTGTGTGTGTATTTTTTTTTTTTTTTTTGCGGTACGTGGACCTCCCACTGCTGTGACCTCTCCCGTTGCGGAGCACAGGCTCCGGACGCGCAGGCTCAGCGGCCATGGCTCACGGGCCCAGCCCCTCCGCGGCATGTGGGATCTTCCCGGACCGGGGCACGAACCCGCGTCCCCTGCATCGGCAGGCGGACTCCCAACCACTGCGCCACCAGGGAAGCCCGTGTATTTTTTAATAACTGCACGTTAATGTTTCTTATGGCCTTTGGCTAGGTGATAATCATATTGAAAGTAGGTTGTGAGGTTTAGCAAGTAAGATACAGGATGCCCAGTTAAATTTAAATTTCACATAAGCAGCGAATAACTTTTGTTGGCGTGAATATGTCCCCAGTATTGCCTGGGCATCCTGTATTTTATCTCGTAATTGGGGCTAATGCCATACCCTGAATCTTCTCAGCAGCAGTATCTGAACCCTGATCAGTAGCCAGGGTACATTGAGTCCCCGCCTTATGCCAGTCACTTAAGGATTCTGTCATTTGATCCCCCCTTTTCTCTTCCCTTTTACGAATGAGAAAACAGAGGCTTTGAGATGCCAAATATGTCATCCAAAGTCAGGTCACCAATTAGTGACAGAACAGGGATTTTGACCTCTCTGACCCCAAAGTCGATACTCTTTCTTATAACAACTCCCACCCCATCAAATTCTCTCTCCGTCTTTCAGAAAAGTCCGGAACCCTCTCCCTCACTTCCCGGATACACGTGCACTCCTAAAAGCACAGAGATACCCTATATGTCAATCCACAGGAGGCAGATCCTATGTACAGCTTTTTTTTTTTTTTTAGTATTTATTTGGTTGCATTGGGTCTTTAGTTGTGGCAGGTGGGCTCCTTAGTCATGGCTCGCGGGCTCCTTAGTTGTAGCATGCGAACTCTTAGTTGAGGCATGCATGTGGGATCTAGTTCCCTGACCAGGGATCGAACCCAGGCCCCCTTCATTGGGAGTGCGGAGTCTTAACCACCACACTACCAGGGAAGTCCCTGGACGGCTGTTTTTAGAAATGCTGAAATCCACACGGACAATCCAGGGTGGAGGTGGGCAAACTCTTAGACTCAATCAAATCCACTGCAGTCTGATTCCCAGGAGATAGCTGGTAATTTGGGGACTCAAGAAAACCCACGCAAACCACACCTTCGACACAGAGCCCTAAAGGGACAGCAAAGTCCAGAAGGGAATTAAAATATAAAGATTTTAAAACCCTGAAGCCTGAGATAATGACCCCAGAAATAAAGGTATTAAGCTGAAGTCAGACCACGCTAAGTAGACTAGAAATGGGTGTGCTGGCGACCGGTTTGCAAGGACAGCTCCCCGGGGAGCCCAGAGCCCATCGGACAGGCCGAGAGTCTGCCCGTCTTGTCTGTGTTCGTCCACGCAGGGTCCCCGAGGCCAGAGGCCAGTGGCCCACGGGACGGCTCATCCTGGGGCCTGGGCGCTTCAAAGGAGGGTGTTTATGGTGGTACCTGCTTTATAGTACAGTCGCCGTCTTTATACCAGCGCTCGTGTTTCCGGACTCCAGCTTCACGGAAGTATCATTGGCACAAAACACATGTAGGTTTCAGGTGTACAGTGTGTGACTGGATGCATGTAGATATTGCAGGATGGTTACCGCCAATAAGGTGAGGTAACACCTCCACCCCCTGACGTAATTGCGATTTTTGTGGTGATAACGGTTAAGCTCTACTTTCTGACCAACTCACAAGTATCGTTAATTGTAGTCACCGTGCTGTGCTTTAGGTCCCCAGATCTTATTTCCCTTCTAGCTGGGAGTGTGTTTTACCATCACTAGTGTTAATTGCAGAGTGTCTCCTGTGTGTGTGCTTCCTCTTGTGATTGGGGCCGGGGCACTCTGTTTTGTTTTAATTTTAAACTAAATGGCCGGACAGAGAAGACATTTCCTTCGGCGTATCCTCAGCTTCAGGGCAAGGAGGAAGGCATTGGTGAAGAGAGCAGACCATTTTCTGTCTTTCCTGGATCACTCCTTGGCTTTGCAAAGGGCAGATCTGGGTTTGAATCCTGCCTCAGCCGGTTACTGGCCAGGAGATCTCAGGGCCTTGGTTTCCTCAGCTGAAAATCAGAAAAATAAAACCTTTCTCCCTCAAACTCTGTAAGGGCTCAGAGAGGTGTAAATTGCTTTGTACTATTGCTTGGTGGTTATTGTTACACAAAAGTCCAGCTCCCCTACTCTGACCCCAGGGTTCTTTTCTACCTGAAACATGTGTCTTCTAAAACAGCCCTATGTTAGGGCTGTTAGAGAATTGGAACAGATAATCAGTGTGATAGCCAAAATATTTGGGGAGGGTTCTCAATTTTTTAAGTGGAAAAATATTCTGTTAACCTTAAAATACATCTCCATTTTTCTAGGCCTCCAAGCACACTGCAGTCATCATTTGTGTGACATTTAATGAGCATCTACTCTGTGCCATACATTATGCTCAGGAAGATAAACATGGTCTTCCTGCTCTTAATGGTGCTTAATGGGTGATACATAGATTAAACAAAGAGTCACACAAACAAATATCTAATTATACTTGTGATCAGTGCTATGAAGAAGGAAGTTTGGGAAGGGGTGGCAGATTAGAGAGGCCTACCTGAGCATTACCTTTCTGAGTTAACTCTCCCTACCCCACCCAGGAAGAAGGATTTCCTGCGAAAAGCAAGCCCATAAAAACAATCTAACGATGCAAAATGAAACCCAGCGTGGATTAGAAAGGAGAGACTTGCGCATGACGTTCCAGCTCAGACCTTCCTTCATTCCTCGTTAATGGGCTCTGGGCCAGTACTTACTTTACTAACTGGCTAAGGGAGATCGTGTCCTCCTTGGACTTCTGACTCTATTTCAAGCACAAACCTGGCTGCACTCAGCAGCACGGGTTTTAGCAGCCAGCCATTAGATGCTCAGCTTGAAGTGTAAGAGTCAGCTCCAGGCAGCCCCTGGACCAGACCTAGGAAGACTGAATTGGCATCACCCACTGTGCCCAGCCTCCAAGATTTGCATGGGGCAGACAAGTGGTACCGGGGAAGCATGTCAGATGGTAGGAGAGTTTAGTAGGAGACAGGTCTGAATGGTTTCCAGGCGCTTCCAAGACCCTAAACGTGGCGCCCCTCTTGGAGCCATCCTTCCTCGGGTATGACTCGAAAAGTCCAGAGAGGGGACGCAAACGTGCTTCAGCGGCTTCAGAGAGGATAGGGCCCGGTGTGAGCTCTTCCATGTCACAGCTCAGCTCTTGGACTCAGCTTGCAGCGGAGGCTTCTCTTGAGTCTTTTAATTGTGTGCTTTGTTTTTGACAGCGTGGCTTTCCCCCCGCAATATATGGTATTGGTCAAGTGGCTAGTTTCTCCCCCCCGCCCCCTGTTCCATTCCAGACGTTCTGTAGGCGCTACGCTGGGTTGGGAGCGATCCCGAGCTCAGTCTTGAACTCATCTTGGCTTTTAGGAGAGTAGGATAAAGTTACAGTGGTAAAGCATCCCCTTCCCTCAGCAAACCTCTTGGCCGGTCTTATTCTCTAGAAGTTGTGTAGAATAGGGTGGAAGGGCTGGTGATGGGGAAATTCTATCCTTGAAGTCAAAAGAGACGGGCAGTTTCCTCTTGGGGAAGGGTTTTTGTTTTTCAAATGGGTAATTGGACTGTAATGATTTCATGACATCTGTTTAATGGTTTTTGCTTCTTTCTTTTACAGAAACAAACAGTGGTTTCTGTCAGAAAAGAGGTAATTAGTCTCCCAGTTTCAAGGGAATCTGATTTTTAATCCTCTTACAAATCATATGTACTTTGGCTTCATGCTCTGCACTCAGTGATGAAATGAAAACCATGTGTAACGTTCAAACAGCTGTTTCCCAATTAACGGACGGCACAGAAGCCAAAGCATCTCATGTAAGATCTGGCTGGGGCTGACGCTGAGGGTCAGGGTGCGAGATGCCCTCCGACGGCACAGAACTGGGGGGCGTGGAGCGGATGCCTCCACCCTGGTCCCTGCTGCTACAGTGACAGGGCCGCTCAGCATGTGTCCAGGGTGACAAGCGACCTGTGTTGGCAAATCTTGTATCCGGGGTGCAAGACAGAGAGTCCTGGGAAGGGTTGGCCGTGAGGTTAGTTAGATCTGCTTCTGTGAGTCAGAGGCATTTGGGGGAAAAGCTAAGCTTCTGTGTCTATCCCATGTCTCACTTTAACGCACCTTAGAACTTTTTTTTTTCCCAGTTGGTGCCTTTTCCGAGACTAACACACGATGAGATGAGTGAAGGAGGCTCCTCATTTGGAGTTGGGGGCCGCCCGTCTGCTGCAGACCTGAGCCCTGCTGGTCCTGGGGTGGCCGGCTTGAGGGAACGGAATGGGGTGCTTTGATGGGGACATGGCTCCTGGTCTGGAGCCATACGTACGTGTCGGCGTTGGCGACACCCCCGTGGGGCAGTTGGACATCTAACAACTGTTTCTCTTCCAGATCATGTATTACCGACAGGCCTTACTGAGGTCCACGGTGAAGTCTTCCGTGTCCCTTGGCGGGTATGTCCCTGCTTTGCTGGTCTTGGTGGGGTTTGCACAATAGTTAGGAGGGGGACTGCTTCAAGGCGAACTTGGCGAGTCATAGGTTGACGTAAGAGCCTGAAGGACTCACGGGGACACAAGCAGTCTCTTGGGGGTTTAGCTCCTGGTTCCTCGCTCAGCGCCAGTCTTCAGGTCTCGGGCTAGGCAAAATCAGGGCTGGCTGAGGCCCTAGACCAGCCTGTCTGTGTGGATGGGAAAGTGGGAAGAGTCAGAAGTTCACCGGCTGGATTCTGTGTTCAATGTACTGAGAAGTATCTGTTGTTAATGTTTGAGTTAAAATCCCGTTGGGAGAAACTGGAAGTTTATGTTGGATTCTTGAACGTCCAGGCTACTTGGATCCAGTCTCCCAGAGGGCATTGTCTGGAAGACATGAAAAGGTTTAGTGCCCCCCAAATGTAAGCAATTACCCTTTCAAAATGTGGAATCCCTTGGAGGCTCACCTTTCTAGCTCTGCAATTTTTCTGCACACTTGAAAATGGACTTGGATGATCTCTGGGGACACACGACATGACTAGTCATTTATTCTGCCCACAGGTACCGATCGGGGTGGGAGATACTGTGTTTTGTCCAGTGCCTTTCTTCCAGTGCGGTTAGGGTTAGGCTCTCGTCAAAATCTCCAAATATCTTTTGACATCCTCCCAAGCCCGTAGTTTGCAAAACTACCACCTGCCCGAAAATACGTGCCCTGACCTCACCCACCTTTCGCAGTGACTTCTGTCTGCGGCAGCTGAGTCACAGAGGGGTCTGCACGCGGGTACTCCGTGGGCGCTCACTTTGATTCTAATGAGGCTTATTGTTCTGTGATAAAGCCAGACCCATCTGCTCTGATGTTCCAGAAACCCAGTTTCATGGAACCAAATAGAAAGTCCATTAGAGGCGGTTCAGAGGCTACACTGGATACTTCCTAGGCCCACTTTCCAATTTTTGTTTGTCTCAGAGCCTCATTACCATAATTTTGACATCATTATAGTGTTTGGACCTGTGGATGCATTTTTTCCCCTTCCCTTCAGCTGCTCCACTGTAAAGGTCTGATAAGAATAAGAAGGTCGTGGGGGAAATGGAGCCCAGGGGCTTGAGTTCCACACGGAACTGTAAACCGAGAGCTCTGGTGTATCTCTCGGGCATGGTCCTGCTCTATCAAACTCTCATGGCTGTGGGCAGACTTCGTGGCAGGTGCCTTACGTGTATACTACGGATGCAATCCCCACCTGTAGGGTGAAGGCATGCCAGGTTTTTTCCAAACTGCCAGATACCAGGACACGTGTTGACTCAGAAGGTCTAACCCGACCAGGAGGAATTAGCTCTTGCCCACGTTTGTCTCAGTGAGACCACCGCTGTGAATACTGGGTCTGAGTTCCCAAATGCAGGCATTATTTGACCAAGGGTGGACCCCAGGGTGGCACGACAGAATCTCACCGAGTCCGTGGCGACCTTGTGCTTCCAAGATGGTGCCAAGACACCTGTTTGAACACGTGCAAAGAGTCAGCTTTGCATTTTGAAAACTCATGATCAGATGTAAAGAGGCTGTATTTTAATGAACTACGTACGGAGAAGTCACAAAGAACTGGTTTGGGAGACGACGTTTCACTTTACAACTAGAATAGGACAGGTCTTGGTGAGGTTTCATTTCACAACTAGAATAGGACAGATCTTGTTTAACACCTGCCAATCCCGAGGGCTGTTAGAGCGTTTTTCTAAGAAGACAGTAACAAGTATGTAACTAAATCCGTCAAGTTGAAGGAGGGCAGGCTGGTCGATCAACCTGAGTGTTGATTTGGTCTCTGGGGTGTTGAGCTTCTAGGGAATCGCTTTCCGTTTGCTTTTCAGGATCGTCAAGTACAGTGAGCAGTTTTCATCCAACGACGCCATCATGTCGGGCTGCCTTCCTAGCAATCCTTGGGTCACGGATGACACCCAGTTCTGGGATTTAAATGCCAAACTGTATGTATTCGAGATATCGGGGTCCTTTTAAAAGTAACTTTTTGAGTTAGAATTCATACACCATATAATTCACCCACTTGAAGTGTACAATCCAGCGGTTTTTACTATATTCATAGACTTGTACAGCCATCACCACAATTTTAAAATATTTTCATCACCCAAATAGGAAACCCCCTGCCCTTTAGCTCTTACCCTCCAAATCCCCTCCCCCCAAACCCTCCAGTCCTAGGCAACCGCTAAACCTTCTGTCTCTACAGTTTGCCTATTATGGACATTCCCATCAACGGAGTCACACAATCTGTGGTCTTTTGTGATTAGCTTTTTTCACTTAGCATAATGCCTTCAAAGTTTATCCATGCTGAAGCAGGTATTCATACTCAATCCCGAGTTACGGCTGAAAAATATTAATGTACCTGCACACACCACATCTCGTTTATCCATCCATCAGCTGATGGACGTTTGGCTTGTCTCTGCCATTTAGCGATTGGGAATAATGCTGCTGTGAACATTCGTGTGCTAGTTTTTATGTGGACATATGTTTTGCATTTCTCTGGAGTATGGAACTGCTGGGTCAAGTGGTAACTCTGCTTTAACAATACATAGATCTTTTTTTTGTGGTACGTGGGCCTCTCACTGTTGCGGCCTCTCCCGTTGCGGAGCACAGGCTCCGGACGCGCAGGCTCAGCGGCCATGGCTCACGGGCCCAGCCGCTCCGCGGCATGTGGGATCTTCCCGGACCGGGGCCCGAACCCGCGTCCCCTGCATCGGCAGGCGGACTCTCAACCACTGCGCCACCAGGGAAGCCCATAGAGCGTTTTTGAAAAGAAAACAATCATCTTCGTGGCTTTGCAGTTTTGACTTCTGACTAGAGTAAAAATAAGTTCCTGGAAGGCAGAGCCCTAAAGCTGCCTTAGGGATTACACCACTCACTCCTCTGCTGTTTGAAATTTGAACAGTTGTTGCTGCTACCTGTGCCTGCATAAATCTGTCGTCTGGGGCAGAGGCCAAGCTGCAGGGGGAGCCCAAGCTAACATAGGGGGCGAGAGGAGGGGGACAGCTCAGGGAAAGCTGGAGCAGGAGGGGCAGAAGGGGCTGGAAGGAGCATGTGGGGTGGGGGGGGCTGGAAGAACAGAGAGCGCCAGGTGCATGCCCAGCGGGGTCAACGCCAAGGCCATCACCACCTAAGGCACGAGGATCACCCAGGTGGCACAGACCCGGCCAGGTGAGTAGGCGTAGCAGCGGAGGCCTTTCACCCCTCCGCGTGGCCTGCTATGGGCAGCGGACAGGTGAAGGAGGGCGCTCACCGGGAGTCGGGGGTCAACCGCAGAGCCCAAGACTCTAGAACCATCTTCTGGGGAGTCTTCCGGGGCCTCTAGTTATTAGGACGGTTTTCTGGAGCTTGTGTCTCTCGCGCAGTTATCAGGGAGAGGCAGGCTGCACCTCCCTGTGCACAAGGACGTGCAGAAGTCGGCTCTTGTGGGGGAAAAGGCAGGGCCACCTGGCCAGGACAGGGACCGTCCTGAGAGGGTTTGGGAAGGAGGCGTGGGTGCTGCCGGAGGCTACGTGCAATGGAGAGTATGGAAGCTCGAGGTAGAGATTTGCTGGTGAAGAAAAGAGGTGATGCTTATGTAGGAGCCCTTGATCGGAGGGTACTGGGCGGATGCCAGATGAGCCCCGCCCCCCAAAAGCGGGAGGCCTTCTTCCTAATGGTTTAGATTTTAGAACGATATTAACATTACCTGGGAAGCTTAAAGAAAAACAAAAACAGGGACTTTCCTGGTGGTCCAGTAGTAAAGACTCCACGCTTCCAGTGCTGGGGACGCGGGTTCAAACCTTGGTCTGGGAACTAAGATCCCACATTGCCGTGCAGTGCGGCCAAACAAACAAAACATAGCAGACAGAAACCCAGTACCCAGCCCTTATCTCCAAAGCCTCTGGTTAATTGGCTGGCTTGCCTCCTGAGCCCCATTAGCCCACTGATTTCAGTGAGCAGCGAGGGTTCACAAGACCGGCTCGGAGCGTCCGCTCCCAGGGTTGGCCATGGGCCGGCCGCATCAACGTCCTCCAGGCGCTCGTGGGAGATGCAAGCTCTGGGGCCGCACCCGAGCCTGAGTCAGGAAGCTGGGGGGTGGCGCCCAGCAGCCCGTGTTTTAATGAGTCTCCCAGGGGGTTCTGCTGTCCGCTGAACTTGGCACACCCGTTTGATGCCGGGCCCTGCTTCTTACTGTGTGGGCCCGGGCAAGGGTTTACCCTCTCTGAGCCTCCGTCGTCTTGGAAGTGCTATCCAGCTGGCCGTGTTCCCTTCGGGACCCAGCGATGGGTGTGTGTGTACAGCACAGTGCGTCACAGATGGTGACTCCGTAAGTGATAGCTGTTATTCCGGGATACTTATTGTTTCCACGCTGACGTTAGGGAAGTGTAAGCTCGCCTGACCGACTCGAGATCCCACAGACATCACTTGTACCCAGTCATGGTCTCAGCTGTTGCACCAGTGGGCAACGTGGTGTCTGGGACTTGGGAACCTCTGTTTCCCAGGGGCTGTGTTGGGTTACGGAGAATTCCATAAGGAATAGGAGAAAAGCCAACAGTTTTCTGGATTTTCTAGACCGTGAGACCCACACTAGCTGGGCTCGCTAGCTAGTGTTAGCTGGGCTCGCGTGTCCTTCCTGAGATCGAAGCGTGTTCAGAATGAGCGGCGGTGGAGTGGGCCTGGCGTCGTAGGGGAGGCTCTGGGAGAGGGTGCACGGCCGGCAGGGCCTGGGGGGTGTCTGCCTGGAGGCACGGGGCCTGAAGCAGGGCAGGAGGGGTCACCAGATGTTCCCGTGGGAAAGGGGTGTGGAGGGGGTGGCCGTGGCCGCAGCACCCATCACCGGGGCCGTTCTGGGATTCTCTCTGGTCAGGTGTGGCAGGCTGGCCCCCTGGTCTCCACAGGCCTTCGAGGAGGCGTGCATGTCCCTCAGCCCTGAAGGGTTAGCGTGAGGCTCTCTGCTGGGGGCCTCCTTCCCCCCGCTGGGGAGGCCAAATCCTGAGACGAGGCCCAGGGGATGTGTCCGAGGCTGCATTTTCCAAGCAAGGGGTTACTCGGCTTGTTTGTGCGGGTACGGAGGAGGGGAGGGTTGGGTCGCGCCCTGGGCCGGGGGACTCGCGGAGGTTATCAGGGGCTGAAGCCCCCTCGCCGCACGCAGGCCCCCTGGGTGCGGCCTGAGTATCCGGAGCATTTACAAACTGTGGTCCTTGCAGGGTGGAATTCCCAACCAGGATGCGGGTGGAACGATGGGCTTTCAACTTCAGCGAGCTGATCCGAGACCCCAAGGGTCGACAGAGCTTCCAGTACTTTCTCAAGAAAGAATTCAGTGGTGGGTCTCTGAGTTTTTTAAATAAAACATTTGCTTTTAGAAATACTCCTGAATGTCCAGCCTGGGGCTCCGAGGTTGCTCGGCAGGTGTTTGCATAGCTCTGCTTGGGCCGACTCCATCCTGGACCCGGTCTCTCCACTGGCTCCCGGGGGCCCCGCAGTCGGGGGAATCGCTTTGCTCACAGAATCCACGTGGACACGACTCAGGTTTCCAAGGCTCCACCCCCTCTGGCTGCCCTCACTGGCTCGCCCTGATCCCTGGGTCTCCCACCCCCGAGCTCCCGGGTCTGCTGCCGCCACGTCCCTGGTTTTCTTCAGCTCAGGGCTCCTCTGCCGTGGCCGCCCGTGCAGTTCACCTGGATCCCATCCCCAGAGGTTCCTTTTTAATTGGTTTGGGGCGGAATCTCTGAAGTCTTGAAAACTCCCCAGGTGATTCTGACATGCGGCCATGATCGAGAGCCACTGTCTCAGCTCCTGGTCTGCTTCCTTGGAGGATGTGAATGGAATGGATGGGGCCACATTTTATACCCCAGCCGTCCGGAGGCCCCTGCAGCCTCGTGAATACACTGCAGTGGGAGACACCTGGGAAAAGCAAAGGCCAGAACGGGACCAGCTTCCCTATAGGCGGAGCATTCCATGGGCTTCACCACCTTCCCTGAAAAGTTTACTTTTATGGGGTTCCTTTATTTCTCTCCAAGTCCCCAGTCGTGGGGAGCATCGCATTTGAGCCTTGACACGGCCTGGCTCCCCAAGGCCCACTGGTCTGTGAGGTTGCACCTGAAGGTACCCCACGGGACTTGCCATGAGCCTGTTCGACTGCCGGATGCACACGTTACATGCTAAGATGGAGTCTTGAACATCGCTTTTTTCTGATTAAGCCTAACTGCCGCGAGGTGATAAAGCCCAGAACAGTTGGATGGGAAAGGGAGCTGCTTTTAGAACAGGCCGGAAGCAACTGGTGAATAAGTGGATCCGCCGCCATCTAGTGGTCGGCTAACAAACTACACTCTGAGCTTATCCCACCCAGGCGTTACTTAGTGTTGGTAAGAATCCATCCCCAAGATTTCCCTGCGTTATTAAAAGAGCGCTATTGGTGATCTCGGGATGAGATTCCCGACGCTTCCGGTACGAACAGAACACGTAAATAATCAGTTCATTTAATTAAAATTTAAAAAATTGAGATATGCTTCACATGCTAGAAATTCACAGACCGTATCATTCACATGCCCTTTTAAAGTGTGCCGTTCAGTGCTGTGTCGTAGATTCATAGAGTTGCGCAACGATCACCACTATATAATTCTAGAACCTTTTCACCACCTCAAAAAGAAACCCCTGACCCATAGAAGTCACTCCCTATTTCTCTGTCTTCCTCTGCTCCTAACTCCCCAGCCCATACCCCCAGCCCTAGGCAACCACTAATTTACTTTCTATTTTCATGGACTTGCCTGTTCTGGACATTTCCTATAAATGGAATCATACCATATGTGGCTTTCTGTCCTCTTTCACTTAGCGTAGTATTTTCAAAGTCCGTCCACGTTGGAGCATGTAACGATGCTTCATTCCTTTTCATGACCAAATAATATTCCATTCTGTGAAGATACCACATTTTGTTTATCTACTTCTCAGGTGGTGGACATTTGGGTTGTTTCAACTTTTTGGCTATTATGGGTAGTACTGCTATGAACATTCATGTACACATTTTTCTGTGCTCATTTAATTTTTTTTTTTTACCCTGGTAAAATGTTCATAACGTAAGACTTACCATTTTAACCATTCTAAGTGTAGAGTTCAGTGACGTTAACATCATTGTGCACCTGTCACCACCATCGGTCTCCGGAACTTTTTTATCTTCCCAAACCGAAACTCTACCCCCATTAAACACTAACTCCCCACTCCTCCACTCCCCGCCAGCTATTGGGAACCATTCTACTTTCTGTTTCTATGAACTTGACGACTCTGGGAGCCACATATAAATGGAATCAGACTGTAATCGTCCTTCTGTGTCTGGCTTGTTTCACGGTGCACGCTCTCTTCAAGGTTCATCCGCATTGTAGCTATGTCAGAACTTCCTTCCTTTTTAAGGCTGAATAATACTCATTGTACGTATGGACCACATTTTGTTTATCCATTCATCTGCTGATGAACGTGTGGGTTGTTTCCGCCTTTTGACTAGTGTGAATAATTGCTCATTTAATTTTACCCTTCAGCAATTAACCGTCTTGCCGTGGGCAAGGTGGTCTACAGGGCACTTGCTGTAAGACCAATGGCTGTCACTTAAGAGCACTGCTGGCCTGTTTACTCATGCTTGTGACCTCGGTCCCAGGAGCACCCTGAATTTCATGCTGAAGAGGAAGGATCTCTATGGAGTTATGGGACAGAGGTCAACTAGCTTAGGATCGTGCAAACTTTTCCAGTCTAAAATACCTGGGAGCCTTCCAGAGAATACTGGGAATGGAGAGGAGGGGATGGTCTGGTCCATTTCCACCCACCATGGCATTCTGTGATTTACCTCCCCCCCGCCCCACATGCACACACAGGCACACACACACATGCACACACGCGAATACACAGACACGTGTGCACACACAACGTACACACACACACATGCACACATAAGCTCTTGCTCTCCCACTGGACTGACTCCGTTTATTTTCTCAGGCGAAAACTGGCCACCTGGGATGGCGCAGCGAGGCGTTCCCACTACTGGGGGCTGGGAGAATCCCCCTTCCAGTTAGAGAAGTTGGAAGGAAACGGGGTGGGGCAGAAGCTGGCTTTCCTCCTGGGCCCAGAGGCGCAGACTCTCCGGCTCAGGTGACCAGGCCTTCCTGAGAGCCAGCCCGTCAGCATCGCTGCTTCGGCAGCGTCTCCGTGAGGGTCTTTGGCTGGAATACGCCCCGCGAAGAGCCCTAAGAGACGGGCTCTCTGTGCACAAAGGAGGTGGGAGTCACGTGCGTCATCGACCAGGCGCAAAGTCACCAGGACCCTTCACGGAGAAAACCTACAGAGCAGAGACGCATGCGTCCCAGCCTAATCAGATGTCACTTGTCCAAGCAAGGTGTGCGACCTCCTGAATGAAGAGGAACGAGACCGCCTCTGGCGCTTCATCTGAGCTCTGACTTGTGTGCCCCGGGGGAAAGCGCAGGTTCCCGGCAGACACGTGGGCTGCACACACAGGGCACGTGCCCCCCTGGAGCACGTAGGTGTGCTCACTGGGGTAACAAGCCTCTCGGGGCCCTGGACAGAGGACGTGTGGTCTCGCCCCCGCCGTAGTCGCTGCTCCAGGATGGGATGTACCCCAGCTGACCCGTTTCTCTTCTTTCCTCCCTTCCCCTCCCATGTGGACTCCTGTCCGGCTGTCCCCGTGGACCCTCCTCCCCCCCCCCCCCCCGCACAGGGGAGAATCTGGGATTCTGGGAAGCCTGTGAGGATCTGAAGTACGGAGATCAGTCCAAGGTCAAGGAGAAAGCGGAGGAGATTTACAAGTGAGGATGAGCCAGATTGGTGGGGAGGTCTCCCCCCGGCACCCCAACTGCCCCCCCGCGCGGTTATGCTTGAGGTTGGAGAATGGATAGAGGCCCCCCATGCCTCGCGTCCCCATCAGTCACCTCACCTCGCGCTGTGGACACCTCACCCCCGCTCCGGGAGGCTGGAGGTCCTGGGAGAAAGCTGGGGGAGGGTCAGCCCACCCACTTTTTGCTCTCTCTCTGCCAGAGGTTGGGAATTCCAAAGTCAAACACAAGTTCACATTCCCGATGCTGGCAGGGCTGTTTTCTTGCTTCTAGGAAATGTTGCTTGATGGCCTGTTCAAATGCTTTAGTGTCTCCTAAAAAGACCACTTCCACCCCGGGGGACCCAACCCACGACTGTCAATCCCTCGCTCCCAAGCAGCTGTGAACTTTTCATTCACTAACCTGGTCTGGCTACTTTTGCTGACGTCTTCCTCCCCGTCTCAGGCTGTTCCTGGCCCCAGGGGCGAGGCGGTGGATAAACATAGACGGCAAAACCATGGACATCACAGTCAAGGGGCTGAAGCATCCCCACCGCTACGTGCTGGACGCCGCGCAGACCCACATCTACATGCTCATGAAGAAGGTAGGCGCGGCCGTGGTGAGGGTGCGCGGAGGCCTGGAAGCGCTTCCCTCCCCAGGTACCGGGAGGGTTCTTTAGATGTGGGGAAAAGGGGGAGAATGCGTGGTTACTGCTTTGCGGTGTTAGATGCAGGGCTGTCAGCTGTCTCTCCCTCCTGCCCGCTGGGCTGGCCCCTCCTTGTGCTCCTGGACCCTCTGGCCAGGGAGGGCTGCCTGCAGAGGCTGTGTGCCCTGTTTATTTTTTTTTTAATCTATTTTTTTTTAATTTATTTATTATTTTTGGCTGTGTTGGGTCTTTGTTACTGCGTGCAGGCTTTCTCTAGTTGCTGCGAGCGGGGGCTGCTCTTTGTTGCGGTGCGCGGGCTTCTCATTGCGGTGGCTTCTCTTGTTGCAGAGCACGGGCTCTAGGTGCGTGGGCTTCAGTAGTTGTGGCATGCGGGCTCAGTAGTTGTGGCTTGCGGGCTCTAGAGCACAGGCTCAGTAGTTGTGGCGCACAGGCTTAGTTGCTCCACGGCATGTGGGATCTTCCCGGACCAGGGCTCAAACATGTGTCCCCTGCATTGGCAGGTGGACTCCCAACCACTGTGCCACCAGGGAAGCCCCTGCATGCCTTCTTAAGGCTTCTCACTCTGCAGTCGTCGCATAGACCGTCATGACATAGTGGCTGCACCCATGTACATTCCCCCCACTGTGTAGGAGGGTTCCCTTTTCTCCACGCCCTCTCCAGCATTTGTTATCTGTAGACTTTTTGAGGATGGCCATTCTGACCGGTGTGAGGTGATACCTCACGGTGGTCCTGATTTGCATTCTCTAATGATTAGCGACGTGGAGCAGCCTTTCATGTCCCTGTCGGCCATCTGTGTGTCTTCTTTGGAGAAATGTCTATTTAGGTCTTCTGTCCACAGTTCTCATGACTTTGACTGCTACTGCTTAGTCTTTAGAATGGTACCGTTTCAATAAATTTTTTAAAATTCTCAATTGGTCGTTGAGAACTTCTCCTAGATGTTTCTGTGGGCTTTGTCCCATGTATGTTACGACTAGAGTTTGCAGTCGGCTTGCGGGGAGCAGGCGTTCAGGAAGCAGCTTCCCTGAACCTGCCGAGGGTCCCAGCAAACAGCCACACAAGAGGAGTCTGAGCCTGGGGCTGTTTTAGGTTGAGCTGGTATCCTCTTGTCTTTCTACTGAAATTCAGGGGAGGAGGGCTTGTGAGTGGGCTTCGAAGTGGAGGTAGCGGGTGGGCAAGGTTGGAAGCAAGGGTCTGCTGTTTCGTGCGTACTTCGCTGGAGAGCCCTCGAGATTCTTTGGGGGCGGCTGTGGACCAGGGTTCTCTAGCGTGAAGGGCGGCAGCATCTGGCCAAGACCCAGCACGTCCCACTCCCCGGGTCTCCGAGAAGGTGCATTTCTAGCAAGTGGCCAGGTGAAATGGTTGCTGCCGGCATGGGGACCACACGTGAGTACTGTGGCTTTAGACACGCATCTGAATGCCTTGCACACAAGGATACAAATCCTCTTCACTTTGCAATCTCACTGCCGGGGGGAGGCTGGGGAAACGGCCAGTGGATTCGTTTGATGTGACACTTTCCCTCTCATGATAACTGTTTTTCTCTTGTTCCCGCTAGGACTCTTACGCCCGCTACTTGAAATCCCCAGTCTATAAGGAAATGCTGGCCAGAGCAGTTGAACCTCAGGAAGCGACCAAGAGAAGGCAAGTGGAATGGGCTGCAGTCACTCATGGCCTGCTGCTTTGTGTACAGGGAAAGGAGGGTCTCTTTCAGCCACACGGCTGTTATCAAGATATTTGCTGGATGAAAATATTGGGGACTGGGAAGTATTTCTCACCATGCGCTGAAATCATGCTGGCAAGATGCAGACAGTAATTACTGCCAGTAACTTCTGTTTCCCTAACACTGGTTTCAAAGAGCTTTGATTATGAGCTGGGATAATGACCTTTATTACAGATGGAGGCATCTCATTGGCTTTTTAATTGCTACGCTTCTCCGCCTCCAAACTGATGTGTAGGAATTAACTTAGCTGCATCCTGGTAATGTCCTTTGTAATGGCCTAGGACCGTGGAGAGGAGAGCAGATTGCACCCCAGGAAAAATATAGACTCTTAGGGAAAATGTACAGGGAAACGCTAAGTATTCTTGCTGAGCCGGGGGGACGCCCTTCTTTGTTCATTCTCACCTTCCTCATTGGAGATATGGAGCCTATCCCATCTGGCAGAGCCCTTGGGCAAAGGATGAAGTGTTCTGAGGGGCAGTTTGAGCTCCTTTTTTTGGGGAAAAAGAAAACTCAACAGGGACTGAAGATTCAAAAGAGTATCCAAACGGCAGCTTGAACAAAGACGCAGGACTTTGGCGGAGGTTTTCCCAGCGCCAGCGCATGTCCTGTCCGCCCCTCCCCCGGCCCCCCCTTAGTAGATGTTCCCCGCCCCGTTTGCCAGCTCAGCCCACGCTGGGCTCTTTTTCCAGAGTCTCCAGTCAATTCAAAAGAGGGGTGGTTGGACCAGAGCCTTTGTCAAAGGAGCTTAAAAAAAAAAACCAACTTGGTTTCATTCTTGAGGATAATGGCCCTGTTATGAAAAGGAGAGAAAGGAGGTCTTTGTGGTGCTATTCTTCTAGGTTCACGGGGTAAGGAAGGGAATTCAGTGTCCCTGGGGACTTGAAAGCTTTTCTTTAAGCCACAAGAAAGGGTCATAATAGCTCCAGAAGTTCTGCCAGGAAGTAGTGGGGAAGGGAGGAGAGCTTCGCATGTCTCTCTCCAGATGCTTTTTAAGTTGGCGGGAAGGGAGGAGAGCTTCGCATGTCTCTCTCCAGATGTTTTTTAAGTTGGCACAGACCTGAGAAATCAGCTGAGATCTTTTGTGGGGCATCCGGGTGCTTGGCTGGGGCGGCACTAGACCACAGGTGCAGTGCTCGGCTGTGAGGTCGGGTACCGCTGTCCGGTGATGCTGTCACCGCTACTGCGAGTGAGAACACCCCCGTGGGACGTGGGAAGCCCGGCCTGGAACTCTGTGGGGATGGCAGGGCGGGTATGAGTTTGCCCCGTGACTCTCAGGCGTGAGACAGCGCACAAAACTTAATTTTTCCAGAACAAGTTAAATGGAGCTCCAGGCAGGCAGGGCTGGTGGGAGCCCTGACTTACGGGTAGGGGAGCCCTCTTCCTCCCTAGAGTGGATGCTAGAGTTCCAGGGGCTTACGTGGTCCTGAAATTTGGGGAGGTCCTAGGTTTTAAGTCTCCCCTTGCTGCTGAAATGCTCATTTTCCAAGCCTGCTTTCCATCGTCTGCCTCACTCAGAGCTTTGTCGTGGCTCCCGAGGTCGTGGTGGAGAGTTTGGGGTCGGGGATCCATGATTGGCTTTTGTTGAAGGGGGCTGCCGGCTCGCGCATGCGCACAGTGCTTTGGAGGAAGGGTCCACCGGGTCTGGTGCAGGCGCACATCGCACGCCTGCTCATCAGCCCTCTTCAGGACCCGTCCCCTTGCTCTGCCCGTGCAGGCTCGCTCTTCGATGGCCCCGCTCTTTCCTTCCTTTTTAGAACCTTGGCTTTTGTGTTTTGTTTTTTTTTTGCGGTACGCGGGCCTCTCACTGTTGTGGCCTCTCCCGTTGCAGAGCACAGGCTCTGGACGCGCAGGCTCAGCGGCCATGGCTCACGGGCCGAGCCGCTTCGCGGCACGTGGGACCCTCCCGGACCGGGGCACGAACCCGTGTCCCCCGCATCGGCAGGCGGACTCTCAACCACCGCGCCACCAGGGAAGCCCCAGAACCTTGGCTTTTGAAAACAAGCGTTCCAATTCTCCCTGGGGGCCAGAGTCCCTGGGTTTCCAGTATCCAGACCCTCCTTGTCCGCTTCTTTCTGGAAGGGCCTCCAGGAAGATAAGATGCCTCGTTGATTTCTGAACCTCATGAACGGTAGTCTGTACTTGGCACCATCTGAGTCGTCCTGGCCGCGTCTAAGCCTAAGATATGATGGCAGCTGGTCCTCAGTCTGGTCCCATCCTCCCAGCGGGGAGAAAAGAGCCACGGCTGGATGTGCCTCTGAGGGCGCCCGTGAGGTTCCCCGCGGGGATAAGGGGCCGATCCGGAGTCCGGCCTCACCTCCAGCCAGTGTCGCTTCGGGGAGCGCGTGGCCCTCCACCAGCCACTGTTCTCCCCTCCCTTTCAGCTCGAGCCTCCGGTTCATGCGGCGCACCCTGCGCTCCAGCCCAAGCCCCGTCATCCTCAGGCAGCTGGAAGAAGAAGCCAAGGCTCGGGAAGCGGCCAACACGGTGGACATCACCCAGGTCATGAGCAAACTGGATCGCAGGAGCCAACTCAGAAAAGAGCTGCCTCCCAAATAAATGCACAGTTACTTATTTATTCCTGGGGGTGGGGGAGAGTCTAGAGGGTTCTGCGCCCCATTCAGGGGGCGGTGGGCCTGTCGGGGTCACCCCCGATTCCTTGGACCCCTGTCTTGGGCTTCCTCCTATCCCTCCAGATCGCCAAGGGGCCGGGCGGGCACGGGGGAGGGGGGGAGAGGGGGGCTGCACCTGACTCCGTTGCTGTGACATCGCCTGTCTTACCCTCCGGAGTCCTTGGGGGTGAGAACCAGAGAGAAAAGCTGCTTCGTGAACCGCCATTGGCGAGAAGGGCGTGGTTAACTACCCCCAGGGCGTCGTTCCGCATGTTTGTTTCCAGTAGCTTCCAGAAGCTCCTCCTCCCGTCTCTCCAATTTAGACTCTGCCTCTAGAGCAGCGGGGACGGGGCGCCCCAACCAGGGGCTGGCTGCAGGGCTCCGCTGTGGATGCCCTTTCCTGGGGCCCCTCTGTCACACCTGCCTGGAGAAGCTCTGCTGAGACATTTCTTTTGAGCTTGTTCTTAGTCCTAAGTTTTGAGGGTTGGTGGGCTCTCTCCTTCGCTTTTGCCTCCCCATCCCCCTTTTACATGATGCCAGGGGAATTAGTAGCTTGTAGGAATGAAGGACTTAGGCCAGAGGCCTCCAGAGAAGTCCAGGTAAAATGGAGCATCTTTTTGGTTAAAGGACGAAGGTGCCGATGTCTTCATTCATGGGAGGAGGGATGGTTAGAGGTCTGTGACATTTTCAAAATGAGTCAGGGTCAAAGATAGTACTCTTTGGGATATTACCTAGATGTTGGTGCTTCCCTCCTCCATAGCTTTAGATTAGACCAGCCTGTGATCAGGGGTGGGGGGTGGGGTGGTCAGGATAGTTCCAGCTCTGACCTTGGACGCCTAAAGGTAATTCCTGAAGTTGGGTTTGCTCCTGTACACCTGTGTAAGAATGCAAAAGAGATAAAGCAAGTGGATGAGCAGGTACCAACCTTCTACATCAAAAAGACTCACTCAGCAAATTAACTGAGCACCTATTATGTGCCAGGCATTGGTGAATAAAATAGACATGTTCCCTGCCTCATGGAGCTTATAGTCCAGGACTGACAAAAAAATAAGGAAGCCAAGTGTATCAGGTAGCTGCTGCTGTGTAACAAACACACAGCTAGAGTGGTATAGAAGAATAAGTGTTCATGGCTTATGCATATGGGGTCATCTCTGTGGTTCTGTTGATCTTGGTGGGGCTCCTTCCCACGCCTGGTGAGGGTTGATCTGTGGCAGCCTAGGCCGGGATGAGTTGAAGGACTCTGCTCACATGTTTCTTATCCTTCAACAGCCTGGCCTGGGCATGATCCTATGAGGATGGCAAAATTGCAAGGGAGTCGGGGGAAGCACATAAGATTCTTGAGACGAAGGCCTGGAACTGGTGCCTCATCTTAATAACCAAAGCAAGTCACAAATCCAGCCTAGAATCAAGGGCTGGGGAAATCGATTCTACCTCTTCAGTGAGAGAAATTTCAAAGCCTCCTGGCAAAAGACAGGGAGATGTGGAGGGCTGAAGAACTGAGGCCATCCTTGTAATCGGCAACTCAAACAAAAATATGATAAAACCCATAGAATGTGCTTTAATGCATACAGTGCCGTAGTAGGAAGGATGCGGCGTGTGTGGACTCAGGGGGACTCTCTGAGGTGGCGGCGGATAAGCAGAGGATGAAAAAGATTTGGCCATAGAAGGAGTGCAGGTGAGGCAGGAAGAACTTTCCAGGCAGAGGGAGCTGCATGAGCAAAGGCCCAGAGGTGGGAAATGGCTCAGACTGAAAGGCCAGATGAAAGGAGCCTGGTAGACAAAGGGGCAGTGGTACAAGATGAGGTCCAAGAGGTGGGCAGGCAGGCCATCGCGGGCTTTCCAGGCCATTGTAAGAGGTTTGAGGCTCTTGGTTTCATGTTAGCAAAGGGATTCTATTACTCTCCCGTCTTCCCCAGTCATAGACTAGTTTACACTCTGGAAGAGCAACTACAGAGATGCTTTGTTCATCTCTCTTTTGAAGAATGCTGGAGTCCTCCAACTCAGGGGGAGCGCCTCAAGCAGAAATTTCAGGTGATGAACCATTGTAAACTGAGTGACATGAGGGAAGGGACCGTATCTCACTCACTATTTGGAATCTGATGCTTTATACCTAGTGAATTCTGCATAAACATATTACATGGATGGACGGATGGATGGATGGATGGATGGGTGGGTGGAAAGAGCCCTGGGTTTGGACAAGGCCTCTTAGGCTCTTGTCCTCATTCTGTCGCTAGCCATGTGGTCTTGAGCAAGTCACTTCACCTCTCTGCTTCATAATTTTTGAAATGAGGGGTTGGGACCAGATCCATGTTTCTCAAACCAGAGTCAGTGAATTCCAGGAGCGTACCCAGCCTGGGCCATCAATTTTACTTGAAGATTTGCAACGGGAGGGAAGTTAGATAGTTTTTTAAATTTCACATTAAAATAATCATGAATATATTACGAATTAGACTGCAAGCTGTACATGCATCTTTTAAGATAAAAGCTGAGACATCAAAGATATCTCATGCCTGGCTGTGGCGGACTCAGGCTTTTGCCCTCAGACTCCTGGGAGAGCATGGCTGCCCAGTTCTCCTGCTGTTTGGCCTACTTCTGTGGGAAAGTTTGAGAAGCATGGAACTGGAGGTATTTGCCCTCCATCCTAGTTACCCCTGTATGAGCTGAGGTTACACACCTAGCAAAATGGTGGTAGGGTGGTGGGAGAGTTGAAATGCACCTTGAATTCTTCAGGACACAGAGTATGTCTTGTTCATCTTTGACTCAACGATTCACCAGCTCACTCCTCACTCATGAGACGTGTCTGCTTCATGTGCCTGTCATCCTCCTGCAGAGTACCCAGTGCTCTGTGTCAGATGCATCGTAAGTGTGGTGCACGCATTGATGGAAACCTTCTCAGTGTCAGACACACAAGAATCCCCAGTCAAAGGAGAGGCACAGACATGTCAACAAAGTAGGTTATCGTTCCTTATTGGACGGATGAGTGCTTCCACATTACCCTTCTGAAGGAAGGGAGATGACACATGGCTTCACTTCTGGATGTGTTCCACAAGTGTATTCTATATATTTTTTATTATTAAAGTATAGTTGGTTTACAATATTATATTAGTTTCAGGTATACAACAGTGATTCAATATTTTTATAGATTATACTCCACTTAAACTTCTTATAAAACGCTGGCTATATTCCCTATGCTGTACGTTACATCCTAGTATCATTTATTTTATACCTAGTAGTTTGTACCTCTTCATCTCCATCCACAAATGTATTTTAAACACCTGTTTTGTGTGAGAACCCATGGCACAGATGCAAAAATGGACGAGGTGTTCTCTGCCCTCAAGGGGCTGACAAGGGTACATGGAGGCGATGTAGGCTGGGTGGTGTGCAACACACTAGTGGAGCACAGAGATGGGGGAGAATTGTCTGGCCTGGGGGGTCGAGGGGGATCCACCAGGAAATTCTCATGTTTGGTAGAAAGGAGCCCTACCCAGTTTTGAGGTTTTGGAAGTGTGTCTGCTTCTAGACTCCAGCCACTGGTATCTGCTCCTGCCAGCTTTGATGCACTAACAGTAGCCCCACAGGGTCCATCTGAATCTCAAATGGTGTAAAAATAGTATTTATTTGGACAATAGTATTGATACATTTAAATTACTATGATATTCTCTATCCTGCCACGTACTTAGGCACCATCTTAATTCCACTAATGCCATATTGTAAACAGCTTGAGTCTCTCTACCCATGTGGTGTATATCTGATGCTAGGATGTAAGTTATGCCATAAGGTACCAGGATTCATTTTCAGGCTTGGCTTTTAGAGAAAAGACTGCTTTTGTTGTGAGGGTTGAGTGGAAATACAAGGGCTAGGGAGCAGAGTGCTTAGGAAAATGCCTGGCATATAAGTGCTCAGTAAATGCTAGCTGCCGTGATCGTCATCACAGCCATCATTATTATTACCATCACCACCATCATCCCCATCATCCTTACCATCACCACCATCATCCCCATCATCCTTACCATCACCATCACCACCATCATCATCACCATCACCACCATCATCACCATCATCATCACCATCATCACCATCACCACCATCATCATCACCACCATCACCACCATCATCATCACAATCATCACCATCACCATCATCATCACCACCATCATCATCACCATCATCACCATCATCATCATCACCACCATCACCATCATCACCATCACCACCATCACCACCATCATCACCATCATCATCATCACCATTACCACCATCATCATCACCACCATCACCATCATCATCATCACCATCATCATCCTCCTCCTCACCATCATCACCATCATCCCCATCATCCTTACCATCACCATCACCACCATCATCATCACCATCATCATCACCACCACCATCATCACCATCATACCATCACCATCACCATCACCATCACCACCATCATCATCGTCATCACCATTACCACCATCATCACCATCACCACCGTCATCACCATCAACACCATCATCACCACCATCATCACCACCATCATCATCATCATCACCATCATCACCATCACCACCATCATCATCATCATCACCATTACCACCATCATCACCATCACCATCATCATCACCATCAACACCATCATCATCACCATCATCATCACCATCATCACCATCACCACCACCATCACCATCATCACCACCATCATCATCATCATCACCATCATCACCATCACCACCATCATCATCATCATCACCATTACCACCATCATCACCATCACCATCATCATCACCATCAACACCATCATCATCACCATCATCATCACCATCATCACCATCACCACCACCATCACCATCGTCACCATCATCATCATCACCATCATCACCATCACCACCACCATCACCATCGTCACCATCATCACCATCACCATCATCACCATCACCACCATCATCATCACCATTACCACCATCATCACCATCACCATCATCATCACCATCAACACCATCATCACCACCATCATCATCACCACCACCATCATCACCATCATCACCATCACCATCATCACCATCATCACCATCACCATCATCACCATCATCGCCATCACTGTCGTCATTGTTGTCATCAGTATCATCATCACCAACCCTAGTAGCTTCATGGTCTTAAAGTAAGCTTGTTCTTCTTTGCATTTGTCAGTGTTGCCCAGTACAGTGGTTCATTATTCTTTAGGGCATTTCCTGAGGTGTATTTAAAGGCTTGTTGACCCAAACCATCTTACTTTCTCTTCTCTCTCAGAGTCTAGCTCTCCAGGGACCATTAGGATATATTTGAGGGGAAGAGAGTGGGGAATTGATGTCACGTCGTATGTCTGCAGTTCCTAGGAGAGGGCTGACCAGCAGCAGTGTAGTGACTGGTCAGTCCATGGGTCCCCAGTTTTGTCTGTTCAAGATGGGAAGGTCTTGTGCTGGGCGGTGGCAGATGAGCTGACCGGTAGGAGAAATGGGGTGTTCGCCCACATGGATTTTTCCCCACGGGGCCAACTGTGCTCATTCGCTTTTGGGGGCAGCAGGGAAAGGGCGAGTGAGAGGGGCTGGGAAGGGGGGACTGGCATGGCATGTGGCCCCCGGAAGGTGGCCCTCTCCACCTACTTGCTCCCAGGAGGTGGCCACAGGGTCTCCTGCAAATTCTCAGCCAGTTTCTTTACGGAAAGTGAGTCGCGTCTCTGCATCATCTGCTTTGCCTTTCATTGAAAGCCTGTGCTCGTGTTCTCGTGCCACTGAACGCGCTCCGTGTCATGCTCCTTCTGCAGCAGAATAAAACAGCAGCACAAAACAAAGCCAAGCACTGCTTCACTGTGTCTGTGTTGTGTCATTTCTTTGCCACGTGCCTCACATGCCACTGCTTTGCTGCTTCACACCCGTGGTGGGTATGGGAGGGGCCAGGGTCGCGGTGGGAGTGGGTAGAAAAAGGCATCTTGCTCAGAGTGTCCAGGGCCAGTCGGGCTGATGCCTGTTTGCCCAGAAGAAGGGACTTTCTCAGGCCAGGTAAGTGAAGCAGGACAGTAGCCACCTTCCTAACGTGTCCTGTCATTCATCCTGGAATAAAGCAGGTGCTGGGCGGAGGAGTGGGGTGGAGAGGAAGGGCCAGAATTGGGCGGGGGGATGTGGCGGGGCTTGGCTGTCCTGAGCTGTGTCGTCTTGGTCGAGCTGCATCATCTCCATGAGCCTCTGTTTTTTTATCTGTAAAGTGAGGATTATAGCAGGAGTTGACCGCAAATTCTGAGTGAGTGGGATTTAAGGTAATGAACTGGGGGTGGGTGTGTCCTCGCTTAACTCGATGGCTCTCCGTCTCTCTGAATAAAGCCTGGTTCCTAGTTTGGCGTTTTGGCCCAGGACCCCAAGTCCCGTACAAAACCCCCAGGCTATGGGCTGGCAGCGTGGATCAGTAGGAAAAGCAAAGCCTTTGGGGTTACACGGACCTGGAGTCAGAGTCTCGTTTGGTCACTGTATTAGTTAGCGATCCCCGAGGGACAAATTAGCACCGACAAGCACCATTTCCCAGCTCATAGGTGGCCAGGTGAGACTGGGCAGGTGTCTCTGTTCAGGGTACACAGTCAGGGTGTCGCGAGGCTGTGTGTGTTCTCCTCTGGAGGCTCTTCCACGCTGTTGGAAGGATTCCGTCTCTTGTCGTGGGACTGAGGGCCCCATTTTTTTTGCCAGCTGTCGGCTGAGGGCTGCTCTCAGCTTCCAGAAGCCGCCCGAACTCCTTGCTGCACGCTCCCCACCCTCCATCTTCCAAGCCAACCATGAACTCCTCCCTCGTTGAATTCCTAATTGTGCTCCACACCTCTCTGACTTCTGTCTCTCTGGCTTCTAGACTCAGATTTGAAGGGATCAGGTGATGAGATCAGGGTCGCCGGGATAATTCCTTTTAGAGTCACCTATGCCGTATGCCATCGCCTGACCTTGGGGATGACTGCCCCGTGGCATCCACAGCTCACACCCATCCTGAAGGGCAGGGGCGGGCATCTTGGTGCCCCCTTAGAGTTCTGTGTTCCACACTCACTGGTTTGTGGTGGGAGCATGGGGATGGTGCTGAACCCCTCTGGTCCTCAGTATTCTGATCTCTAAAATGGGCTGGTAATAGATGCTTTGCGCACCTGGCACATCGTAAGTGCTTCATAAACTGCAGGGCCGTACACCTGACAGTCACCTCCCAAACCCTTCATCAGGGCCCAGCCATCCCTCTTGTTATTCTCCTTTGCAGACTGGGCCCTGTAGGACACAGGTGTCGGAAGCGCAGTGCACAGCTCCGCGAACTTACTGGGTCTTGCTTACTTGCAAAGCATCTCCTTCTCACAAGCAAAGTTTGCGAGACTTTGCTTCCCCTGAGTGCCCCCCATGAGGTTCTCCTCCAGTGGGTCTGGGGTGGGCCTGGGATCTGCATTTGTAATGGGCACCCTGCGTGATTCTGACCTGCAGCCTGCACTGAGACATCTGACTGGCGTGACACATGCAAACTACGGAGCCAGTGAGCCTGGTTTTGCAAAATCTGCTCACCGTTCCCCGCATTCCTGGGGCTTAGCTTCTGGAAGCCTTGGTTTTCTCATCTGTAAAATGGGCATAATAAGAGTTGCCTGCCTCACCGAGTGGCTCTGGGAGATAAATGCAATAGTCCACATAACGTGCTCAGCCCAGAAACTCACATTTGCTAAGCTGTCACTGCGTGTTAGCAATAATCACAATGGTGATTAGTCCCTCTAAGCGGGACATCTGTGTGGCTGTGACAGTTTCAAAGAGGGTTTTTCTTCCCTGGAGGCATTACTCTCTTGGAGGCAGTGTCGGTCCAGCTGTCCCAGGAGCCCTCTCCCCGCCAGGACCAGCACAGCCCCCAGCTCCATCCACACTGGGCTTTGATGTGGCACATGGCCAGGGCAGGCCTTCGGGGTGACGGGGGGACACAAAGCAGGCCGAGGAGAGGTGAGAGCAGAGAGCTTTCCTGCTGAGGATTCGGATTCTCGCTTCTGCCGTTAGCGCAGATGAAGCTCTCGGGCTCCTTCCCGACAGCCTGCCTGACCCCACGCTGCTGCCCCCTCGTCGGCCCCCGTGGCCCAGGGAGGCTGATCTGCTGACCTACTTCCCCTTTCCCCACCGATAACCTCCTTGTCTGTGTTTCCAGGCTCCTTCTCCGCGGAAGGTCCAGGTCCTGCTGCGCTGCCTGCGGGGAAGGGCATGGGAAAGGGTGGGCCCAGTCATCCCCAGGGGTGACCCGCAGACGTGGGTCGGGGCTCAGGACAAGACGGGTGGTCTTAGGCCTGGAAGGATCAGCTCTCCTCCTGGCACCTCCGCTGCTCTGTGAAAAGGGTGTTAGATGCCTCCAGACTTCGGGCGGTCCCGAGGATGGAGCAGGGAGGGCCTGATGGACGGTGGGTGCAGGCGCTGCTCGTTGGGGGCGGAGTCCAAGGCCGATTGGAAATCCAGCCTGGCCACACCCCGTGTCCCAGGCCTGGAAGAAGGGCCGTCTGTGCCCTGGGATGCAAACCCCAGCCCTGGGGATGTGGCCAGGGCTTGGGGACGGGCAGGCCCCTTGGTGGGAGGTCTGTGTGCGGCGCGGCGTCGGCCCAGGTGGCTGAGTCAGTCGAGCGCGGCCCGCGGGCCGTGGACCCGCCACGCCGCTCACTACGCGCTCTCTCCCTCCTTCTCCGCAGCCGGACCAGCGCGCGGCCCCCAGCCCTCACCTGACCGTGTACACCGGGGCCCCCCTGCCCCCCTCTCCGTCCAGCCCCCGCTCCCCGCGCTGCCGCTCGCCGCGGAGGCCCTTCCCCTCGCCCGGCCGCTTCCTCCGGCGGCCCAGCAGCACCGTCTGCCCCTCGCCCATCAAGGTGGCCTTGGAGGGCTCCCCGGGCGAGGAGCCGAAGCGGGAGGCCGCCCGCGGGCGCTCGGATGCTGAGACCGGCGGGGCCTCCGCGGACCAGCCCCGGCCCCGGGCCCCTCCCAAGGCCCGCGTGGCCCTGTCCCTCGGCCGGTTCCTGAGACGAGGCTGTTTGGCCTCCCCGGTCTTTGCCAGGCTCTCCCCCAGGTGCCCCCCTGTGCCCCACGGGAAGGTGCAGCCGCTGGGGGAGGCGGGCCGGCAGCTGCCACGACCGAGGTCCCGGAGAGCAGCCAAGTAAGGACGGAGGGGGGTGTGTGATGGAGGGGTGTGTGTGTGTGTGTGTGTGATGGAGGGGTGTGTGTGATGGAGGGGTGTGTGTGATGGAGGGGTGTGTGTGTGTGTGATGGAGGGGTGTGTGTGATGGAGGGGTGTGTGTGATGGAGGGGTGTGTGTGTGTGTGATGGAGGGGTGTGTGTGATGGAGGGGTGTGTGTGATGGAGGGGTGTGTGTGTGTGTGATGGAGGGGTGTGTGTGATGGAGGGGTGTGTGTGATGGAGGGGTGTGTGTGATGGAGGGGTGTGTGTGTGTGTGATGGAGGGGTGTGTGTGATGGAGGGGTGTGTGTGTGTGTGTGATGGAGGGGTGTGTGATGGAGGGGTGTGTGTGTGTGTGATGGAGGGGTGTGTGTGTGTGTGTGTGTGATGGAGGGGTGTGTGTGATGGAGGGGTGTGTGTGATGGAGGGGTGTGTGTGATGGAGGGGTGTGTGTGATGGAGGGGTGTGTGTGTGTGTGATGGAGGGGTGTGTGTGATGGAGGGGTGTGTGTGATGGAGGGGTGTGTGTGTGTGTGATGGAGGGGTGTGTGTGATGGAGGGGTGTGTGTGTGTGTGATGGAGGGGTGTGTGATGGAGGGGTGTGTGTGTGTGTGATGGAGGGGTGTGTGTGTGTGTGTGTGTGATGGAGGGGTGTGTGATGGAGGGGTGTGTGTGTGTGTGTGATGGAGGGGTGTGTGATGGAGGGGTGTGTGTGTGTGTGTGTGATGGAGGGGTGTGTGTGATGGAGGGGTGTGTGTGATGGAGGGGTGTGTGTGTGTGTGTGATGGAGGGGTGTGTGATGGAGGGGTGTGTGTGTGTGTGTGATGGAGGGGTGTGTGATGGAGGGGTGTGTGTGTGTGTGATGGAGGGGTGTGTGATGGAGGGGTGTGTGTGTGTGTGATGGAGGGGTGTGTGATGGAGGGGTGTGTGTGTGTGTGATGGAGGGGTGTGTGTGATGGAGGGGTGTGTGTGATGGAGGGGTGTGTGTGTGTGTGTGTGTGATGGAGGGGTGTGTGTGATGGAGGGGTGTGTGTAATGGAGGGGGGTGTGTGTGTGTGATGGAGGGGTGTGTGTGATGGAGGGGTGTGTGTGATGGAGGGGTGTGTGTGATGGAGGGGTGTGTGTGTGTGATGGAGGGGTGTGTGTGATGGAGGGATGTGTGTGATGGAGGGGTGTGTGTGATGGAGGGGTGTGTGTGTGTGTGTGTGATGGAGGTGTGTGTGTGTGTGTGTGTGATGGAGGGGTGTGTGTGATGGAGGGGTGTGTGTGTGTGTGTGATGGAGGGGTGTGTGTGATGGAGGGGTGTGTGTGATGGAGGGGTGTGTGTGATGGAGGGGTGTGTGTGTGTGTCTGTGTGTGCACGCGCGGGTGTGCGTGGATGTCTGGTGAGGACCGAGGCTCTGTGGTCTGGGGGCTGTGGGGGCTGGGCTAGGGGGGCAGTAGGGGGCTGGATAAGGAGGATTCTGGGAGAACAGATACAACCCACAGGCCCATTAAACCCCTCGGCCTCTGGGTAGTTTCCAGACACTCAGTGCTGCCCCCTCCTGTCTTTCTGAGGAAAAGGAGAAGAGTGTCTTTCTTTTCCATCTTCTTTTCCCTTTTCTATACTCTTCCACCCACCCTGCTCCACCCCTAAAACGTTAATCTAATGAATCCATCGCATTTTTTAAAGGGCCGGAAAGCTCGGTGGCAGCAGTGGGACCCACAGATGGTGCTGGGGCCCCGCACTCCCTCCCCTCCCCCACCCCCACCGGGCAGGTGGCTCAGAGGGGCTGCAGGGGTGCTGACAGTGTCCAGTCTCTGCGCAGGGGCAGCCCCTCTAAACCCCATCGTGGGTGCTGCTGTTCCCACCTCTGAGGACCCCCTGCCCCGAAGCAGCTCCTGGGTGCAGAACAGAAGCTCTGAGGGGCGCTTGATCGCTCCCGGACCAGGGCAGAAAGAAAAGTTACAGACAATGCAAAGCAAAGAATCAGCCCCCATCTTTATTTGGTTTTGGGGGGAGACAGCAGGTGGGGGGGCAACCTTGCACCAACCAACAGGCTCTTGCATTGGGCCCTGCCAGGTCTGGTTGAAAGAAGGCGCCTGCTGAGGTCCTAGGTTGCCATGGATACCCAAGTATCCGGCTTCTGCTGTGCACTGTGCATCCGGGGATGGGGGAGGGGAGGGGTCAGGATCCAGGGCGAACATATCTGTTGATTCCTCCCAACTGGCTCTGCTGAGGGAATGTTCTAGCTTCGTGGCCACAGCCAGGCCACACATACAGGCTTGGGGCTTTTAAAACCTCTGTTCTCAGTGGCCACCACTTAATGAGAAGGCAGTTTAAAGGGGCTGAGATTAAGTCCCGGCGTGTTCTATAGGAACATCCTGAATTCATCAAAGCCATACAAACTCAAAAGCCCCTTGAAAATGAAAGTAAAGCATTTTCTGAATTATTCTTCATTCAGCAAGAAAATAGGAGTCTCCCTCCTTCCCCAATGAAAGGGATCCGCCCAGCCAGTCCCTGCACGCACAGCCTTTGGCAAATGCACCTGTGTCCACGCCCCTTCAGGGATGTCAGGGTGAGCTGGGGACTTGGTGGCCCCCTGTCCCCACCCACCTGCTTTCCTCTTGTGCCTGAAGCTTCTTCCAGATCAAAATGGATGTGCCTACGGGGAGCGGGGCCTGCCTGGTGGGCTCAGAGGACACGAGGACAGGAGGCCGGAGGGGCCAGGCCATAGAAAAGGAGGTCATCTGCCCCTGGGAGGGCCTGGCCGAAGGCAAGGCTAGCTGAGCCCGGGGCCTCGGGCTAGGCAGTCGCTCCTGCACACTCGGCTGGATGGGGCCGCGGGACACGCTTGCTCGAAACCAAAGTGCATTAAGATCGTATTTGGGGACTGGAGAGACAGGATGGATGGATGATGGAGAAGAGTGCTCTGGCTGGGCTCCCCCTGGCCAACCCCTTCCCTCGACCCGGACCCTTGGTCAGAAGAAAGGCATGTGGACCAGAGGACTTGACTTGCCGCCTTAAAACCGATAAAAGGTTACCTTGTCAAAGTGTTTTTGGATTGGAATGTTAGTGTCTGGTTTTATTAGCTATTTATGAGATAATCTCAAGTCTTCTTTGGTTTTCTGGACAAAGGGAACTGAATCACTTCAAAGAACTCCCTCCCTGTCTAAACTGGTTTTTATGTGATGCTCTCATCAACGGATCCCACCCCCGCCCCCGGGAAGAAGCCCCAGGCTGTGGCATCACACAGGAAGAGGGGGCTGGGGAAAGGCATCCTTCTAGAATGCCAGGTGTGCTCCGATCCCCCCAGAAGCAGAGGCCAAGATGGGATGAGGTGGGCAAGGGGATTGCTGGGGGAGACACCTGTGAAGGATGATGGGTGGAGGCTGGAGAACAGGGTGAGGGCTCTCGGACCGTGGTGCGGGGCTGACCTCTGGGGAGGCGGTGGGCAGGGAGTCTCAGATGGCGGAACATTTCCAAGAAAGTTTTGGCCAGGCTGCCCGGGTGTCCTTGAGCCTGTGTCTTGTGAGAATGGTTCTGCCTTAGGACCCCCACCAAGCAAGGTCATTGGCTGGGAGCCCTTGTGGGCAGCCTGGCCGTGGTGTGGACGTGCTGGGGACCCTCGGTCCATTTGCCTCTTGAGCGCACATTTTCACGTCCGCTGCACGAACATAGGAGGCACTTCTGGAGGTTTGCGCCTCGGTGCGCCCCGCCCACCTCTTCTCCAGTTATTAACTCCACACGCCTTGATGGAGCCCCAACGAGCATTGACGGAGCGCCCCTATCGGTGCAGTCTGCGCTGAGCCCTTGTGGACTCAGCTGTGACTTCTCAATTCGTGGAATTCATCTAGAGCACCGGTTCTCAGCCAGGGTCCAGCTCTGCCCGCAGGGAACCTTGAGCAGGGCCTGCAGACATTTTCAGACGCCATGACTAGGGCGGGGAGTGATCCCGGCATCGAGTGGGCAGAGGCCAGGGACGCTGCTAAACATCCTACAGTGCACGGGGCAGCCCACACCCCATGACGGAAGACGTTCTGGTCTAAAATGTCAATGCCGCCGTGGAGAAGCCCTGGAATAGGAGTTACGGGTGACGCCCTGTGCTGCTCGACACTGCCATTGGTTTCTGCCCAAAGCCCTGAAATGTTGCCCCAAAGGGTCCCGCTGGGCTCATACTTGGATTGGACAGTGGGTTGAGATTAAGGGTTACATGGTGAATAAAACATTTCTTAAAAGTTGCCTGGAAAGTCCTCATAGGAAAAGAGATAGTAAGTGATTTGCCAAACCCTCATGCTCTCTTCACTTTTAATCGTCAGCTTCATCAGAATCCAATTAGCAGGTAGGAGCCCCTCACTTGCTTTTAACCTCAGACAACTTACCTTATTTAGCCCATAAGTACTGGGGCCGCTGAGCCATCTCTCTGCACGCCTCTAAAGGTGAATGCAGGTAGGTGTGTGCCCAAGACCTCGACTCACTGCCCCTGCAGGGAACACAGATGCTTCACCCCTGAAAGGGTGTCTCATCTTAGATTCTGCAGAATCCACTCTTCGGGGCTCACAAGAGTCCCTCGTCTAAGGGAAAGGAAACATTTCTCCCAGAGAGTAAGTGGAATCGGCCAGATCTTTCTTGGAAGGCGAGCAGGCCAATTAATTTGATGCCTTTACTTGCCAAGCTCGTCTACAGTGAGATTAAAGGCAAATCCATACCCTACCAGCAGCCAGTGTGTCTCGAAATCAGGAGGATTTCAACCCTGGACTTGCATACTTGTGTTAGGCGGCTGTACTCCTAGGCCCCCAGGGTCCCACGGAGAAACAAAGCCCACACGGCTCGCAGCATCAATGATGGGAGACTGGAGGGTTCCCGGGTTGGACTAGGTGAGGTCCAGGCCAAAGAGCAGTAACAAAGAACCCTGGAAGGGAGGCAGTGGTTCACACGTGGAGGAGTTTCTGTCTCTGTCTCATCCTTGCTCAAAGGCAGGAGGCAGCCCAGGTGAGTGCGCGCCAAGGAAGAGCGGAAATCCAGGGACCGAGGTGTTTTCACCTTGCTGCTCCACCCCACCCCCACCCCCGGCGCTGGTATGATTATTCTCTGTCTTGTCTGGACATTAGAATCTTCTGGTCCAATCAAGTCAGAATCTGGAAGTGGAGCCCTGGCATCAGAGGGCTGTTTTAGAGCCTTTGCCCAGGTGATCCCAAGGTCCAGACAAGGTGGACAACCACGGCCCTGGGGTAGTGACTGAAGCTGATTCACCACCCCCATGTCCATGGTCATGCCTGGAAGACAGTGGGAAGAGAGGAGGGGAGGGTGTCATTTCCACCCACCTCCCATTGGCCTGTACTTGGTCACGTGGCCACACCTGGGTGCAAAGGAGGCTGGGAATTGTAGTCTTTCGTCAGTCCAGCTTGTGGCTAGCTGAACTTCCGGAGGTTCTAATACTGGGAAGGAAGGTGGGGAGAACGGATATTGGTGGACACATAGGCACTCCCACACTGGAATGGTTACACTGGCTTGGTTGGGGGATGGGAAAATGGGAGGATGCAGGAGGTGGGGCAGGAGAGGATTGGAGTGCTGATTAGTTTTTAGGTAGCCAAATAGTTTGTAAATATGAAATGCAGCCATGCTCTATCCCATGGCTGGGTGGCTTTTCATTCATTCAGATGCAATGCCTGTGAGGTGCCAAACACCACGAAAGGGGGTAGGAAAGCTGCTTACCTATGGAGCTCTGTTTTTGCTCAGGAGAAGGGGGGGAAGTTGGGTCTGTGGGTCCTTGGTGGAGCGTAGGGTTGGAGATGCTTGAGCTCCCGCTGCACCTTTCCAGCTTGGGACGGCTCCTTGATTTCTGTGAACCCAAGGTGATCATTTGACTTTCTTCCTAGGGTTATTTGGAGATACATAAAATGAAGTGAGACATATGTAACTTTTTGACTGTTCAGAACTTTATAGGGTGCAAGAAGAAAACAACTGTATTTCCCCCCCAACACACCCCCCCATTCTCCCTTTAAACCTACACTGTGCATTCTTTCTTTTCCTAACCCTGAATGAAAGCTCTGGTGAGTCCCGTATCTTTTCTGGTCCCTTTCAGAAAACAAATCCTCCAAGCACTGTCGGTGACAAAAACCATCTCGATCTAATTCTGTTTGCAGTTCAAACGTTAACGTAATGAGCAAACTCAGCACTTCGTCCAGAGGTCCAGCTCCTTCCTTCCTGCAGCCTCTGCGCTGCTCCGGGCTAGGCCGCCTGGGGTGCCCGGGCTGCGGAGACAGGGGTCAGCTTCTTCCCTCTTGTCTGCCCCACGCTTCTTTTCCTCCTTTCCCGCTCACTGTGGAGCCTCTGGCCCCTGGAGCGGGGAGGCGGGAGAACAGGGAAGCACTTAGTTGACTGACGCAGAAACCACCCGTCCTGCTGACTCTTACTTGGGTGGGGGGTTTCCTCGATCCTTGAGGGCTTTCTGGCTTCGGCTTCCATAGTCAGAAGGGACCACGAGTCCCCTTGCTGGTTGCATGAGGACCTCTCTGGGCCCTTGAGCGTCCCCTGGTCCACATCTTAGTTGTGGTCACGTCTCTGGTTGCCTGGGGCGAGATTCAAATGGCTGCAGCCACTCCTTTCAGTGCAGCCCCTCCAACGCCAGCATCCTTTTGCCCCAACAGGGCACCTGGTCCTCCCTCCGTCCCCTCTGCTTCGTGGCCTCAGCTGACCTTCACCTTCACTTTCCTCCAGTCCTGCCCTTCTCACTCTGGAGCACAGCCAAGCCCCCTGAATGGCCCTGTGACACCCCCTCACTTAACTGAAGAGAGGGCACAACCGCTCTTCCCCAACAGGCTGGACTGCAAGGATGCCTTTTGGTCCACCAGGTGGGCACACCTGTCCAGCACCTTGTCTGGACCTGGGCGAGTGGTGGGCACCTACCGGTTTATTCTCAGTCTTTGGGGCCACAGCGGAAACAGAGACAGAATCCCGTTACCTTTGTCAGAGTTTTGGGAATGTGCTTATTTTCCTCCTTTTGACAATTGACCACCAGGGCCATTTCTCCAGGAGTCCTCAGGCGTTCGTCCCTTGGCCCTCTGGGGAGGGGACCATCAGTGGCCCCCTGGAGGCTGTGAAATCGTTTATCCTTAGAGGAGACAATGCTGCCCGTTGCTAGTTTTAGGAAACGGAAGACGGACCGTGACGTCTGCGTCAGCCGAGGGCTCTGGGGTCCCAGGGTGCAGAGAAGGCGAGCTGGGGGTCTGTGTGTCTGGGGACACGGGGCCTCCCTCCCCTCAGCCTCAGAGGCCCCGCCCTTCGCTCTGGGGACAGTCCCCTCCCCACACTTCACCAGAAGGGGGCGTCCCAGGCTCATGGCTCCCCAAAGAGAGGCGGCTGGGCTTTCCCCTTAGGGATTCAGGGACCTGTTGTGGAGAAAGTCCTTTGCTTGTTGGAAAGCCGGATTGGGGTGACGTGGGGAGCAGAGGGGACTGGGCTTCCCCACGCACCCCGTCCTCAGCCCCAGAGCCCCCGGAGCCGGCGAGGTGGGAGCTGATGGTGGCTGGGGGGTGGGGGGTGGGTCGCCGCACGGTCTCCTGGCTGCTGTGCCCTGAGGGGATGAGGGGCCTGTGACCTGTTTCTAGAGGCTTCGGATAAGTGTTGAGACTCTGCCGAAAACCTCGTGCAGAAAGAAAACTCCCTCCCTGGCCTGTGGACCACGCCAAGAGAATTCCTCCCTTTGAGGGTCATCTCTCTGTGTCCAGCTCCAACTCCTGACACCGCAACCTGATTAAGCCCCCTTCATCTCCCCCTCCTCAGCCTGAGTGATTCATCAGCTCCTCCGTTGAGCAGGTGAGGTTGGAGGCTGGGGCATCCGGAGGCGCCTGCGCGGGGTGATGTACGGGGGAATAAATGGTGTCAGAAAACAAGCTTTTCCCACTTCTGGTGGGAGGGCACTGTATGGCCACACGGTGATGACGAATGCCTCTGTCTTCCTTCGATTCTTTCCCTTCCATCCCTCATTATTTAATTAATTTATTATTATTTTTATTTCTTGTGGCACGCGGGCTCCGTAGGTGTGGTACGTGGGCTCTAGAGCGCCGGCTCGGTAGTTGTGGCGCACAGGCTTAGTTGTTCTGTGGCATGCAGGATCCTCCCAGACCAGGGATCGAACCCGTGTCCCCTGCATTGGCAGGCGGATTCTTAACCACTGCCCCACCAGGCAAGTCCCTGCCTCTGTCTTCCTGATACCAAATGTTTAGGGAGAGGGGGCACCGCGTGTGAGACAGTGTGCTGGGGTCCAGTGAGATTCGACTGACGTGACCAAGCCCATGCTCTGGGCTGGTCCTGGGCAGAATTCCTGCAGGACTCTGCTCAGAACTTTGAGAAAGAAATCCTTTCTCCATCTTCTAACCGGCTCTTCTTCCTCAACCCGTAGGTAGCCACCAAGCTGTGTTGTCCTGAAGTTCCCTGTCTTGGGGAATTAGGGCTTTGGACAAACACAGCTTCCAGGCTTACCTTGAAAGAGTCCCTCCATGAATTCTTGCTTCATTTCATTCTCACTACAGCGCTGTGGGGGAGAGCATCTCTACCTTCATTCTGCAGGTGTGATTTCCCCACTTGTAACAGGTAGAAGCACTCCAATGGAATCTAATGCACCTTATTTTCTTTGTGGGTGTGTTCATTAAAATTCAATTTTGGAATTAAAAATCCATAAAAATACAATGAATACCATGACCAACATCCGTATGCACATCACCCAGAATTAACTCATGTTAACATTTCACCCAGATTACTTCTAATACTTAATAAAGAAGCAGAACAATATTTCTATACTCCTCCCTGCGTCCATCCTCCCTTCCATCTTCTATGTCAGCAAAAATGAACAGACAATAAAGATATGAAGGGATGCTTAACACCACTAATCTTTATGTAAATGCAAGTTCAAACCACAACGAGGTGCCGCCTCACCTCTGTTAGGAGGGCTACGATCAAAGACCCCGGAAAACAACAAGGGTTGGCAAGGATGAGGAGAAATGGGAGCCCTTGTGCATTGTTGGTGGAAACGTAAAATGGTGCAGCCGCTCTGGAAAACAGTAGGGTTGTTCCTCAAAAAATCAAAAAACAGAATTGCCATATGGTCCAGCAATTCAGTTCCTTGGTCTATACCCCCAAGAATTGAGATCATGGATTTGGACAGATATTTGCATATTCATGCTCATAGCAGCTTTATCTGCAAGACCCAAAAGGTGGAAACAACTCAAGTGTCCATCAGTGGAAGAATGGATAACTGAAATGTGGTCTACCCATACAGTGGAATTTTTTTTTTTCTTTTTTTTTTTTCTTTTTGCGGTATGCGGGCCTCTCATTGTTCTGGCCTCTCCTGTTGCAGAGCACAGGCTCCGGACGCGCAGGCTCAGCGGCCATGGCTCACGGGCCCAGCCGCTCCGCAGCATGTGGGATCTTCCCGGACAAGGGCACGAACCCGCGTCCCCTGCATCGGCAGGCGGACTCTCAACCACTGCGCCACCAGGGAAGCCCGATACAGTGGAATATTATTCAGCCTTATGAAGGAAGAAGACGCTGACACAGGCCACAACATGGATGAACCTTAAGGACATTACACTGAGTGAAGTAAGCCAGTCGCAAAAGAACAAATACGATATGATTCCAGTTATATGTGGTCCCTGGAGTCGTCAAATTCATAGAAACAGAAAGCAGAGGGGTGGTTGCCAGGGCCTGAGGGTCAGAGGGGAATGGGATAGAGTTCCAGTGTGGGAAGATGAAGAAAGTTCTGGAGATGGATGGTGGTGAGGGTTGTACAACAACGTGAATATACCTAATGCCACTGAACTGTTAAAACGGGGCTTCCCTGGTGGCGCAGTGGTTGGGAGTCCGCCTGCCGATGCAGGGGACACGGGTTCGTGCCCCGGTCCGGGAGGATCCCACATGCCGCGGAGCGGCTGGGCCCGTGAGCCATGGCCGCTGGGCCTGCACGTCCTGAGCCTGTGCTCCGCAACGGGAGAGGCCACAACAGTGAGAGGCCCGCGTACCGCAAAATAAAAAAAAAAAATTGTTAAAATGGTAATTTTTATGTCATGTATGTTACCACCACACACAAAAATGGAAAAACCATTTGTACCACAAGGACCATATGAAAACAGGCTGTTGGCTGGATTTAGCTCCAGAGTCAAAGTTTGCCAACCTTGATGTTATTATTAGTACCATTACGGTTTTAAACAAATGAGTTACTGTGATTGTTATTATTGTTTATTATAGTCAATGCTGATTTAGCTTCAACTGCATGTTTACCCAGCTCTTTGCTCACCGTCACCCCTAGGATCCCACTTCCTCTTTCCAGGTCCACTTTCTTTTTACTAGAGTGCATCTTTTAGTGATCTTTCATCAATGGCTTTGATTAGGAAACTGAGTTTTTTGTCTGAAAATGTCTCTGTTTTACCCTCATTCTTATTGTACCCTAACACTATTTTTTTCTTTGAGTATTGCTTTAATTTATTTTTTATATTTATTATTATTTTTTTATTGAAGTATAGTTGATTACAATGTTGTGTTAATTTCTGCTATACAGCAAAGTGATTCAGCTATGCACGTATATATATATATATTCTTTTTTTCATATTCTTTTCCATTATGGTGTATCATAGGATATGGATATAATTCTCTGTGCTATACAGTAGGACTTTGTCGTTTATCCATTCTATTTGTATAATAAAAGCTTAAATCTGCTCATCCCACCCTCCCACTCCATCCCTCCCCCAACCCCCTCCCCCTTGGCAACCACCAGTCTGTTCTCTATGTCCACGTGTCACGATTTTTATCATTACCTTTAAATGATTATTTAGCGGAATAAAGAATAAGTTGAGAGTAATTTCCTCTCTGCATTTCAGATATTATTTCATCCTTCTGCCCTGTCTTGCTGCTGATGAGAAGTCCAATTGTTGTTATTTTATAGATTTTCTTCCCCCTTTCACTTCCAAGAAGAGGTCTTTATCTTGAGGGTCCTGCAGCTTCCCTGCCGTGTGTCTAGAGGTGGGCACGCTTCTGTGTGTCCTGCTCAGGATGGTGCTTCTTCAAGCTGAGGAGTCATGTCTTGTTTCCATTCTCAAAATTCTCATCCACTGTCCTTTGAATAAGGTTCCTCTGCCCTCTTTCGGCAGCTCCTATTATATGTTTGTTATACCTTAGGGAGAAGTCCTGTCTTTTATCTGATCCCCCTTTTCCTGTCCTGGGCAGCCCTTCAGGTATTCCAGCTTGATGGAGGGGACGTAGGTCTAATCCACCAAGTCTCTGAGCCTCCTGTTATTCTCCCCCAGGGCCTATGTAATTGTTATCTTCATTTAGTATTATTTCTGCATTTTATAACAGAAGGGAGTCCGTGTTAGCTCAGCTGTCCTGTTGCTGGAACTAGAAGTTCATCTGGGGTCTTCTTTTCCACTGCAGCACAGCTGTCTGACATATATATATATATATATATATATATATATACACACACACACACACACACACACACACACACACACACACATATAGACAGATATGTATATATATTGTATATATGTATATATACAATATAACATATATTATATATATTATATATGTATATATACAATATAACATATATAAAATATATTATTATACACATATATTTATAAGTATACATTGCATATAAATTCTCAAATTATACTATTTCCCTCTCTATTGTAGCTCCGTTTAAACAGGGATCTCTGGCTCAAGAAAATGCGTCTGCAAACTTAGAACTGTGGGCACCTCAGCAAGCTGTGTATGCGATTTGGTGGCAGGGAGATTTATACGGAATGTCTTGTGAGGCTGACTGTGGCTCTGGCCCTGCTGTAAAATGCCTCTTTACTCTCCACCCCAAATGCACAGATGAGTTTATACCATCCACTTTCATCATTCCATCCACCCATCCATCCACCCACCAATCCACTCATCCATCCATCTATCCAACCATCCATCTGATAGCATCCACTTGGACTCACCAATGTGATAACGAAGCCTATTTTAAGCTGAAAATATCTGAACAAACAGCAGTAGCAGCAAAAACCTTACCTGATTTTTTTTTCTTTGACTTAAAGCCTCAAAAATACAGCTGCCATAAATCCCCTCTCTGGGAGGTTTACAGCCAGAAAGGAGATGGACCACTTGCACCTGCATGAGAAATCACATAAACAAAGCCTTACCAAAACTTTCCATACCCTTTGCTTGTTTCTCCTATTTGTTTCTCGTTCGTTTCCCACCATTTGCTTCCCCTTGAAGTCCTAACCTCCCTTTTGATTAAGATGACATATAGACCCTTAACTGGCTGTTCAGGAGCCATTTCTTTGGGTGCTCTCATGCTCATGAATAAACTTTGTCTTTTCTCTGTCAATCTGAGAATTAACCTCCCTTAATTAATCTGTTAATCTGTTCTTTTGTCAGTTAATTTGCAGGCCCCCAAGCAATGGACATACATTGGTAGAGGGAAAAGATTTTTCCTTCCTATCATTTCCATCCATCCATCCATCCATCCAATTTCATAGGCCAACTAGGCATTTGGTATGTTGCCATGAATAAAATTAGGTCCTGCTCTCAAGAATTTATAGTTTAGCTGGGAAACATACTTTCAAACTAAGAATTAGAATACACTCTATTAAGAGGGGGGGCAGAGCATCACAGCTAGAAGCCCACTGCCTGGTGCATAGCACCTCGGGGCAGATCCAGGTTCTACCCTTTCCTAGCTGAGTGACTTTAAACATTTGATAAAACTCTCCAAACTTGGTTCTCTCATCCATAAAACTGGGATCTGTGTAATACCTGCCTCATACAGGGGTATGAAAATTATGGGAAATGTTATGTAAAAAAAACCTCCGTTCAGTGCCTGGTACTAGTGAATGCTCGATGACTATTTGCAATTTTTACATGCAAGGTTGTACTGACGCAAGGAAGAGCCTTCATAAAGTCTTTCTGACCCCAGAGTGTGGCTCTCTGTGAGTTGGGCTTCTATGGGGAAGGATTTCATTCCCTTCAGGAACATGTGAAACACATCAAAATAATCTCAGAGCTCTGACCTTCAATAAAATGCAAAACAACGTGGTGAGATGTTATCCATATAAAATGAGAAGGCATGGAATGAAGGAGACACCCATCTCGGTGAGGAGCTGGCATAAAACACCTTCTGGGATCCAGTTTCTAGAAGCCCAGGGAATGAGGACAGACCAGAGCCTATTTCAGCCAGCAGGGAAGCATGGCTACCTATTCTGGGAGGAGAGCAAGCTTCATTCCCAGTAGGGTGCAAACCTTTGACCCAAGCCGTTAGCTTCTAGTATGTATTGATATGCTATTAATTAGATGTTAGAGAGACTTAGGTTATGGGTTTCCACTTTCCTTGCAGCATCCCTGGTGCTGGTCCTTCCCTGTATTAATCCTCTACACTCTCTCATTCTTTGGCTTTGAGGCAAGGAGAACTTGAAGCATTTGTACTGCATATTACTCTCACTTCAATCAGTTTCAACAAAGGGGACTTCTCCAGGGCAGGAGTCACGTCTATAACCTCATCTTTGTACAGTCCCCAAGGCAGTACCACACTTAGTTTGGGGTTCAGGGGGTTGAGGATGTCGGGTCACCTATTAAAATAAAAATCTCCTGGTTACACAGTAAATGTCCAGATACGTCACTATACGTTGAGACTAATACTGTGAATTGGTGGCCCTAATATTACCTCACTTTTACATCTCATATTACTTTCTATTATTTTTGTTGAAATAGGTGAAAAGTCAATGACTTCACAGCAGTTATGGGTGTCCAAGTTTTTATGTCTTTAAAAAAAACAAAAATCCCGTGACTTCTCCGGTGGTCCAGTGGTTAAGACTCCACGCTTCCAATGCAGGGGGCACTGGTTCGATCCTAGTCAGGGAACTAAGATTCCCAAATGCTGTGCCGTGCAGTCAAAAAAACAAAAAAAAATCCCTAATGGTGAATTTACTGAAACGTTAGTCATGCTGGATTCGGTTGGGCCCTAAATCCAATGAATGGAATCCTAAGAAGAGGAGATGATACACAGAGACACACCGAGGGAACTTGAAGACAGAGGCAGAGACTGGAGCTATGCAGCGACAAGCCAGGGGATGCTGTGAGTTGCCAGGGCAATCAGAAACTGGAAGAGGCAAACAAGGACACTCCCCAGAGCCTTCAGAGGGACACTCCACTCTGAAAACAAGGACGCTGCCCTGCCTGCACCTTGATTCCAGACTTCTAGCCTCCAGAGCTATGAGAGAATGCATTTCTGTTATTTTAAGCCCCCTAGTTTGTAGTACTTTGTCACAGCAGCGCTGGGAAACCAATATATTTAGTTTGTATCATGGTTTGATTATTCTCCTGTAGATGAACTTTAAGTTGTTTCCAAGTTTTCATGAAAACAAACAATGTTGCAACCAACACCCTGGTGCCTTCCTCTCTGGGCACATCTGCAAGTACCTCTCCAGGACAGAAACAAAAAAAGAATCCCTGGGTTAAAAAGTATGCATATTTTAAAGACCAGTCCACCATAACAAATTGCCTTTTTAAAAAAAATTTTTTGGCTGCAGTGGGTCTTCATTGTGGTGCACGGGCTTCTCATTGTGGTGGCTTCTCTTGTTGTGGAGCACGGGCTTCTCATTGTGGTGGCTTCTCTTGTTGTGGAGCACGGGCTCTAGGCGCGCAGGCTTCCGTAGCTGGGGCGCACATGGGCTTAGCTGCTCCGCAGCATGTGGGCTCTTCCTGGACCAGGGATCAAACCTGTGTCCCGTGCATTGGCAGGTGGATTCTTAACCACTGCGCCACCAGGGAAGTCCCCAAACTGGCTTCTTAAAACTCTGCACTAATTCAGATTTCTACCGACCTGAAGGTCTGCGGGGCAATCATTTCCTTGCACGCTAGCCAGAGCTGATACTGACACTGTTACATTGTCTGTGCTGCATCTACTCAGCGCTGAGACCACCTGGGCTCCAGCACTTTTTTCTAGAGTCTAGGGCACGAGGCCAAGTGTGCTGGGGCCTCAGTCTCTCTGAGCACCCCTGACCCTTGGGGGACAGGACAGTGGGGACGGTCACAGAGACTGAAGGACATGTGCCTCCCTGCCTCTCCTCTGGGGCATCCCAGCCTCGCTGGGGCTGTGGGTGTTTGTTGTTTGGTGTCACTGTCACCCGGGGTCCCAGCCTACAGCTTAACAGGAAGTGGAGGAGCCTTTATTATGACCTCAGTTACAACGCATTTTGTGTTGTTTCAATATGTGGTTTATTTTCCCTAGAAGCAGCGACGTCCTTGGGATCACGTACACGTCAGTCATCTTTGCATGGATGCAAAAGATACAGAAAGGTCCGGTTCCTGGAGGGTAGAGGAGTGAGACTCTGTTTCCAGCCTTCTCTTGGGTGTGATTCCCTTGAGGCTGCTGGTGCCTCCACACCTTCCCCAGCAACAAACTCTATGTCTGGAGCCGTAAGTGTGATCCGGACGTCACACTTAACAGGTTTCAGGGTATCAGTTACCAGGTCGGGCCGTCCTGACCCCAGAAAGTGACTCAGGTCCCTCGAGTGCACCCGGCACGCTCACAGTGGGAAGACCCGCCCGGGAGAGGCTGGCTCCAGGGTTGCTGAAACGGGAGAGGCGGGTTCTGCGATGACTGCTTAAAATTCATGTTGCCATGGCAGCGTGGCATTAGGCCACGGGTGATCCGGCTGCACAGAGCTTTCATCTCGGGGAAGGCAGGGTTTCTTTTGCTCTCGAGCTGGTTCCGAAGGGACCCTGCCTTGGGGTCAAGCTTTGGCTTTGCTCTTGCGCCTGGGGGTTGTCCCAGAAGTGAAAAGCTGGGGACGAGAAGACAAAGAAAGAGGCCCTAAGAAGTCATCTAAGCCCTGAGACTGAGATTCTAGTCTGGGGGTGTTGGCCGGAAACCCTCAGGGCAAGAGATCTGGGTCTGAAGAGAGAGCAGTTGGGCGGGTCTGTAATGAGGGATGCGTCTGCGCTGCTTGACTTGTGAGGAAACGCCAGTGAGCTGGTGTGTGTGTGCGCTTAGCAGCAGAGCCAGGGAAGAGTTCTTTATCCACACATGTGGCCTGGCTCAGCAAGTCTCAACAACCTGAGTAATTTAAGGGTTCACTGAGCACCCGTTATGAGGATTTACTGCATGGCTGTTGCTGGAAGGTGCACGAATGGATCGCATGGCCTCAGCCCTCAAGGGCTTTCTGGGTAGTCAGCACGCTAAAACCTGCATTAAAATAATACAAAGCAGGATGTGATCAATTGCCTGGAGAGCCCAGAGCTGCAGAGAAGGGAGAATCACCCCACTGGTACCGTCAGGGGTTCCATAGATGAGCTTAGGTTGAAACTTAAATGATGGGAAGAGGAGAAGGAAAGGGTTCCAGTTCTAGAGGGACCCACAAGGACAATGCGGTGGCCAGAGGGTAGAGGGGGGAAGCATTCCAGAACAGTGAGGAGCTCAGTTTACTGAAGGGCCAGGAGGAGATGATATTGTAACTTAGTTGGACCCCAGAGCGGAGCTCAGGAGGATGGACTTAACTTGATAGGTGATGGGAGAATCACAGGAAGCTTTTGAGCCTGACAGCGGCTGACCAGAGCCACACTTTGGAAGAATAAATCTGGGGACAGGGCTTGAGATGGATAGAACCACAGCAAGCTTGTGAAATCTCCATAGGGCTGGAGAGGTAAGGGGACTGCACAAGGATGACCGCAATGGGACTAGAAAGGAAAGAGCAGCCCAGAGATCAAACAGGCATGAAACATGACATCAGGGGAAAGGAGAGGGTGAAGGCAAAGGCGCTGAGACTGGGGAACCCTGTGAGTTAGAGAACGGAGCTGCCTTTGATGGGACCAGGAAACCAAGAGGAGGAAGTGGTTTGGGGGAGATAAATTCATGACGTTGAGTCTGAAGACGCCGAATAGGTTCCTGGGAGAGGAGACGGGAAGGGTGATGTAGCTTTTGTGGGCTTCCTCAGAGACATGATGGGAGCATTGAAGGCCTGGTGTTCGAGGAGGATATTGAGGGACAGAGCAGAGGGAGAGAAGAGAAGAGATTCAAGCGCAGAATCTGGAGGAGAATGAAGTGAGAAAGGGCCAGAGGAATGTGGAGGGTGCCTGGCAGCATTGAGGACCCACTGGTGGTTAGAGACCATGAGTGCACGTTGATGGTGCCCAGGGAGGATGTGTGTTGTGTGGCCACTCGATGTCACAAGAGTTTTCATAGGCAAATGCCTCAGCCCCACCACTTACTTATGTGTCTAAGTATGTGTTCGTTAGTCCTCTCTCCCTGTAGGCTGACTCTACATATTTGACCTCATAAGCCACATTTTTGGTGACTTTCAACTCTTTCTTCTTTTTCCCAAGACAAAACTGAAATTCCCTGGTGTATCACTCCTATGTAGAATACAGAAAAAAATGCTTAGTCCTCAAACAACTTTTTCTTTCACCTTTCTCTTCACCCACGTGACCCACCATGTATGATGAGGGGTATACAGGTAATAATATTATTTTTTCCTTCCCTCATTGTTATTTATGATCATCTATGTTCTGTGTGTATCTCAGTGGTTCTTAAACTTGGCACTAAAGACCTTTTCATTATTCCATCAACATCCTGGTGTCCATCAACAGGAGAATGAATAAACAAACTTTGGTATATTCATACAGTAGAATGCAATAAAAAAGCAATAAAAAGAAATGAACTATTGATATATACAACAGCATTTCTAAATCTTGATATGAATTTAGAGCTTAAAAAAATTTCTTAGAAAGTAATTCCACACCTAGGAGTCTAGTTGGAGGAAATTATCTGAAATGCAGTGTTATTTCCTAAAGTAAAAACAAACAAACAAATAAAAATCCCCAAACAAACAAACAAAAACTCCCTAGCACTTTAAGTACTTCTGTAATATTGCCATTAAAATTATTTTCATAGGGCTTCCCTGGTGGCGCAGTGGTTGAGAGTCCGCCTGCCGATGCAGGGGATGCGGGTTCGTGCCCCGGTCCGGGAAGATCCCACGTGCCACGGAGCGGCTGTGCCCGTGAGCCATGGCCGCTGAGCCTGCGCGTCCGGAGCCTGTGCTCTGCAGCGGGAGAGGCCACGGTGGTGAGAGGACCGCGTACCGCAAAAAAAAAAATATATATATATATATATATATTATTTTCATAGGTGACATTTAATGGTGTTAGAAAACGCTTGTGATAAATGAAAATAGAAGATAAAGCGGACTGTACAATATGCATTTAGCAATAGACAAATGCAGTTAAAAGGTAAATTGTGCGAGGTAGTTTTTTGGTTGGCTTATTTGAAGAGCATGCCTCATTTTTCCCTTTCTCTGCATTATTTCCCCCCGTAGAACAGTGGTGGCAAATTGTTAGTCATGGGTTGAATTTGGCCCACAATCATATTTGTTTGGCCTGGTGTTTTAAAAACAAAAAAGATTTCCAGTATTTAAAAATTGAGATATTTTACATATAAATTCTGATTTTCAGGTCCTCTTGAAGATCTGGCAACAATGTTCCCACATGGCAGCTCCTCATTGGAGCTGTGTAGTGGCTCCCACAGGAAATGCGCCCTCCGATCATTTTTGTTCTCACTGGTGCCTCGTGTGCACCACCTTGCCTCCACAGGCGTCTGCTTGTGCCATCCCTGATTACATGCTGAATTTAAACCTTGGATTGTATCAGAGCATCTTTTCCTCAGCCATACCACTTCAGCCCTTTGCCTTCAGCTATGGACTTTGTTACTGTAATCACTGCAGGCAGTTGTTGAGAAGGTGGCTGTCTGCAAGTCACAGGGTAAATGTTTCTCTGCACTCAATGCTAGAACATACCTCTGCTTCTTTCCAGCTATGTTTTCTTTTTTTTAATCCCATGGATGCCTTGAATCAGGTGACCAATCATGGCTCTCTCAGCACTGGCTTCTGGGAAGATCAGAGCCAAGTTGTCTGTAAAGTACAGCGTGTCAGAGCCGTGCAACACGTGCTGTATGTATAGAGAAAAGAAGGGAAGGAGGTGCATTTGAGCATCAACAGCAACAACATAGCTGTTTTCCTAAAAGCAGACCCTGAGATGGAGATTCGTGTGCAGGTGATTGACTACGGAAGTGCTTCCAGGAGAACCTGGTCAGGGAGGGGGAAGCAGGATAGGGATGGGGAGGAAGCCAAGTCAGAATGCAGTCTCAGTATAGTTAAGAGTAGCTCCAGTCTCCTCCCACAGGGAAGCTCAGGAGTGTAATTTATGCCTCACCGCATGTTCTACTCCTTCGCGTATAGTCTGCCCAGCCACCTCTCCCCCTCTGCACACTCGGGCAAAGCAGCTCCAGGACCCTGAAGGTAGCCCTTCAAAGAGAGTCACAGGTGCTGGTGGTGAGAAGCAAAGCCACACTGGACCCAGGAGAGGAGCTCCAGAAATGGTCGGAGGAATCCGTGGGCTCTCAGTGGAGCACCAGAGTCCACTCCCCAGTGATCATTTCTAAGAGGCAGGCTTATGTGTGATGATTACACTTTTTGTACATTTTAGTAATGTTCAGATTTCTACATGATTAGAATATATTATTTTAGAATTGGAATAAAGACTAAAATAAAATGTTAAACCATCTCTTGATACTATTTTCCTCTAGATACTGGTCTTTCTTCTTTCCCTCTTTGATAAGCTCCCTTTAAAGAACATTTAAGATAAATTTAAGATAAACTTTATTTTTCATATTAAAAGCGTGACAAAAGTACTCCACAGTCATTGTAGAAAAGATAGAAAATCCAGATAAGTAAAAAGAAGAAAATAAGTGCCCCTGATCCTACCACACAGAATAACCACTAGGATCACCTTCAAATATATTCTTCAGTGTGTATGTCAAATATCAGTACAAATAAGACAGTGCTGTAAATATCTGGTTTTTAAGGTATTTAGACAAACTTTTACATTTGAGAATAGTTTTAGATTTACAGAAAAGTTGTGAAGTAGTACAGAGAGTTCCCACGTACCTTTCACCCAGTTTAATACCTACTTTTTTCACTTAATTTGTCATCAACACTTTTCCATGACAATAAATATTCATCTCAACATCATTTTAAATAATCATATTGTATTCAATTGTAGGGAATATAGCATATTTATTGAACTAATCCCGTTTTGTTGGCTATTTGGGATATTTCTAATTTTTCCCTTTTACAGGCGTTTCTTAACAAAAAATCCCTAGAAGTATTGCTTGTCAAGTGAGCGGAAAAATTCAAATGCTCTTCATGCCTGTTGGTCATTTGCCTTCCAGGAAAATACTCTCAGCAGAATATGTAAGCACCCATTTCACCTACTGTGGGTACTACAATTTTAAACGTACGTTTTTTAAAAACGCCACTTTAAATAGAGTTTGGTTCCCTAAACCCATCATGCCACTTCCTTCTTCCAGAGATTTTCTCACTCTTTTATCATCCTGCCTGGTAAACACTCATCCACTTTCCCAAGACTCACTTCCAGCAGCACCTTCTCTAGGAAGATCTTATGTACCCCTCTTCTCTCCCCTTCCAGCCCCCTACTTGGCCTTCTTCTGCTTTGTGCTCAGCTCTTGAGGTCACCTCAGGCAAGGTCAAGTTCTCAGCTTCCAGTCTGCCAACATGTAACACATGTGCCGTAGGTCCCTAAGGTGGTGGGAAGACAGAGTCTGGTTATGCGTTGAGTGCAGTGATCCAGGTAAGAAGATGGCGTGGATGGGATGGTGTGGGTGGGAAAGAGAGATTGATTCTGGAGATAATAGAGAGGTGAAAGCAAAGAGTTTGGTGACCGGGTTGTGGGGGGTTGGGGGTGAGTGAAAAGGGAGAATCCAGGTGTCATTAATCAGTGTTCTGCAGAGAAACAGAACCAAAAGGAGATACACAGATAGGTGTGTAGGTAGGTAGATAGACAGATATCGAGAGAGAGATTTGAAGGAATTGGCTCACATGATAGTGGAGACTTGGTGAGTCTAACATCTGATGGGGGAGGGAGGCCGGGGAGAGCTGCAGTTTGAGTCCAAAAGCTGTCTTCTGGCAGATTTCCTTCTTGCCCGGGGGAGGTCAGCCTGTTCTTCTGAGGTCTTTGATTGGATGAGCCTTACCCACGTGATAGAGGGCAATCTGCTGTACTCAAAATCCACTCGTTGACATGTTCACCTAATCCCCAAACACCTCCACAGAAACATCTAGAATAATGCTTGACCAGATACCCAGGTACCGTGACCCGAAGCACCACACGGGGCCAGGTCCCGCTTCCTGACTCGGTCTTTGACCGGCTGCGTGATGTTCTCAGGCTGGCGCCTTTTGCTTAGCCTTGTCTTCTGATCAGATCATCAGTACCTCAACGCCCTGATTGGCCACAGCACCAAGCGCCATGTCAAGCATCCAGTAGGTGCTCAGTGATCCCCCCGCCCCCGTGGTTCATAAACTGGTTTCAAATTCAACTCACCCTTTGTTGAGTAGCCATTCCAGGCCAGCACTCTGCTGGGCTCATTGGCCTACGTGGGCTTCTGCTGTGCCAACGTCACTACCTTGCAAGGTAAGTGTAGCGAGTCAGTGAATGTAGTTGACACAGAGCTTTGGAGAAAAGTCTAGAAGGCTTAAAGAATACTCCAGGGGTGATGGACCTCTGACCTTTATCTTCTAGGGCAGGAATGTTCGGACTGTTCTGACGGCCATCCATGATACAAAATACATCTTACGTGGTGGAGCAGAGGAGGCTGTGCTCCGTGTACATTCCCTTGGTCTCCCCTAGCGTCATCACAGACCGTTTCTCTCCACTCTGTCCCATCCCTCTGCCTGAAGGGGCTCTCTGGCCACGGGGGCATATTTGGTCTATGTATGGAGCCTCCTAGAAGCGACAGGGAGCTAATATCCAGGCGAGACCCTGACCGATGGAGGACAAGTATTTGTGGACCAAGGTTTCAGCTCCCTCATTTTTGGTGGGACAACTCAGACTGTCCCCAGAGGGACAGAGCTCCAGTGGCCCATGGTGGCAGCCCAGTAATTAACTTGCAGTTCATTGGCTTTCTTCCTTCTTCTCTCACTTACCCCGCCTAGCGCAGAACTTTCTGGAATCACCCCCCACCCCCCCCAGATAAGCCACTTGCCCCCAGATCCTTGTCTCAAGGTTTTTCTGGTGAGGAAGTGGTGGTGGTGATGCTGTATGTTGACCCAGGGCACTCAGATCTGAAATAGAGTTTCAAGGAACAATACTTAGCCTAATACATCCAATGCATTCTGATCTCTCCTTTTCTTTTCTCTTCAGTTCTGCTGGACACAATCCACTACATTGATTAGATGACTCGCTCATGGGTCTCAGCCTGCAGATGGAAACGTCACCATCCCAGAGGGCGGGTGTATTCAAAGGAACTGGGTCTTGATCAGAAGGGCGGTTTGATAGCTGACCTCTTCCTTGGGGGGTACAGCAGGCAGCTGAGGTCAGCCAGGGCGGGGGTGTTCTAACAGCCCGGGGACGCCTCCGTCTCATCAGATTTCAAACCAACACTTCTTGTCAAGGGGCTACTTCACTGGCCTCTGCTGACCATCCTGGCACGAAGCCAGATAGAAACAATGCCCCTGTTTTCTCTGCAGTCCTCCGGGTCACCTCGAAGAGGACCAGGGCTCCGAGTGAGGGTGGGGAAGCAATTAGTGAGGAGGAGATGTGACCTTTCAAAGGTCATCAGCTGGGGTATGATTAGCAGACGCTCGGAGGTTTATTCCAAGGGCCTTTCCTGACTGGAAAAACAACAATAAAAGAAAAAAAATGCCCCAATCCCACAAATGGGGTGGAAGTTGAACACTTTAATTCATAAGGAAAAGGACTTGAATAATTGATGCTGCTGCCATGCCAAAGATAATTCCAGCTCGCTCTCTATCTCACAAAGACACTTAGCATTGATTGAGATCAAAGCCCCTAGAACCCCTGCTGCCGGGCTGAACGGCAGAGCTCGCCGCCGCCTTTCTCCGCTCTGATAATGTCGTCTTTATGTACTTAATAAACTGCACACTTCAGTCAAACGACATCATTACAGAAGACTTAGGGAGCTAATAATTTAAAAGCAGAGAATTGCCTCTGTTCCTCACTTTGAACCAAACAACATTCTGTTGAATAAGGAGCACATCAAAGTCTTGTCACTATTACCAGTGTGGATTGAGCAGAAGGCCGTACAGAGTGGGTACTTCAGTCATCGAGGGGGAGAGAGACAGAGAGAGAGACAGACAGAGAGAGAGAGAGAGAGACCGAGACAGAGAGAAACCGAGACAGAGAGAGAGACAGAGAGAGACATAGAGAGAGACAAACACAGAGAGAGAGACAGAGAGAGAGAATACAGATATTGGCTGATCTACCCAAAGGCAGTGCCAGGTGTTTTATTGTTATTTTTCCTACCATGCAAGCATCAGGTGGTTTGCGCATTCAATGAGCATCTTTGTTGCACGGATGTACTTGAACGAGGTCACGGTACCCGCTTTTCACCTTGGCCCCATTCTGGACTTCGTCTCAGCTGCCTCAGCCTGCCCACCCGCTCACGCTCCTGGACCCCCAGGTTCTGTCTGCTGGCCTCCTCGGCCTCTCTCGTGAAGGGCAGTGAAGCTCCCTGCCGCCTTCTCGTAGCGCTGGCTTGTTTGTTATTGCATGGCTTGTCTGTTCCCACTTCGCCCCGAGGCTCACTGGCTCGCTGGGTGAGGGCAGCCCGTGCACGTGTGTTTGGGGAGATGCGTCCATTCAGAGCAGGGTGTCCTGGGATGGAGACCCCCATTCTACCAGCACACACGCTCGTGCTGCCTAGCTGTGTGGTCACGCGCTTTAAAGAGTGACAACCACACAAGGCACCTAAGACCTCCCACCTGACGCCCCCCACTGCTATTGGATGGGTGTTTCAAGATGGATTCTCTGGAAGGGGTTCCCAGGGAAATGATCTACTGATCGAGGAAGGCTCTTAGGAGAAAAGCCTTTAAGGAAGTGAAGGAAGCGGCTAGAGCCACGATGTGGTTCAGCTGAAGTCCGGTCTTAACCTGATCCCGTGCGGAGCTTGGGAGCAGGAATGGAAACACGGGTTGTCCCACCTTGAGGCCGGGGAGCTGGCCTTGGCACCCCGTGTCAGTCAGCCGCTGGCTGCGGCCCGCCCTGGGGGCGGGGCTAACCTGCCAGGCGCTTCTCACGTGGGTGGCTCCCATAGGCCAAGGGCGACGCCCCAAATGACGGTGCAGCCGTGAGCCCTTTGCAGTCAACGCGCCCAACAGGCGGGAGACAGGTGCACCGGGCTGGCAACGGGGCTCTGGGCAGGGACCGTGGAGGGTAAATCAAAATAGTTCTCAGAAGATGTTAGAAAATGTACCTATCGTTTAACCCAGCCGTTTTGTTTTCTTGGCCCTTGTTTATCTATTTTACATATAGTAGTGTGTATCTGCTGATCCCAGACTCCTAATCGATCCCTCCTCCCCTCTCTTTCCCCTTTGGTAACCTGAAGTTTGTTTTCTTTTTTAAAAAATTTATTTATTTATTTATTTTTGGCTGCGTTGGGTCTTCGTTGCTGCACGTGGGCTTTCTCTAGTTGTGGCGAGCGGGGGCTACTCTTCGTTGCGGAGCACGGGCTCTACGCGTGCGGGCTTCAGTAGTTGTGGCGCGGGGGCTCAGTAGTTGTGGCTCATGGACTTAGCTGCTCCGCGGCACCTGGGATCTTCCTGGACCAGATATCGAACCCGTGTCCCCTGCATTGGCAGGCGGATTCTCAACCACTGCACCACCAGGGAAGCCCCATAAGTTTGTTTTCTATGTGGATCTATTTCTGTTTTATAAATAAGTTAATTTGTAACATTTTTTTTAGATTCCATGTATAAGTGATATCATATGATATTTGTCTTTCTCTGTCTGACTTGCTTCACTTAGTATGATCATCTCTAGGTCCATTCATGTTGCTGCAGAGGCGTTATTTCATTCTTCTTTATGGCTGAGTAATATTCCATTGTATTTATATACTACATCTTCTTTATTCCTCTGTTGATGGACATTTAGGTCGCTTCCATGTCTTGGCTATTGTGAATAATGCTGCTGTGAACACTGGGATGCATGTATCTTTTTGAATTAGAGTTTTCTATGGATATGTGCCCAGGAGTGGGATTGCTGGATCATATGGTAACTCTATTTTTAGTTTTTTAAGGAACCTCTAACCCAGCAGTTTTGTTTTTAGGTTTTTATCCTGAGGAAAATAGAGATGTGTAAGAAGTCGTGTGACTGTCATCATCACCATCATCACCATCTTCATCATCCTTGAACGAACACGTTTTTGTCGGGCACTTTACATCTTTACATCTACCATCTTATTTAATTCTTCCAATGACTCTGTGAGGTAGTGCCAGTGTTTTATAAATCAAGACACTAAGGCTTAGAGAGATAATGACCCTTGTCTTAGAACCCACAGCTGAGCGTGGCCTGCCCGTGGGACGTGCGTGGCACTGTTATTTACGGTAATAAAGATTTGGAGATTCAAACAGTCCCCGACTTACAGTGGTTTGACTTATGATTTCTCAACGTTAAGGTGGTGCGAATTTGGATCTTTTCCTGGGCTGGCGATATGAGGTCCGATCCTCCCTTTTGAACCTGCGCAGAGGCAGCCCCTGCGGCGCCCAGGCAGCCGGGGGATCACGAGGGTAAACAGCCAACACACCGACAACCACACTGGATCCAGACAACCATTCTGGTTTTTGCTTTCAGTCCAAGATTCAATAAATGACACGAGATATCCAACACTTTATTATAAACTGGCTTTGTGTTAGATGAGTCTGCCCAACGGCAGGCTAACGTTAAGCGCTCCAAGCACTTTTAAGGTGGGCCGGGCTAAGCTATGATGTTTGGTAGGTGAGGTGATTTAAATGCATTTTTGACTTAAGATGTTTTCAATTTACAGTGGGTTTATTGGGATGTAAGCCCATCATAGCTCAAGGAAGATGTGTCATGTATTTCTCTAACGCTGGGTGCACTAAGGTAAGTGACTGCACCCCATGCAATGGCACAGCATGGAGTCAATAAGATGCCATCATGACACAGGCATGGGTCCATACGGCATCGCTAAATGGAAAAATTAGGCCGCAAAGCTGCGTCCTCCTGGGGTGCGTGTGCGCGCGCACGTGTGTGTGCAGACAATGTCTTTTAAGCATTAAGGGATATTTTTGCGTCTCCAGTTCCTTTTACCCTTTGCTGAACCTCCTCGCAGACACTATCTCGGAATTAAAGTTCAGCTCTTTGGTGCTTATTGCCTCGGGGAAGGGATGTAAAACAGGAAGCAGTGGAAAAGGAGAGGCTCAGGGTTTGGGGCTTGAAAAACAGAAGGGTCTTGAGGGCTGCAACAACAGAAGGCATGATGGATAAACTTTCCCCCATCTCCACCCCAGAAAATGTCCTCTGGGGTTAAGATTGGAGTGGGGGAGGGACAGAGGGATGTTGGGGAGGGGGTAGAGGGAGAGAGGCTGAGAGTTCAGAGGCTGGAGGGTTCCTGAGAAAAAGTCTTGGGACTTCCGCAGTGGTCCAGTGGTTAAGACTCCGTGCTTCCCCTGCCGTGGGCACGGGTTCGATCTCTGGTGGGGGAACTAAGATTCCGCCCTGAGGCGCGGCCAAAAACAAAAAAAGAAAAAGCCCTGAGCCTTGCTTGTCACTTAGGCGGAGGCTGCCGGGGGCTGCAGAGGTGGAGTATCCTTCAAAGGCTCTGAGAACCAAGGGCATCGGAGGCAATTTCTCTGAGGCCTTTGACTCCAGAGAGAGGGTGCTTTGCGGAGAGGATCCTGTGATGGGACCTCGCCTCTATGGCATGCCCCGGCTTGCCGCCAGCTCTAGGGGACCTGCGGGGCCTGCAGATGGGAGTGAGCGGCAGTGGGCAGCAAAGCACATAGATGGATGGCCAGACCCATGGACCAGATCCCCCGGCCCCCAGTTCTTCCTCATCTCCCTCCTTCTCTCCTCCACCCACCCTGAGACTTTGGATACGACGCCAGGGAAAAGAAGGGGATTGAACTGATGAGGTGAATTCCTGCCTGCAGGGGGATGGGCTCATAACAGAATTCAAGCTGAACTAGAGGAAATCAACATCTATTTCTTGCCCACCTGAAGCTGGGGACCAGGGTGTATGGACAGGAAAGGAGTAAGAGGACACACCACAAAATTACAATTTGGGGGTTATCGCTGAGCGATTTCTGTCTCCTTCTGGGTGCTTTCCTGTGGTTTTCATGTGTTTGGCAACAGAACATCCTTAATTTTGAAATTAGAAAAAAACTTATTTCAGATCCTTCTCCAACAACAACAGTAAGAGTTCACATTTACTCAGGAAGTTCAATATGCCGGGCATGGGGCTGGCTACTTTATATCATCCCATGCGTTCCTCACAACTGCCACGATCACATTTTACAGATGAGCAACTTGAGGATCAGAGAGGTTAAGCAACTTACCTGAAGCGGCAGAAATGTGTTAATCGTCCAGATCTGGCTCCACGGAAGCAGATCTGGTTCTCTGCTCTTTCCATCGTACCCTGTTGTCTATCAGACAACTTTTTTCCCTGCTGGACGCAAAATTAGCCAAAGCATCTGGGATGGGGTTAGAGGTTCCAAGAGAGCACAGGTGCTGAGCAGAGCTGGCCTTGCCAATAAACAAGATGAGTCCGCACAAAGGGCCGACCAGCATGGGGCCTGAGGACACAGCTGTCTGTACAGTGTGAAAGGAAAGCTTGCCATGATGAATTATACTGATGCAACAATGAAAGAATCGTTTTTGAAAGAATTGAACTGTTTTTAAAAGACAAAGGCACATGAATCTCATCAACATTGATCTATTCAGTGTAATTTTTGAACCAGGCAGTCTTTTTCTTTTTTAAGGTACATTCTCATTGAAGTTTGACATAAATAGAGAGGCTCACACGGCGAACCAGGGGACAGCTCGATGGGTTTTCACAGGCATTTCGAGAACCCCAGGAGCCTCCCTGGTACCCCCTTCCAGTTTGCTTCCCCTTGATAAAGATAATATCCACCTTGACTTCTAACACCTTAGGTTAGTTTTGCCTGATTTAAACTTTATGTGGGTGGAACTTTCTGAACATCCTATAAATAGATCATACAGTATGTTTATGAGATTTGCCCATGACGTTTCTCTAAAGTTTGTTCAAGCTCATTGACATACAGGATCCACCGAGTAACTACATTTATCAACTGTGAGTCCACACGGTAGATCTTACCCATCCTCCTGCCGACGGGCATTTGATTGTTTCTAATTCTTTTCGTGTTGTTTGGTGAATGTGTTTCTTTGGGGCATATACCTAGGAGTGGAATTGTTGGGTCATAGGGTCTATGTGTGTTCCGCTTCGGTAGATTCCACCAAACAGTTTTCCAAAGTGGTTGTACCAGGTTACATCCCATCTCACAGTGTGTAAGAGTTTCTCGTTCTCTGCTTCTTTGCCAACACTTGGTATTTTCTATTTCGATGGGCACGTAGTGGTATGTCATTGCATTATTGAAGCTGAGTACCTGAATGCCTCTTCATGTGTTTATTGGCCATTTGGATATCCTTTTTTTGTGTGTGTGTGAAGTCCTGTTCAAGTCTTTTGTAGAGAGTAGTGCTATTTTAAAGAATAACTACTACAGTTCTTTGTGGTATAATTCTGGTTCTGTCGATTAAGTTGGACACTGTGGTCTGTGTGGTATGATTTTTTATGTTTCCTTACTTAAAATATATGTACCAACTAGTCTTTTCACTAATGCCTGAAATGTCTACATCAAACTTTCTTTTGAGGTAAGACCTGCACATGTTAGGCAGAGAGAAAGGTATGATAGGTTCTTTTAAACTGTACGGAACAGGGTTGTGCTCAGGCTGTGTTAATGGGGTTTATGATAAGGGGACCTGGGGAATCTAGAGAGATAGCAAACATCTTAGCAGCTGCATAGCCATGCCCCACAAAGAACGGGAACATCTTATACCATAACAGGAGTTATGGGATTTTGATAGCCAGGTTTTTCAATAGGGCATTTCAAGAGTTAGGGTATTTCCATGGCAACGCCGGTCATCCAGCAGAGTGACCTGGTCCTACTATTGCCCTTTGAGCAGAAGGCATCTGTTAGCTCCTGGCCAGTAGGTCCCTGCTGCTATTGACATAGTGGCATCAGACTTCTTTCTTCCCGTTTCCTGGATGTTGCCATGTGAAGTTTCTAAGTCTCAGACCATCTATGACATCTCCCGTCTTCTCCTCTCTGGGTGTCTTTCAGTGGCTTCCCCCACCCTGTAATCACACCTCTCTCTCCTTTTCTCTGCAAGCCTCATTTTTCAGTGAGAGAATCTGATTGGATGGCCACTGTAGGTCACTCCTGGTGAGTAGAGCTCTTCCACCAAAGCACCGCAAGGGCCACCGGCCAGCCGAGACCACTGCTCATGTCAGTCGGCCATGCCAGCATTGGTTGGTTCCAAACACAGCAACTCACGCCTAAGCACCACCTCTGACCACTCTGCTTGGAAGGCGATGGTGGCGGAAGGTCCGATGCACACCGATGCCTCTCCCATAGGCCAAGACATCACGAGGCATGGACGCGGCTCCCGTTAGTCAGATCAGCTGGGCCCACAGGGAGAAAGACATGGCAGGAAGAATTCTTGTGAGGCCCTTGAGGCTGGGAGACTGTTCATATATGTTTATGTTATTTCTAATAACAATTACAGGAGGGAAGCAGACAGTGTGTTATTTCCATTTTGAAAAGGAGGGGGTTAAATTCTGGTACATTTCAGTGGCTCCTGTAATTTGCATCTTATAAACAGTAGATCTGGGATTTGAACCCACCTCTGTCGTATTGTCATCATTCATTCTATGGCATCCTTGCAATGGCTCGGGGCACCTTTCTGGGAACTGGACACATCAGTGAACAAAGCTGACCTACTGGTTTTCAAAGAACTGAGCCCTGCGGAGGAGGCCAAGTCTAGACAGGGGGCTGTATTAGTCAGCATTGTAAGTGACAGAAGCCAACTCGAACCAGCTTAAGGGAAAGTGGGTCTTGATTCGAAGGATACCGAGCGGGTAACAGGGCAGCTCTGAGGACCTCAGAGTCACAGACTCTCACTGCTTCTTCCTGGGGGGGCATCTCCTTCCTCTCAAGCAGAGAGCACGGCTGCTGGTAGCTCTGGGGTCCCATTTATCACCATGGTATGGGGTGTATGGTTAGACCATCCTAGCAAACGTGTCCATCCCAGCAACCAGGGAACTGGCATTTTTTTGTGAGAAGTTGCAGGTAGGGAACAATGCTGAGAAGACAAAAGCTAGTTCCCCAGGTGCCTCGGAGGGGCCCCCTGAGGAGCCGGGAGTAATAAGAAGATGGAATTCACAAGGGATTTGACTCCAAGATGAACTTGGTCTATATTCAGCCAGTATTCATTGAGTTCCTTAAAATATCAGGCCCTGGGAGTGCTGCTCCGAACAAAGCGGTAAATCAGATATCATTCTTATCCTTGACGAACTCAGTCGGGCCGGAAGCTAATGATATTTGTGTCACATTAAGTGATAACAGACAAAAAAACTCTGCTGTGACCACATGGTCAGGACAGATGGGCCCCTCTCAGACCCAAGGGAGACACCGTGATTGGACGAAGCCAAGTGTGATCGCCGGTTCTATGGATTGGCTTAGGGGGTGGTCATGTGACCAGATCTGGCCAATGAGACGCTAGGAGAACTTCGTGCAGAGCGCTCGCGCGTCTTTGTGACTTGAGAAGGGCTGTGTGTAGAGACGGCATTTGGAGAGGTCGCAGCTAGATTGGGATCAAACCAAGGATGGAAAGTCAAATGCTGGGTTTCACAACATGGAAAGAGAGACGCTGATTCCTAGAGGGCCTCGTAGAAATGCTGTGCCAATCCCAGAAGCACCTCGCCCTGGATTTTTTCTCGGGTATGGTGATCAGATCCCTTTGGCCACTGTCAGGCACTGTACACTTGGGAGCAGGACAGATTACGGACAGCTTCTTGGGGAGGAAATTTTTGAGGTGAACCCCGCCGTATAGACAGATGTGTTAGAGAAGTGTGGGGTGGGGGAGGGGAAAGAAGGAGCACCCCAGAAGAGCAAAAGGCAGACTGCACGGCATTTCTATGACTTAGCCTTTGATGTCACATGGTGTCACTCCTACATCCTCTACTGGTCAGGCAACCCTCAGACCCACCCTGGTTCAAGGGCAGGAGGATGCCAAGGTTCTAGAAGAGCATGTGGGGAAAGAAGACATTATTGGCTTCTTTGACATTATTGGCTTGAAGGCTTCAAGATTTGGCCGGTCACCCCCTTGGTCCATGGTGATCCAGCGTGAACACACCACGCTTGTCAGTTTGGAAGGGGGACGATGTGTCTGGCTGAAACTAACATAACATCGTAAATCAACTGTACTCCAATATAAAATAAAAATTAAATTAAAATAATAAAATTTAAAAATAAATAGCCGGCAAAAGGTGTTACGAGGGAGAGGCTCGAAGCACTGAGTCCCAGTCAAATAAGCCTTCCGTGCCTGGAGGCTGGGACTCAGTCAGATGCACGCTTTTTCATTAGAGAAATGAGAAAATCTAACGAGATACCTGCTCACATCCCTCTGAGGCTATTCCACGACGATTCAAATGGTTTTCAAAATGGATGGTAATTTAGAGTGTTATCTGGCCCGATTTTCCCACGTCTGCGGCGAGAACAACCAAACTTTCGGAACCCAAAGACCTGACACCCACTCCGCTCCCTCAAGACTCCGTCACTTGCTGATGGCTGGTGGGCGGGGAGAGAAGAAAGGCTGTGACAGAACCGCTGCTGGTTACAGGCAGCAGGGCTGGTTAAAGACCAGCGGTAGCTGCTGTTGTGATGGTGCGGTGAGGGGCGGGGGGAACCCACCCAGGCAGCAAAAGTGGAAGAAAAGAGCTGGCAGCCGCAGAAAAGCTGCTTTGGGGTTGCTTCCCGCAGCAGTTGAAACACAGAGCATCTCTGCCTAGACTGGGAAAGGAAACAGGCCCAGCTGCCTTGCGGGACGCGATTTCTGAGCGGTGGCCCCGGGAGCATGTGAAATGCCACTCGGGGCAGGCTTGTGGGGATGCCAGGCTGCTCTACCCAATAGCTGTTGCCCTGACTCCCCTCCTTCAGAAAGGAAACGGCAGGCTTGTTACTGCTTTGCTCAGGACCGGGGATTATGGAGCTTAAACTCTCTCCTTCAAGCCACGTTCAAGTTTTTGACTTAAAAGGGAAATGTTTCATTTTAGGCCAAATGCATCCCCCTCTTTCCCCCTTCCTGGACCAAGAACAAAGCAATTCAAATCAGAAAACAGAGGGAACTCCGTGTGCACTGTCCACAGGGACCCGGCTCCCAACTGGATCTGACGGAATTTGATTGAAGTACAACTGAACCCCTCCGCGTTTGTTCAAATGTCATTTCAATAGAAACGTTTCAAATCTCTGCCAAGGAACTGCCCAGGGGGTGGCGGGCAGCTTGGGCCGGAGACCGCAGGGGCAGGACGCAGGCGAGGCTGACTCAACCCAGCTCAAAAGGGTGGGGGGGGAGGAGTGGGAAACGGGGAGGAGGGGAAGGAAGGAAGGGGGTAGAGGTGGGCTTTCTGGGCAGGTCTTACACTGCAGAGGCAAGATATAAATGAGACACAAGATGCCTGGATTTTGGCAATGTATTTTCCTTTTTTTTTTTTGATACAGACAGATTCAAAGCCTGGAAGGATTCATGATCAGAAGAGGGATGAAGCTTCAAGACTTGGCTGGTCACCCCCTTGGTCCACGGTGATCCAGCGTGAACGCACACGCTTGTCAGTTTGGAAAGGGGACGATGTGTCTGGCTGGCCTGGGCTTGTCAAGGCAACTGAATAGGATTTGGTTTGAGGTTGGGGCGAGGAGGTGGCTCTTGGTTTCTTACCTGCGTTTTTGGTAAAGGTGGCCGAGGTCAGGGGCTCGATGGACAAAACAATCTTTAAAAAGTAGACCTAGGGGCTTCCCTGGTGGCACACTGGTTAAGGATCCACCTGCCAATGCAGGGGACACGGGTTCCAGCCCTGGTCCGGGAAGATCCCACATACCACGGAGCAACTAAGCCCGCACGCCACAACTACTGAGCCCACATGCCACAACTACTGAGCCCGTGCGCCACAGCTACTGAGCCCACATGCCACAACTACTGAAGCCCGCACGCCTAGAGCCTGTGCTCCGCAACAAGGGAAGCCACCGCAGTGAGAAGCCCGCGCACCGCAGCGAAGAGCAGTCCCTGCTCGTCTCAACTAGAGAAAGCCCGCGCACAGCAACGAAGACCCAGCCAAAAATAAATAAATAAAATAAATAAATTTAAAAATAAATAAATAAAATAAAAAATAGACCTAAGTTGGAAGACTCATGCTTTCTCGATTTCAAAACATAGAGTAAGCTACAGTAATCAAAAATGTATACAAAGCTATAGGAATCAGGACTGCTTGGTCCTGGCATGAGGATAGACCTGTGGATCAATGGAATAGAATTGAGAATCTAGAAATAAATCCATATACTTATGATCAGTTGATTTTAGACAAATGTGTCAAGACAATTTGGTGGGGAACGAATAGTCTTTTCAACCAATGGTGCTGGGACAATGGGACATCCACAAGCAAAACAATGAAGTCGGACCCCTCCCTCATACCATATACGCATATGACCTCAGCATGGGCAAAGACCTCAATGTAAGAGCTAAAACTCTTAGCAGAAAACATAGGTGTAAGTCTTCATGACCTTGGATTGGGCAACAGCTTCTTAGATATAACACCAAAGGCAAAGAAATCCCCCCAAAATTGATCAATTGAACTTCATCAAAAATTAATTGCTTCAAAGGACACAATCAAGAAAGTGAAAAGACAGCCCACCGAATGGGAGAAAATATTTGCAAATCATACATCTAATAAGGGCTTCACATCCAGAGCTCTTGTAACTCAGAAACAAAAGGACCACTAACCAATTTTAAAAATGGACAAAGGATTTGGACATTTCTCCAGAGAAGATGTGCAAGCCAATAAACATATGATTGACACTCAACAGCAGTAGCCTTTAGAGAAATGCAAGTAAAAGCCACAATGAGGTAGCCCTTCACACTCACTAGGACGGCTGCAATAAAAAAGACAGACAGTAACAGATGTTGGCAAAGATGTGGAAAAATTGATGAATAGATACAAATTATTCCTACGAGGGAACAGTTTTCAGCCATAAAAAGGAAGGAAGTACGGATACATGCTACCACAAGGATGAACTTTGAAAGCATTGTGCTATCTGAAAGAAGCCAGACACAGCAGGCCACACGGCACACGAGTCTATCTATGAGATGCCCAGAATAGGCAAGTCCACAGAGACAGAAAGTAGACGAGTGATTGGCAGGGCCTGAGGCTTGGAGATGGGGTAGGAAGGACCGTGGGTACAAGGTTTCTTTTAGAGGTGAGGAAATTCCTGATTTTAGAGGAATTATATAGTGGAGATGGTTGCACAACTTTGTTAACATACTAAAACCACTGAATTGTCTACTTTTAAAGAGTGAATTTTGTGGTATATGAATTATACCTCAATTTTTTTAAAAGGCCATGGGGATGAATTTGGGGGGCGGCTTAGGAAAGCTAAGAGAGCACGTGAGAGCTTAGGAGGTAACAGGACTCACTTCTTTTGGCCACACTAGGGTTTTTCCTTAACTATCAGGTATCAGTGAGACATGCAGGAGGTCACTCATGCGTAGGGACAGCGGCCCAAACTAAGTGACCGAGACATGCATGTTTTGGTCTCATTTCTTCCACTGCTAAGGGACTTTAATCCAGTCATTGGACATCTGATTTTCTCTTATACACCTAGGTGGCTCCGTACAGAAGAAGGAACTAGAGCTTCAAAGCCAGGCAAGGTTGTGTTGCATCTTGGTCCTGCCCTTTGCTCGCTGGGGGACCTTCGGCAGGTTACGTGGCTGCCCTCACCTGCATTTTCTCATCTCCAACGTGGGTTGCTGGGAAGATGCAATGGCAGCTCCGGGCACCTGGTGCATATACCCAACATGCCTTGCTTGTCCCTCCTCCTTAACTTCCCAGAGTCTTGTTTACACGTGACAGAGCATGAGTACAGGAAGGCTGGGTGAAGGGACAAATTATACTCCCCCCCACCTCACACACCCTCTCCAATAGGAGGGGAAGCTGATTACAGCCAAATCCCCCAGGTCTACATTTTGTCCGAGGGCAATGTCAGAATTCAGCTGACTGTGCTCTCTCTCTAGGGCTGCCCCCAAAGGATGGTGGACAATCCCATTCCAAATCCCTCAGGTGTAGACTTTGAGGGCAACTCCCCGTGAACCCTACAAGAATTCAGCTGGACCAGAAGGCTCAGGGCTGGATGCAAACCACTATAAACTAGATAACACCCATGAGTTTTCAGGAACCCAAGCTTCTGTTGCCCCCTCTCCCCACGCCCCTGAAATTCAGATTCCTTGTCAGGTTCCCAGGCGCCTGCACCACCGCAATGGCTGCCCTGCTGTCACTGGACGTGCCCTCGTGGCCTCCCTGCCACCCCCTCCTTAACACCGGAGAGAGCCTTCGGTGGACGTGGAAACTGAGTCAGACGGTTCCTTCCAGAAGCCACTTCCGCCTCTCCCCACCCTCCCTCCCCACTCTCTGACACGCAAGCTGGTTTTCCTTCTCCATCTCTTTCAAGGGTATGTCTTCCTAACACTTGTCAGAAATTAAAGTGAGACCTGCTTTCAAACGTTCTGTCTGTGCTTGCCGCCAGGAAAGCACGTCTGTCTCCAAAGAATTTGCATCTACGGTTCCAAATATGCACTGGTGCGCAGACGAAAGAATGTCCTCCCACTTTCAAGCTGGGTTTGGCGTGACCTCTAGGTTTTAATATTTTCAACAAAGTGTCATTTGACAATGCCACCACGCTCAGCAACAGGAGAAAAGTGAATGTCCTTTCGTACACGTGTAGCCTGGCTTGAGAGTCAGACGAGAAGAATTAGCCCAGAGCCACCTACTTGATTTTATCTTTTGCTTTCACCCTTTATTTAATTTGAAGAACCTGCACAGAAGCACTATTGTTTTCATTTCTGGGTTTTAACTGCTGTTTTGGTGAAGGGGGTCAACGCGAGTTTTTTTAAGAAGCCCGAGGTGCCTGCAATTCCTAACACAACAGCGGCAAGTCAAGCCCTTTCTCCTGTGTCTCCATCACCACCCTCACACCCAGCCCCCTGCCACGCACCCTCTCCCCAGCTCCAGCAGGAGGGGAAGCCGATCACAGCCAAACCCCCCAGGTCTAGACTGTGTCCAAGGGCAACGTTGCACGAGTCCTGCAAGAATCCGGCTGCCTGAGCTCTCTCTAGCGCTGCCTCTAAAGGATGGTGACAGGGGCGGGGGGGGGGGTTCCCACTCAGAGTGGTCGGCTCTGGCCACCCCCAGACAGGGAGCCCCACAGGGGCTGTGACAGGCGCAGTCCCCCGGGTGGCCAGGAGGAGGCCGTCTTGTGCTTCGGAAGGTCCTCCTTCAGGGCCACGGTCCCCGGCTCTCTAGCTGTTACTCCCTCTGCCCTTCATGCACAGAAGGCTCCGTCTTGACAGAAGCGGCGGCCACCGCACGGCTCTGCCCGTCCATCAGCTTGTCAAAATAATCAGCGCTGCCCCAGGCCACGCCGCCCAGTTGGACTTAGAAGGCGGCCCAGCGGTGGGTTTCTCAGCTTCATTCAACACCCCGACAGGCCTGGGGGCCCAGGATGGGCAGGTTGACACAGACGTGAGCCTCTCCAGCGCCCGAGCAGGTGTCCGATAACCTCATTCACCACCGTCCCAGTGGAAAGCCCCCTCGTGCCGGACGGAGGAGGGGCCAGTCTTTGGAGAAGACTCGGGGGGCCCATCCGCTGCCTTGTGCTACGGGCTGGCTGTGGGGAGTGGGAACTTGAGCTGAGGCTCATGGCGTCCGGTCCAGTTTCGGGAGAGCGCGTGCATGCTTTCCATAAACCCTCCATCGATTCATCATGGCCACCCTCGAGATGTTAGTTTTCCCATCTACACCCCCGAAGACAGGCTCAGATTCACGAAGTTCTTCGCCAGAGGTCACAAAACCAGGGGGTCTGGGAGCTGGGCCCGACTGGAGTTCCTCTGAGCTCTCGGCCCAGGCCTGTCCTCCTGCCCCACCTGTACAAACAGACGTGACCCTTCGGAGGCAGAGGAAACAGCCAACCATCATCACGTGCCTTCAACCCGTAAGAGCCTTTCCACATCTACTTCCGTGATCTTGCGTGCTTCTCCCGGGAGATCTCTGAGGCAGTGGTTGGGGGAGACGCCAGTCCTGGCTCTGCCTCTCCTCCCTGCTGACCTGTCCCCCAAGAGACCCCCACCCACCAGGTCGGGCAGCCTGTTCCCCGGCGCCCTCTCCTGAGAAGCCCGCTTGGGCACAGTGGCCTTCGTGGGCCCCATGAACCGAGGGGACCCGCCTCGACCAAAGAGGAAGGAGAGGACATGACTCCCTCAGAACACCTGGGACGGCTACCACGTGACCCTGGATGTGCAGTGCTTGGGGACAGCTTCCGCCCACCTGTGCGTCCTGGACAGCAGAGGAGAGGGAAGGTGTCTGAAAGTTCTTTGAAGTGTTCTATTTTCTCTAAAGAAGAAATTTCCCAGAAAATTACATTCAACTTCATCACCTATCTGCTTCCCTTTTTTCTTTCTTTTTTAAAAAAAAGTGTAATAAAACACATATAACGTACAATTGACCATCTTAGCCGTTTTTAGCTGCAGCGGCATTAAGTACGTTCACACTGTTGGGAAACCGTCACCATCCCTCACCTCCAGAACTTTCTTGTCTTCCCAAATTGCAACTCTGTCCCCATTAAACACTAACTCTCCCCCTCCCCCCTCCCCCAGGTCCTGACAACCACCTGCTACTTTCTGTCCCCATGAATTTGACCCCTTTAAGTACCTCACATGAGGGGAATCATACGGTATGTGTCCTTCTGTGACTGGATTTTTCACGTAATGTCCTGAAGTTTCATCAATGTTGTAGCACGTGTCAGAATTTCCTTCTTTTTTACAGCTGAAGAACATTCCAGTGTGTGTGTGTGTGTGTGTGTGTGTGTGTGTGTGTACACACTACGTGTTATCCATTCATCCATATCTGTTTCTTTCAAATAAAATGTCTTAAAACTACTGGTTAAACAGATTATTTGCACTGTAATAAAGCCTGGCAAATAGGGCCAGGGGTGAGCAGACGTTTCCTTAGCAGCCAGATAGTAAATGTTTTAGGCTTTATAAACCATTATGTTCTCTACCACAATCACGCTACTATATAACTACCGTGGTGGTATGACCACCATGGACCAAGCAGAAATGAATGGGGTGGTTTGTGTTCCAATAAAACTTTATTTACAAAGGCAGGCAATAGGGCAGATTTGGCCTGTGGTTTATAGACACCTGTTCTGGGGGTCAATACAGTATCTCATTGAGATCGCAGGTTAGTGGGATGATTGAGTTCACACGAAAAGCTTCCCTCCCAGGCTCACATGGTCAAGGCCTGGCCAGCACGCTCCGTCCCAGCCACGCTCAGCCCTCATCTTCAAGTTCTGTGGCCTCGTCTGCCACCCTCTGGCCAAAGTCCTTTTCCCAACGCGACTGATTCTCAGATGACCCAGTCCTTCCCAGCACCACTGCCCCATGTTTGCCAAATACATATGCCAATGACTGAACGACAGTTGTGTACAAGAAGATTTTCCCCAAGAGGCCCTCAGTCCCTCAGGTCCTAGATGGAAACAGACACCTGTGGAGTTGGGTGTTGCATCTCCAGATGCCAGGAGAACCTGATGCCCAGCACTGGCCCAAACAAGAGCCCTACGTCACTCTGTCCCAGTGGAATCTTTGTTGTTTCTTGCCAAGTATCCCTGTCTGTCTTCCCTTCCTGGGAGGGGTTTCACCTGGGATACTCGGCCCCCGGACTGGGCCTCTTAGAGATGCTCTCTCTAAACCAGGAATGTCTCAGGAGCAGAACACAGGAGCCTGGGCACCAGGCTGATTGTGCAGCCGGGAAACAAGATTCCAAGGGGAGACTTTCTCCTCTGCCTTCTGGAAAGCCTTAAGATATATATGTATATATATATATATTTTTGCGGTACGCGGGCCTCTCACTGTCGTGGCCTCTCCCGTTGCGGAGCACAGGCTCCGGACGCGCAGGCTCAGCGGCCATGGCCCACGGGCCCAGCCGCTCCGCAGCATGTGGGATCTTCCCGGACCGGGGCACGAACCCGCGTCCGCTGCATCGGCAGGCGGACTCCCAACCACTGCGCCACCAGGGAAGCCCCTTAAGACATTTTACACAACAGCTTTCTTAAGGTGTAATGGACATATAATAGGCTGCACATAAAATGTACAACTGGACAAATTTCGACGTACATCTATATCCATGAACCATCATCACAACCAAGAGAGTGAGAAGCTCTCTGTCCCCCTACAGTTTCTTCATGCCCCTTGTTAATATTCCCTCTCTCTCCTCCCCACACCTTTCTCCCCAATTAACCACGATCTGCCTTCTGTCTTTATAGATTAATTTGCATTTTCTGGAGCTTTATATAAATGGATTCATGGACTTCTCTGGCGGTCCAGTGGTTAAGACTCTGCACTTCCACTGCAAGGGGCGTGGGTTCGATCCCTGGTCAGGGACCTAAGAGCCCACATGCCATGCGGCGTGGCCAAAAGATTTAAGAAAAAGGATTCATAAAGTATGTACTCTTTTTTGGTTCACTTCTTTTGCAAAGCATAATAATTCTGAGATTCATCCATTTCATTGAATGATTCATAGTTTGTTCTTTTTGTTGCCGATAGCATTTCACTCCAGGTGTAGAGCACAATTTGTTTTTTCATTCCCTGTGGATGAGCATTTGGGTTACTTCCAGTTAATTAGGTCAAGTTGGTTGATAGTGTTGTCCAAACCTACTACATCTTTGCTGATTTTCTGTCTACATGATTTAGCAATGATATAGAGAGGAGTGCTGGGATCTCCAACTATAATGGGAATGTGTCTACTTCTGCTCTCAGGTCTATCAGGTTTTGCTTCATGGATTTTGAAGCACTGTTATTAGAAGCAAAAATGTTCAGGACCGTTATGTCCTCTTGATTCACTGATCCATTTATCATTATGAAACAATTTTGTTTATCTCTGGTGCATGGCCCACAGGCAACATTTTTGTTGCGTAAACTCGGTTTCACCAATCAAGGCTGCAGTGACTGAGTCAGCCCCTGATGGGAGGCTGATTCAGCCTTATACTTGGCCCGCCTGGACGGGCTGTGCGAGGTACCATTTCCAGTTTCCTTCCCGTGTTTCTCCACTGGGAGGGGCTTCGTGAAAGCCAGACCCAGGGTGGGGCTGGGTTAAGGCTGGGGGACCAGGACTTGGAATTGCTTGGTTTATCGCTGGGCACGATCCCCAACCTGATGACGTATGAAGACCCGGGGGTGGCAAAGAGGTTCTGATGACCCTGTCTAGACTCTGAATTTATTTTTAAGAGACAGTTTTGCTGGAACCAGGTCCCAGACTGTTCCGTGTGTTCTGAGACGGTGCTCAAAGGACCGTCTGTACGGGGGCCATGTCCTAGGTTTACAGTTTCCTGACTAAGTCCGCCATAAACTTAACTGTCTTTTCTTGGGCTTTGAAGCCCTAAGACTCCCCTTTTGGCACGGGGCTCCCACCCCCCGCACACACCCAGATTCCTGGCAGGAAGCACCGGCTGAGGATCCAGTGCCAGGGCGTTGGCACCCTTCCTCTTCAGGAGGTGACGTCAGGGAGAAGCCACGTTGCCAACAACACGCTAGAGCGTTTGGAAGCAAGTGCCCGGGCGTTGCTGCTTCTAGGCCCTGTCCCGAGTGCTGTCTTGGGCAGCAGGGATTCCAGCTCATCATCTCGTCTGCCCAAGCCCACCCTTCTATGGCGCAGGAGCTCTGCCGAGTCTGCCAGGTCTTACCCATGTTGTCTTAGATCTCGTGTTGTTTTCACTACAACTCTGGAAGCCAGGTATTAGTGTACCCATTCTACAGAGGAGGACACTGAGGCCCGGGTGAAAGGAAAGGAGTTGAGCGAAGATACACAGCTAGGAGGTGTAGAGCCAGGGCTCAAACCCAGGTCATCTTGTTCTAAATTCAGGGTTCTCTCCATTATGCTGCACACCTGTATCTGTTTCCTATGGCCGCCATGAAAATTATCTCGAAACTGGTGGCTGAAAGCAACAGGAATCTATTCTTTCTATGGTCCTGGAAGTCAGAAGTCCAAAATCAAGGTGCTGGCAAGGTAGCTTCCTTCCAGAAGGAGATTCCACGTCTCTCTCCAAGCTTCTGGCGTTCGATGGCTTGTGGGTGCCTCGCTTCAGTCTGTGTTTGTCTTCACACGGGTCTTGACATGACCTTCTTCTTTGGATAACAAGGAAATAAGTTGGAGAGTTGGAGGCCCGGTGGGAAAGGTAGTCCAAGACGGAAGGAGGGTATGGAGTCAGGGACTTCTAGGTCTGGGCAATCAACTCATGCTTTCCACGCCTGAGCCTCCTTCCTCATCTGTAACATGAGGCTAGTGGTCTCACACCTCAGGGGCTCTCGTAAGGGTTAATTGTATGCCAAGTGCTTCGCCCCAGGCCTGGCACCAATGAATTGAGTTGTGAAAAAAATAGGATTGATAAGATGGCTCTATTTCACTGCAGATAAAGCCCGCAGTCTTTGCCGTGGTCAACAAGACCTTCCATGATACGGACCCAGTTCTTTCCGACCTCACTTCTGACCCCTCACCCCTCTGTTCTTGGCATTTCAGCTGCTCTGACCTCACGGCTGTCCCCTGCATCTGCCCAGGGGCTTTGCATCTGTAGCTGCTTCTGCCTGGCTTGAGTCTGGTCTCTCTTTAAAGGTCATCTGATCTGAGACCTGCCCTGGTGTCCCTATTTAAAATGCTACCCAATCAATCAATCAATCCATCAATCAAATTCCACCCCGGTCCTCCCATGTGTCCCCGTTTCCAGCTCTCTGGCCCCCGTGGGCTGCTCTCTTTCTTCTTAGCACTTAGCATTAATTGATGTATTAAATACTGTTGACCCTTGAACAGCACGGGGTTTAGGGGTGCCACCGTGTATTAACTTTGCAGTCGACTCTCCATATCCTAGGTTCCTTATTTGCTGACTCAGCCGACCGCAGACTGTGTTGTACCGTAGTATTGACGGAAAAAAACCCCTGCATGCAAGTGGACCCACGCAGTTCAAACCTGTGTTGTTCAAGGGTCTATCGGATTTATTCATCTGATGATTTATTTCTGTCTCCCTCCATCAGAGTGCAAGCTTTTAGGGATCCTGTTTTGTTCACTACCAAATCCCTAGCGCCCATGACAGTGATCGGCAGGTGGTAGCTCTCAATCTATCTGTGACATGCATGCACGAAATCCGATTGGGCGGCCCAGTCGGTAGTGTAATTCACGTATACAATCTTGCCCCACGAGCCATCTTTTGAAGAGGAAAATGACATTGAGCATCTACCACCTACTCCAGGCACTATACTCGGTGTCTCAATCTACTTTTATAGGTGAAGAAACAGGATCAGAGAGGTTAAGTCAGTTGCCTAAGATCACACAGTTCATCAGTGGAGAGATGGAGTTCATGCTCGTGTCTGCCTCTTTCCTGCCCTCGGCCCCTCAAGCTGAGGAGTTCCTCAGCTTTTGATTCTAGAGGAAGAAAATGGGGAGAGATGGAATCTGTCCCTGAGAGGGGGCTCCCTGGGAAACTCTCCAACCTCGGCTCCCAGAAGAGGGTCCTGGCCTGTGGAATTCTTGGCAGGAGGCAGGAGGCAGGAGATGTGCCTGGGCCCTCCTGTCACTGACCTTGAAGAACTGTCTTCAGAAACTCTTTTAATCTAAAATCCCCTGCAGCTTCCAGCCACCCACATCTTGAGTCATGTCAGCAGAGCCTCTCATATTTGAGATTCTTTCCCCGAGTTCCTGACCCCAGCATTCTCCAGCACTGCTCTCCCCTGCTTTCTCCCCTCCGTGGTTACTGGTGCGTCGGGGAAGGAGGGGGGAAGCCCGGGAGGGACCAGACGTTAGCGCCCCGCCCCCATGGGGGACGGGCGGGGGAGCAGCAGGTCGTCTGGGGCTGTGCCTCAGAAAGCCCATCTCTAGGAACGTCTCCAGAAGCTGCCATGAGAGGCTGGGGTCCTCCAGGGGATATCTGGGGTCAGGGGCCATGGGACTGTGGCTCAGCACGTCCTAGTCCAACGTCAGAGGCACGGTCCCACCGCACACGGGCCGGCGGCGTCGTCCTCAGACAGCAGGACCGCGCACCCTGGGCCTCCGAGGCCACTCCGCACGGCTCCCTTCCAGCCACGGTGTCTCCATCCGGACTGAACCGAAAACGCGCACGGAGCCGACGTACAACGTGTTTGGGGCTCTGGGCCTTCCGTGCCCACCTTCCCTCCCCATCCACTGCCCGCTCAAGACCTAGCCCAGATCTCAAAACCATCCCGAAGGCTCCCCAGCTTAACCTGCTCCAGATTTTGACACCGATGCCAGGATGTGGGGTTTTCCCCCAGTCACCACCAAGCAATTCTCTGCGACACCAGCAGGGTGTCCTACAGTTCAACTCAGCTCCGACACGGTCTGCCCGGAAACAGCATCAGATCCCACAGGCGCAGGGCTCGGTCCTACAAGACTGCCCCTTGCCCTTCAGACACCCGCTGCAAGTCCAAATTGTCGCCCGCGTGTCTGACCGAACTGCTACAGATCCGAGGGTCCAACGACCCCCTCCTTGGGTTCCACTAATTTGCTAGCGTGGCTCACGGAACTCAGGAGACATTTTACTCACTAGATACCCGTTTATTGTAAAAGGATGTGATTTATGAGCAGACGGATGGAAGAGATGCATATGGTGCAAGGTATGGGGGAAGCTTGCGCGCCCTATCCAGGCACGACTCCCTCCTCAGACCTCCACGTGCCCTCCGCACCCGTCCTTTTTGGGGTTTTTACGGAGGTTTCATTACCTAGGCAGGATTGACTAAATCATTGGCCACTGGCGACTGATTCAACCTCCAGCCCCTCTCCTCTTGGGGTAGCGGGTGGAGGGATGGGATTGAAACTTCCAACAGTCTAATGGGTCTAATGGGTCTCCTGGCAACCAGCCCCCATCCTTAGGTGCGGGTCCAAAAGTCATTTCATTAACATAACAAAAGACACCTTGATCGCTCTCATCACTTAGGAAATTCCAAGGGTTTTAGGAGCTCCGGGCCAGAAGAGGGACAAACACCAAATATACATTTCTTACTATAAATCATCACATCACGTTGCTCAACTCAGATCCCTTCAAACTGCAGGCCACATGGGGCCCAGGTTCTCCCTAGAGCAAAGTTCTGATGAGAAGACTCACTCCTGGGTCAGGCTAAGCCCTGGAGGCGCGCCGCCGCTCCAGCCGCTTTCTGTGGCCTGGCTTTCCCTTTCTTCTTCCTGCCCTTTGTGCGTGCTGTCCCTCCTGTGGGCAGTGTTCCCCCCAAACTTGTGTCCTTCCCAGAACTGCAGAATGTGAACTTCTTTGGAAGTAGGGTTGTTGCCGACGTAACTGGTTAAGCTGTAGGCCTACTGGAGTAGGGAGGGCCCCGAGGAGACTCAGAAACGTTTGCAGAGGAGAAGCCAAGTTAGATGCAGACAGAGATTGGCGTGAGGCGGCCGCAAGCCCAGGACCTTCAAGGCTCGTCTGCCACCACAAGAAGTGAGGATGGGGCAAGGAAGTCTCCTCCCTTCGAGCCTGGCCTTGCCAGCACCTCGAGTTTGGACTTCAGGACTGTGAGAGAATAAATTTCTGTGGTTCCCAGCCATCCATTTGTGGTGCTTTGCGACGGTGGCCCTGGGGAACTAGTACTTGCTGCGTGGACACGGCTTCTCCCCTCCCGCATCACACCTCACTTTCCGACCTCACCAGGTGGGGTCCTCCCAAAACGACTCATGTATTTTTCCTATTGGAGCAATTTCCTTGTGTTCCCTGGAGGGTCAGATTCAGGACTGTGGCTCTCTGAGTCATTGCAGGCAGGTTGCAGCCTGTTTCCCAGAGCATCTACCAAGGGAAGACTCCCCCTGAATGAGCTCCATGGTTGTCCTTGCCATGAAGCCGTGGGCGCCCTCAGATCCCCTTGCCTGTCTTCATCCCCACTCTGGGCTGGCGTCCTCGCTCTTCTTGAACACAGACGGAAACTCACACCTCCGGATATGGAATCTGGAATCACTGCTGAAGGGTCTGGAGAAATCCTGTGTGCCCAGCAAGCACGCCTGCTGGGCAGCCTCGTGGTCAGGTGGTACCCAGGGAGACGACGCATCGTGTGATGATGCTTTGCACCTCTCCTTGCCCCCTTTCTCCTCCCATCATCCCTACTGCCTTTATCCCCACAAATAAAGCATCAGCACTTTCTTTTTTGTCTCCTGGAGGGCCCAGTCTAAAACAGTGGTCAAATAAGATTAGGAAATACTACCTATTTTACCCCATTCCCTGTTTCCGGAGTCAGGTACGCACATAAGCATGTCAAAGATTGAGCAATTCTGCAGTAAAAAAACAAACAAACAAAAAATCTGTTTATCTTACAGGCTAACATTTATTGAACACTTACTCTGTGGTAAACATGATTCGAAGCATTTTACATGTATTGACTTGTTAAAATTCCCATGGCCACCCTCTGAGGTAGGTATTATTATCTTTCCATTTTACAAACAGGGAAACTGAGGCACAGAGCATTTAAGTAATTGTCTAAGATAGCACAGTGAGCCAGTAGAGAAGCCTGGCCCGAGTGCCTATGCATAGTCATAATGCTGTATATACTCTTGCTTTCAGTCAGAATTGCCTTTGTTTTTGGATGATGGATTTAAAAAAAATCATATCACCTACGAACATCTACTGAGCCGGTTCTACCGAAAACAGTTTGCTCCAAGTTTATCTTAATTTCCTGCAGAAATGTCGTTGCAGCCAGCAGTGATCCTTCTGCCTTGATCTGCTCAGACCTACCCCAACCCCCATGAGCTCACAACTTTGCCCTATAATAAATGTTTGTAGGTAGGGAAGGAAGGAAAAAAGGAGGGAAATTTGTCCTTATAAAAAAAGCAGGATCCCTGTCTTAAGAGCAGGAACCCTGGACAGAAATTCAGTGGTACTTTCGATTCTCAACTGTGGCTCCCACATGGAAAGAGAGAGTCTTCTTCTACTGCATACATCATCATCAGTTGCTCAATTACTTTGTGGCTTCTAAATGTGGGGATGGCAGAGAAGAAAACCAGAAGAGGCTGCTGCAATAATGAGACACAGTTCCCTGGTTTCTGGAAGGGGAGCTGCCTCGTACAGTCGTATAGGTTGCACACTGCACAACTGTAGGGGTGGCCATTCCCATGATTGTCCATCGCACGGTTGCCCTGAGAGGGAAGCACACAATCCAGCAACCACAATGCTGAGGTTTGGGCGGGGTGGGGTGAGGGTAATTGCAGGACTATAGTCATTCCAAACACAATCTGTCTTATCTGAGTGGCTCAGGGTGGAGTCCATGCCATATCACAAAGCACCAGGAAGGCCTGACACTGGCGCCTGGAAGGCTGCCCGGTCTGAGGCGAGGCCTGAGCTCTAGCGGGAGTGTCTGCAGTGGCATCGCCCTGACAACCTGGCCCTGAGTGCCCACTTCCGCCCAGTGTCCGGTGGCCCCTATCAATGGGTTGGGCCGGGTCATTCTTTGCTGTGGGCGTGCTGCCTGGTGCCTTGAAGGATGTTTAGCACATCTTTGGTCTCTACCCCCAGATACAACCAAAACTGTCCCTAGACATTAGCAATGTCCCCTGGGGAAGAAGGTCACCTGGGATTTGCAAAGCAATGCTTTCGAAGTTAACTCAGTGCTGTCTAGAGGGGGCAGCTGTGGCTCTCGAGCGCCTGGAATGGGACTGGTCCTCACTGAGATGTGCTCTGCAGGTGAAATACACACCAGATTTCAAAGAGTTGGTATTGGGTTGGCCAAAAAGTTCGTTTGGGTTTTTCTAACACAGCTTACGGACGACCCCGAACGAACTTTTTGGCCAACCCGTTACAAAACAAAACAAACTGAAAAGAGTGTCAAAGATCTCCATAACAATTTTAAAGCCTTGATTACACATTAAAATAACAATATTCTGGATAGGTGGGGTTAAAATATAACACTCTTTTCATCTATTTCTTTTTACTTTTTTTTTTAACGTGACCCCTAGAAAACTTAAAATTTACATGTGGACTGCGTTTTCTGCTGGAGAGCGTGAGGCTAGCTGCCCCCCCACCCCTGTCATCCAGGACTCAAGGTAACATTATGGAATGAATGTCCTGGGCCTGCCTCTGTCTTACCCTGGCCCCTCTCCTGCCCCAGCCCAGGGAAACTCCTGCTGCATCTGAACACCCAAAGACCGTGCTCAGGCCCAGCCCCTTTAAAAACACACGATGGATGAAGTGAGAGAGTGACATGGACACCGCCAAACGTAAAACAGACAGCTAGTGGGAAGCAGCCGCATAGCACAGGGAGATCAGCTCGGTGCTTTGTGACCACCTAGAGGGGTGGGATGGGGAGGGTGGGAGGGAGACACAAGAGGGAGGGGATATGGAGATATATGTATATATATAGCTGATTCACCTTGTTATAAAGCAGAAACTAACACACCACTGTAAAGCAATTATACTCCAATAAAGATGGTAAAAAAAACCAAAACAAAACCAAACACCCCGTGCTTGAAACTTCACCCTGTCAATAGCTCCAGGGAAGAAAGACCCAATAGACCTGCTCCTCTACCCCAGCTGGGCATGCAGGGACTCCCCCTATCCTCAAAAGCATCTGCATTCTTCTGTCCCCCAGTCATGGGGTTCTACTGTTCTTCCCATTCTGGAACCATTCCATCAGTTTCTTAACGCTTTTCCTGCTGCAGTCGTCCAGATGCATTGCTCTGATCCTACTGGTTCCCCCGTTTAAGAACCTTCAATGGCTGCCTCAGGACCCCGAGAGAGCCCAGACCCCTTAGCTGGCTGTTCAAAACCTGTTGCAAACTGGCTACAATCCACTTCAGGGGTTGGGACTTTCAGTCACAGGGTTTCCTTCCTGTTCCAGACAAATGGGTTTACTTCCTCATATGTCCTCTGCCCTTGGCATTGTCTCCTCCTGCCAAAGCCTATTCATCCTTTAAGACCCTTTTCAATCTCTCCTCCTCTAAGAAGCCTTCCATGTTTACACAATCCATGGTCACCTTTGCAATTGTCAGACTACATCTGCGCCAAGTACTTGGGAACAGTCATCTGATTGTCTTGAGGAAACCCTGGTATCTATTCTTAAACGACTGTATCACTCTAGCTTTTCCTGGGTTTAGATCTTCTTCAAGCACAGAGTTTGTAAATTCCTCGGACTTGCCTTCTAGGAATATACTCATGAGTATAACTAGACCCGATATTTAAGTATGAAGGCTCTCCCTCTTACACTGGAGAAGGATGGCGATCACATTTAAACCTCTTGCCATTTCCTAAAACCCCAATACTGTGCAAGGTGCCTCTGAATATTCTCAAATGTTGGCTGGAGAATGAGGCCCCCATTCAGAAGGACAAGTCAGCTGGGAGGGGTTCAGGCAGGAGAGAACCTTGGCGATGCTTTGGGTGCATGTGTCGCCACCTCTTTGCTGGGACTTAGATATGCGTGTGTATTCGCCCCACCTCTCATGTTCTTCTCTGAACAGGGGGAGGGTCGGGGGGCATGGCTGGGAGCGGCGTCCCGCGTTCTTTGACACAACATCTGAGGTGCAACCTCCCTGGCTGTCTTCTCAGTCACTGATTTCCTTGGAAGTGGCCATGCTCTCCTCCTTACAGCCACCTTACAGCTCAATATCTGAAGAGGCAAATTATGGCAATTAACCAGAATGGTGGCCTCTTCTCTCTGCATCAAATAGTGCCGGGCCCTGGAGATGGGGTTGTAAACCCTGACTCAAAGGGAGACGGCCGGCCGAGGAGGACAGTCCTTCCTGAATAACACACTTCATGTACAATCGACCTGCGAGAGCTGTTACTGTCCCTCCATTTATATGGCGGAAAAACCACCCCTTGTTTATCTGGCTCTAAATGGCTCTGTGCCGTCTTCTTTCTGACACCTAAGCTGTGAGCAGCCTCTCATCATCAGGGGCTGATGCTTCGCCATAAAAGTGACCCCTTCCCTTTGGCTTTGTCCTCAGAGCAGGACAAGAGGAAGAGAGCTGGGTCTTCCCGGGCCTTCTCGGGGAGTCTAGCCGGGCCCGGGAAGGGGCAGAACAGACAGAAAACGCTGCCAAGTAACTGTGTCCATCTGCCGTCTCAGGCCTGAGCCTGTTCCAGGGCCTGTTCTCAGAGCCGCCGATAGGTGGCTCTGTGACACACTGGTCACGTCCCCTCGGGTCCTGCAGGAGGATGGGCACCAGAAAGCAGATGCTGAGAGGCCTTCCTCCCCCTTGGCCCAAACGGCATCACCCACCTTGCCCAGGGACGTTCTGGGGGCTCCTCAGGTCCCCTCTTCTTGGCAGGAAGCAGGAGAGGGCATTTTAGGGACTAAGAGAAGGCTGGGAGGACCAGAGCAAGTGTGACTCTATGGAGAGACCAGGGAGAGTGAGGTTTGTGCAGAGTGGAGGAGAAGCGGGGGGCGGTGGGCGCACCCTCAGTACCAGGCGGGCAGGAAGTGGGGGAGGAGGGGAGGGGCCCGGTGGGAGCGGGGTGCTGTTACAGAGGCGTTAATTGCACAGCCCCTGGAGGAAGGGCTGAGTCTGGGTTTGTCTCTGCTCGAACTCCTACATGCTGTGTGGCTTTAGGTAAATGACTCAACCTCTCTGTTTCCATGGATTCATCCATAAATTTAAGAACGCTACCTCATAGTGTTCTTGAGATAAGAGCCCACATGAACAGTGCCTGCCACGTAGTAAGCACTCAGTGAATCTTAGCTATTGCTTTTTTTTCTTTTTTTTTTTCTTTGTGGCCACACCACGCAGCTTGTGTTCAATCCACAACCAGGGATTGAACCCACGGCCCCCTGCATTGGAAGCGCAGAGTCTTAACCACTGGACAGCCAGGGAAGTCCCTTAGCTATTTCTTATTAAATAAAATAGACAGGCTGGAGAGGCTGGTGCAAACTTACCCTCCCCCCACCTCACACACACACACACACACACACACACACACACACACACACTCCCTTTAAAGACAGGAAGGGGAAAGCAAGAAAATAGGGCAGTGAACAGGAACGATCCTTTCCCTTTGGCGGTACAGAGAACTGATACCACCAGGGGATTAGACGAAGTCTCCGTGATAAAGGAAGGCTCCCTTGGAGACGGGAGAAAACAGTGGAGAACTTGGAGGCCAGATTTATTAAAACCAGCAGGACCTGTGGAGGTGCTCCTGAGGGATCCCCGAGGGACTGGTGCATGCCTGGGTGGGCCTGCTATCCTGGTGGCATCACAGAGGACGAGGGGGCCCCAAGAGTGGGACGTGGCAAATGACTACTCACCTCTGAAGAAGGAAAAGAGCAGAGAAGCCCTGTTACCCAGTGAGCCACAGGCTGAAGCTTTCCTGGGAAGATGCTAGAACTGATCAACAACCATCTGGGGGGCAGGAATGGGGTGGTACGGCTTAGTGACAAGAGCAGGGGCCCTAGGTTTCAAATCCTAATTCCCGCACTGATTACGTGGCCACCGGGCAAGTGCATTAACCCCTCCAGGTCCTTCTACCTGCCCTAAGGACCCAGTGAGCTAACCTATGAAGTGCTAAATAAAGGATGCCCGTTACCGTGAGACGGAGGAAATAGCCAGGTGACGCTGTGACACACTGACCATGTGCTGTGAGGAGCACATGATCCCAGACCGATTCAACTTAATTCATCTTCACTTTAAGGCAAAAACAGGGCATGTTGGGGTTAACAGGGAAATCCAAGCATTTTGCTAAACCAAGGCTCAGACAAAAGTAACTTATCCAAGGTCATAAGCTCATTAAAGGCAAAGGTGGGATCTGGTCTCCTGACTTTAAGTCAAGTGCTTTTAAGGCTTATTATTGGGATTCCCTGGTGGCGCAGTGGTTGAGAGTCTGCCTGCCGATGCAGGGGACGTGGGTTCGTGCCCCAGTCCGGGAAGATCCCACATGCCGCGGAGCGGCTGGGCCCTTGAGCCATGGCCGCTGAGCCTGCGCGTCCGGAGCCTGTGCTCCGTAACGGGAGAGGCCACAACAGTGAGAGGCCCGCATACCACAAAAAAAAAAAAAAAAAATTATTATTACTCTTCGTCCTGATGTCAAGACTTAATTGATAACAGCATTTCTACAAATGTTTCTTGAAGAAATAGTAATAGGTATGTCTAGAAACAGGATTTTATAGATAATTAAATTTGGGGAATGCTGAGTTTGAAAAAATGACATAGGATTTTTCTTTCTTTTTTTTTTTACTGCAGGACTTCTCAGAGCCTTTACTATGTGTACACACATTGGGAGTCTCCTAGAGACCAGTATAGTGAAAAGCCTTTCTCAAAGGAATTAACAGTGCTACCCTTGTTTTCTTGGACCATTTCATGGAATTATTCATGGAGTATACAGTTAACTCTTGAACAAGGCAGGGGTTACGGGGTGCCAACCCACCACGCAGTTAAAAATCTGAGTATAATTTATAGTTCATCCTCCCTATCTGTGTCTCCTCCGTGTCGACGGCTCCTCTGCATCCCGGCGTCCTCCCATCCACAGATTCAACCAACCACGGATCATGTAGTACTGTAATGTTTACTACTGAACAAAATCCTTGTCTAAGTGGACCCACGCAGCTCAAACCCGTGTTGTTCAGGGGTCAGCTGTAGTTTGGGTTGCACTCGCATGTGTGCTTGTGTGTACACATTACATGTAAAAGCTTTTGATTTGGGCATTCCGTGTAGTAGCTGAGTTTGAATAGTAACTAGCTCTCAAGTCATGCTATACGTTCAAGTTCACAAATAAACACAAATGTGTATCGTTTAATCCCCGTTGAATAATGTGTGTGTGTGTATACATATATCTAAAACAAGAAGGACTCACACCAAAAGACAGCACTTACACCTGCATGGTGGGATTACAGGTTATTTTTATTTCCTTCTTATGCTTATCTGCACTTTGTAAATGTTCTACAATGAACGCACTTTCTAGGGCCAGCAAGGAAAGCCACGCTTTATTGCATAATCAGTACTACGGCATCGCTTGAAAGGATGCCGCCCCTCTGGGGATTAAGTGCCGGGCCTCTCTTTACTAATGACTTAAACAAAAGGATGGAGGCTGTACTCATCAAATCCTCACATGATGCTAAACTTGGTGGAGTGGCTCCCGCTCAGAAAGCCAAGAATAAAGTTCAAAACAACCACGACAAATTGAAAACACGACCCTACAAAAACCGGATGAAACTCAACAGTTCAATTAGACAGGGATCTATTTCGGGCTGAAAGCGGCCACCATATGTGGAGGATGAAGACAGGACCAGCTCCCAGTGGGTCACCGACACCAGGTGAGCACCCACTAGGTGCTTTACCCTGAGCTACGGATCGGGGCCAGACACAGGGATGGAGAAGAAGGCCCAGTGGGGATTGCTGTCCAAGGGACCACACTTTCTGAATACAGACTCCCAACAGAGTGGTCTGGCATGAAGAATAACCCCCGGTTTGCTACAGGGAAGGGTCTTTGAAATCTAGTGCCGCCATCATGTGACCTCCCCACGTGGGGATGTCATCTGTCCCCTGCCAGGCTGGGGGACACTTCAGTGTCTCATCCCTGTGTAGGAGGCACTCTGGGGCCTGCAGTGTGGAAGCAGAAAAGTTAGAAGTTCTGGGACGTTTTACAGGTTTATGGGGACCATCAGATAGAATATTTGAAACCTGAACCATCTCCAAAAAGCCCGTCCCAGAGACTCCGGGGCATCTGGTCGAAGTCAACCGAGCACCTTGCCTTCTTCAAAGCCGGCTGGATTCCACACGCATAAAAGGCCCGTGACATGCCCCGGCCCCCAAGTTCTCCAGCTTCTCGGGTCCGCATTCGTCAGCTCCTCATTAGGCCGCTGCGATGGGTCTGAGTCACCCTCCTGAAAGGGCTTTGGGGAGGTTGGAGGGTGTCCAGCAGGAGGTACAGAAGTGATCGAAGCAGTGGAAACAAGGGCCTGTGAGGCAAGCTTAAAGGAATTGGAACCATTTCTCTTGGAAAAAGCCAGGGAGAGCCTGAATAACTCAACTCCAGAAACAAACCACACAAACCCCACGTCAGCCTGACTGTCTTCCATCGATGGCTCTCATCCGAGGGCCCGACCGGAAGCAATCCCAAGAGCTCCTAATCCCAAGTAATCCCATGACTGGAGCTCCTGGTCATGCACGTAGGATCTTCCAAGCTTTCTGCTAAGGGCTCTGCATAGCCATCATCTCATTTCATCATCGCGACAGTCCTCTGACAGCCCTGCCTGCAAACGAGGTCCAGCACAGAAGGTATGGAACTTGCTTCAGCTCTTGCTGGGATCCAGCTCCAGCAGTCAGTCTCACGCTGTTTCAGACGATCTTCCAACGGCAAGGGTTCTTTCTGGTGCCCTTTACGAGAACATCCTCATCTCACATCGTATGGCATGAAACGTGTGGGTGACTGCTAGCAAGGAAAACGTGCGAAATGACAGAAGGTACTGGGCTGTCACCAGATTCGGTTTCAACAATGCGTGCTACACAACCACGTGATAAATACAACCACATCCCCCTACGCTACATCTGGAGTTACAGGCCGAATTGTGCCCCTGTCCCCCCGCCCGCAATTCATATGTTGAGGTCCTAACCCCCAGGACCTCAGATCATGACTGTATTTGGAGACGGCTCCTTTAAAAAGGTCATTAAGGTAAAAGGAGGTCATCAGTGTGGGTCCTAATCCAACATGACTGGTGTCCTTCTAAGAAGAGGAGATCGGGGCACAGACACAGAGGGACGACCGCGTGAGGACGCAGGGAGAAAATGGCCGTCCGCAAGGCACGGAGAGGCCTCAGAAGAACCCTGGTGACACCTTGATCTCGGATCTCCAGCCTCCAGAACTGCGAGCAAATAGATTTTTATTGTTTAAACCCCCCCAGCCTGTGGTACCCTGTGATGGCAGCCTCAGCAAATGAATACACTGAGAAATTCTCAGCCAACCCCCTTTTCAGAAGAGGAAACCGTGTCCTGGAGGATCCGTGTCCACTGTGATGGAGGGAGCCTGCGGGGGAAAGAGATTCAAGCCCCTTTCTGGGACCTGGGTCCCGTATTCTTTCCAGCATCCCCAGGAACGCGGAGGAGAGAAAGAAAGCACGCGAATACCACACAGCACACACCAGGTGTGGGTGGGGGAGGGGGTCACACCTCGACTGGTCCAGGCTGTATTTCGATTTCATATTTCAGTGGATTCGCACAGAGTTTTTTTTTAATCAGTATATATCTTTAATTGAAGTATAGTTGATTTACTATGTTAATTTCTGCTGTCCAGCAAAGTGATTCAGTTACACACATATATACATTCTTTCTTTTATATTCTTTTCCACTATGGTTTATCACAGGATATTGAATATAGTTCCCTGTGCTCTACAGTAGGACCTTGTTGTTTATCCATGCTGTATATAAAAGTTTACATCAATTTGCAGAGAGTTTTAATAGTGAAGTTAAACATGGGATGGGGCAACCCTGTTTACTGAAAAAAAAAAACCAAAAAACAAACAGGGGCCAAGGACCTGGCAAGGCACACTTACAATGTAAGTCTGAAAAAGCTTCCGCGGCTCCTCTGGGGGGGATAATACAACAGATCAGAGTGTGGAAACACAAACCTGGCCCATCTCAAACTCCAGCAAAGTTCTTGCAGATCAAAGAAGGACGCGCTGGCTATCGTCCTGCCAGGGAAAATGTGAATTAGGTGCTGGTAATTAGGCCTCCACTTAAGTGCAGGGCAACGATGACCACTGAGTAAAGAGCAATAGAAGATTAATCCGCAGACCCCAGCTTGGGCTCCCTGGGCCAACGTGGGAGATGGGGCTGGTGGGGGACAGGGGCCCAGAGGGCTGGGGGCTCCGAAGGGACCAAAAGGCAACCAGGATCTGGCTGCCCCGGGAGGAATCTGGTTTCTGAATGGGTGTTGGGAGGCGGCTGGGGGATTTGCTCACAGACCCTGGACCACAGCAGCCGAGTCCTCTGATCTCTGCCCGCCGAGGGTGCGGCCTATACATGACATAGTGATGGCTACCACTTATGGTACATGTGTGAGTACCAAGTACTTTGTATCTGTTTTATCTTGAGGCATCCCTGATGTTCCAAGATATCCTTATTTTACGCGGAAAGAAACGGAAGCACAGAGAGGTCAAGTAACTAGTCAGAGGTCACACAGCTCATAAATAGCAAACCCAGGTCTTGAACCCTGGTCCACTTTGTTCCAAGGGCCCTGTCCTCTCCAATACGCTGTGGTTTCTCTTTCCCTACCGTCTCTTTGCCTTTCGGTCTTCCCAGTGTTCAGCCTGGTGCTCGGTACTGAGCGTGGGGCTCCATTCTGCCGGATCAGGTAATAGCCACGGTGAAACGCGAACCAAAGCACCCAACTCCCCTTTGGACCAAAGTATTACTGAGTGTTCCTCAAAGTATCTGCTTCGGCACACTGCTCCTCAAAGAAAGGTTTCTGTGGTCAGATAGGAGCCGGGACGACGCCTTTGAAGCCACCCTTTTTGAGAACCACAAAGCACTTTGAAGGTAAAAGGCACAGAGGATGCCTGCCATCCCGGGTCCCAGGGCCCAGCCAGGCCCCTGACTCCAGAGGAGCTCAGCCAATACTATACAAGTGAAAGAACGAGCGACCGTCCTACTGGAAACGTCCACGAGGTTTAACACGGTAGGTTAGTCTGTTCAGGCTGCCGCAGCAAGACATCACAAACTGGGCGGCTTAAACAACAAAAATTTCTTTTCTCCCTGTTCTGGAGGCTGGAAGTGCAAGGTCAAGGTGCCGGCAGGTTCGGTGTCTGGCGAGGGCAGATGGTCAGGTGGTGGTGGGAGGGGGAGGTGGGGGACAGTGGAGAGAGAGAGAAGGACAGAGACAGGGACAGAGAGACAAAGAGAGACAGAGAGGGAGGGAGCAAGCCCTGTCACGCCTCTTCTCCTAAGGGCACCAATCCCATCACGAGGGCGCCCCCTTCAGGTCCTAATTCCCTCCCAAAGGGGCATCTCCAAGTGCCTTCACACTCCAAGTGCCTTGGACATGAATGTGGGGGAGACACAGATATGTGGTCTATAACACAGATTGAAAAGGATTCTGTTTCTCCCTCCCCCGCCCTTGGAAATTGAGAAGAAGGGGAGTGAAAGAGAGAGAGAGAGATTGATGGAAGACTGAATCAGCTCAACCTGCACACCGAGGGTAGCACAAAATGACCTGACAAGGTGGCCACCTCCAAAGATGAGGGCAGGAACGAGGGAAAGCCAGTGAGTCCCTGTAAGGAACGAGTCCCGCTGTGGCCCCGTGCCGAGCCCACGGAGGGATGGCGGGTCCCTCTGCGGCAAACTTGGCGCCCCTTGTGCCCACAGAGGTTGGCAGGATGGGGGCTCAGGTCGTGGAGGTGCCCACAGTGCCCTGGGTGACGAGAGCTACAGGGTCCCCGGGGAACCCCCATCTCTGGCTGCTGTTTCCCGGGGTGGGGAAAGCCTGGGATCCTCCCCCCAGAAAGTGCACTCAGGCGAGAGGAGCAGGGTTCTCATCCCGCTTCCGGTGGGGAAAGCCTGGGATCCTCCCCCCAGGAAGTGCACTCAGGCGAGAGGAGCAGGGTTCTCATCCCGCTTCCATGAACTTGACGCATCACGGATGCTCTGTCCTCAGAATTTCATCTGCTAAGTGACCCCCCCCCATAAGTTCCCTTCAACAGTGGCATACGATTCCATGATTCAGCATGGATCCAGGGGGACTTGGAGCCCATCTGCCTGGAAGCCAAAAGGTCTGGCTCAGTGGGAAGGAGAAGCCCACCTGGCCTCGCCTCCCCTCTCCAAAGCAGGAGCCCCATCCCGGTGGGCCCACGGCCTCACGGCAGAGCCAGTTTGGAATACTTTTGTTCCATTCATGGGCTTCTAATGGAACCAAGACCGGGCTGTTTACGTTTACAGATGGTGCAAACTTCAGTGGAACGTCAAATGTGCTAGACTTTGTCAGGACAGAGCAACGTGAGGGACCCGGCTGAGAGAAATCAGAGCCCCCCGCTCAAGACGCCTTTCTGGACCCAAGATGCACAGGACCCTGAACAGGCAGGTGATGAGAAACGCCAGGAGGCTGGACCCCTTGGACGGAGGGCGGCCCCTGCGACCTGGGGAGGAGAGTTGGTCCGGGCTTGTCTTGCTGGAGGACAAAATGGAATCATTGTCTCTTCCATCGTTCCTTCCGAGACAACTCGGGGGACCAGGCAGCAGGCGTTTCATCTCCAATCATTTTCAGCCAAGGGAAAAAAACAGATGGTAAATAGCACTGGAAAAAAAACTTTTTTGGAATTAATATTAATAAAAGATATGTGGGCGGCTCTGGCTGAATCCCAGGGAACCAGGGGATGAAGGGAGAAGGAGGCAAGGGGTAGGGCCGAGCCGACCGCTCCCCGAGGGATCCCCAGGGGGCCAGAGGGCAGGGTGGGTGGCGGGGCACCCTTGGGAGCCCAGCATCTGGCGGGGGCTGGAGCCCTCCAGCCATGAGGCGCCTGTCGAGGCCCTGAGCTCCGAGGGGGGGGACAGGACTGCCCAGTGCTCACAAGGAACACTGGCATACCTGGGCCCCGCTTCCAGGGCGCAGAGGGGGCACGTGGGGGTCCTCACCTCCCCGGCTCTCGCCAGCTCCTCTCGGCCAGTCCCCGCATCCACCTGTCAGCAAGTCCTGTCGGTTGTCCGCTGGCTGTCCAACTGTCTGTCCTCTGAGAGTCTGGATTCCACATTCAAGCAGAGACACTGATCGGGCTCCTTCAGGATTTGTAGGTTTCATGGGGGAGGAAAGAGTGACAGGCAGTGGGTCCTGGGTGCGGAGGGGGAAGGGCAGGTTCCTGGGGACACTCGTTTATTCCACGAAAGCTCTGGAGCACGGTTAGGTGCTTGGGATTGTTCTAAGGAACAGAAGAGATGAGGGCCCTACCTGCAGGATATTCCAATCCAGCCAGAGAGAAGCAATCGTCAAGCAGTGCACACTCACGTGTATGTCAATGACTGTCAAGTTCAGTTAATCCGTAGGAAGTGACAAATGATGACAGTGTCGTGAAAGAAAGAACAAGAATGCGAGGACAGCTTCCTGGGGGTGAGTCTGCACCGTGTTGATTAACAGTGTTTCCAAGCTTCCTTCTCCCCTTCATCCCAGGGTGCTGTAAACTTGGAGAAGAAGCCGGAAGAGGGTAGGCACCATAGGCATTAACACTGAAAAAATAAAGTTACCCAGCAAGATAGAAACCTCCACCTGGGACCACCACCTGCTGTCTTGTCTCTGATCTTGTTTCTTTCTTTGTTTTGGCCTATAGAAAGCTCAAGATGGAAGCATGGTTCACCTCCAGCGACAACCGTGGAGGGTTTCACGCGATGTCTCTTTCTGAAGTAATCTCGTTCCCAGCTCTAGCGTCTCTTCCCTTCTGTGTCATTTCCCTCGTGGGATATTTTTAATTTGTATTTTATCTTATTATACACGTGTGCCCCCTTTTTGGTATGCTGTTTGAAATCCTTTCTGAAACCCAGCAGAGAAAATATAAACAAAACAGGATGCAAATTGATGGGGTTCAATTAAGACCAAAAAATCATCCTTGTTTTCTGTGATTCGAGATGGATCATAAACCAGAAGGTAAACGTTGCCAGAAAGGACATTATTGGGAGAATTGATGACATCAGAACATGGACTATGGACTGTAGATTAGGTAAAAGCCTTGTTTGAATGGAAATTTCCCAAATTTGGTAATTTACTGTGGTTATAGAAGAGAACGTCCTTGCTCTTGGGAAATGCACCCTAAAAAGGGTAAAGAAGTATGATATCTGCCACCTCCTCTCAAATGGCCCAGAAATGGGGAGGAAAAAACGTATATGTATTTATATACATTTATATACAGACGTCTTTTTGTATGTATATATAAATGTATATTTATATATAGTGAGAGAGAGAGAAAACAGGGCAAGAGGAAAGATTACAATCTCATCCCTGAAAAATGAAAGCATTTGTACATCTAAGTGGATTTGCCTCGCAATTTTAATTACAGTGGGTGTCCTTTTAAAAGGGGATCTCAAAAAACAGATTTCTTCTTGCTTTCAACGCTGCCTGTCTCCTTCTGCCCTCTCCCTGAGGACTCTCACCGCCCCTACCCACAAAACGCTAAAAGAAGACTGCATTTTGGAGCGATTCCGGGAAGAATTGTTTTCAGATAATTAGGCATGGGCTGCAGTTGCCTCTGGCATCGGTGTAGATACAAAAATCCCATCTGGAGGATCAGCAAGTGTTTAAGCTTTGAAACTTTTTCTTCTGGAGGCTTTTATTAATCCACTGGGGAACGCCTCCACCTTTCTCTCCCAGCCCCCACTTCTTGTCATTTGCAATCCAGCCACTTTGGGCTTCAGAAGAGAGAGTGTTGCCAGCGAGGGTCAGAGCAGGCTTTCTCGAATCGGAAATCAGCCCTTTCCACTGACTCAGCTGCACTCCAGCCCAGCACCCCCCCTCCCCCCACCCCTCTCCCCGCCCCCGCACTCCAGGCAAGATGCGCTTGGGTGGAAAGCTCTGGCAGACACTGCTGAGAGCCCACCTGTACCTGTTATTCAGGAACGCTCAGAGCAGGATGCTGTGGACCTTCTCTTCACCCCCTGCCCCTACTCCTGAGCCATCAAGACTCCAAGACAAGGAAACGACCCTTCTAAGAAGACCTTCCGGGGCTTCCCTGGTGGCGCAGTGGTTGGGAATCTGCCCGCCAATGCAGGGGACACGGGTTCGAGCCCTGGTCTGGGAGGATCCCACATGCCGCGGAGCATCTGGGCCCGTGAGCCACAACTACTGAGCCTGCGCATCTGGAGCCTGTGCTCCGCAACAAGAGAGGCCGCGACAGTGAGAGGCCCGCGCACCGCGATGAAGAGTGGCCGCCGCAACTAGAGAAAGCCCTCGCACAGAAACGAAGACCCAACACAGCCATAAATAAATAAATAAATAAATAAATAAATAAATTTATAAGAAGACCTTCCGCTCTGGCGATGTCCCTGCCATCCTATCCTGTCTTCAGACCACGGGGCGGACACCCAGCGCCCCCCAGCGGGGCTCAAGCCCAGTGCAGGGACTTCAGCCTGCGTCCAGCCAGTGGAAGTGGTCACACTGGCCCCTCTCCTTGGCCAAGGCTCGGCACAGCGGCCTCCTTACGTACCTGCCTTCCTCTGACCACGGACCCTGTCACCCTCCTGCAGGCCCTGCTGCCCTGCACTTGCCGGGTGGATGGTGGGGTGGCCCCCATTCAGTGACCGTCCTTCTCTCCGAGTCTCTAAGTTATGGGCAAGCTGTGAACCTGACTTGTTTAGTCCGCAGCCATGCCCGTGTGATCTGATCAGGGGTCAGTATAGTCCACGTCTATGGGGAGGAGAGGCAGAGAAAACATGGTGATGGCAGGACGGCCTCCAGTGAGTAAAAGCCGTGATGCGAGCGCAGAGACACAAAGCGATTTTTCTCTCAGCGCCCAGCAGCGTCTCTTTATCCCCGTGGCCCATTCGTTTGCTCTTTTCAGCTCTCTGCTTCAAACCCTCTCTTTCCCACAGCTCAAAGTGGCTTTCGAAACCGGAGCTCTTTAACCCTGACAATCAGGCAGCCGACGATGACCGTGATCACCCCCAGAGCAGAGGAGCTGAGCCCCGGCCAAACCAGGGGCTTGAGCCTGGGACACGTGGGCCCCCCGCCCTACAGGAGCTCCCGGCAGGGGTGGGAGGGAAGCCCGGAAGCCCGGCTTCCGGTTCGGGTGGAGAAACTGGGGCGGAGCCGGTGGGTCACCGGGGCTCGGGGGCTCTCCAGCCAGTAGCAGCGATGGCCGTGGGCCAGGGTTGAGACCTTGAGCTTTGCTCCATCTCCCGGCCCAGCCCCTGGCTCTGTCCTCTCCCCACCCACCCTGCCCCTGACACCCTCACGTGGCCCTCAAACTGCCCAGGCCCTCCAGCAGGGAACAGAGGCCCGGGTTCAAGTCCCCTCGTAACCACCTTCCAGCTGGGTTTACCTGGATGTCTCTGGGCAGGTGGGGTGTCTGACCTCATAACGTGGTCCTTCCTTCACCTGCCCAAGCTGGTCCCGCTCTTACTCTTAAACCAGTGGGTGTTTATTTTCCCTGCAGCCTCTCTGCTCTCAACCTACAACCTAGCTTGTACTGAGGTTTGTGTAGGCAAAGGGTGACTGTGGTCCCCCTTCCAGGGAAAATGTTTTCTTTTAATTTAGACCTTGTGGCGGTATGTAAGGGGCTAAGGGGATGACAGTCGGCGTTTAGGAAGGGGGTTGAAGGATGTGTTAGGACAATCCACTTCCCCACCCCATCATCACAATGGCGACCAGGCCCACCAGAGTAATTACAGTTCACTGCTGGGCGCCAGGCTCATCCTGACCGATACCATTTAAGAAAGGTTGGCATTTCCCATGTTGTAAATGACGAGTCTGAGACCTGAGATGTTGCAGTAACTCAGCCAAGCCCCCGTCGCTGGTAAGCAGCCCAGCAGCCTTTGCAACCTCAGTCCCTCAGATCTGCCCTGATCCTCCATCCTGAATTCAAGGTACTTTGAAGAGCTCCCACAAAATAGTCCAGGGGCAGCATCTTATCCATCCATTAAAAAATGTATACGTACATATGTCAACAGGTGCCGTGTCCTGTCCTGGGACTTGGGGAAAAGGAGGGTGTCAGATGCACGCAGCTCTTGGGGAGTCTGCAGTTGAGTTAGTTTCCAGCCCTGAAAATCGGAGTTTGCAGTGCAGATGGTGGAAAAGGCCCAGAGTGAAGAGAGAAGAATCTGGCAGGGGAGAGGCCACGTTGGATCAGGTGGTCCAGGAGGGCTCCTCAGAGGAGGTGACTTTGGGTGGAGATCTGGAGGGTCGAAGGAGCTGAGAGAAGCAGAATCCGGGTGGAGGGGACCACAAGGGCAAAGGCTCAGAGGCAGGACCCAGCCCGGCAAGTCAGAGGATCTGAAAGTGGCCTGTTGTGGGTCGGAGAGACATGAGCATCGAGGTGGGCTCTGCAGGTTGTAGGAACGTGTTGGGACTGTATCTTATTGGAGGGGCTCCAGCCGGGGTGGGATGCTCTGGTTGGTGCTCTGAACAGACGGCTCTGGCTTCTGTTGAAGGGTGGCCCCCGGTGGGGGCAGTGGGAGCTGGGAGACCCTCCAGGAGCACCTGGGAGGAGGCCAGCATGTCTCACACCAGGGAGAAAGGGGCCTGGAGCCACAGACTTAGGAAAAAGAAATAGTGAGACCCCAGCACGGGCGCTGCCGCTTTGCTGAGGCCGGGAGAGGATGGACCGAAGGTAGGAAGGCCCTTGGGATGGGGCTCCCCCTGGGGCGTGTAACTCGAGGACAAGGCGCCTTAGAGGCACATTCAAAGGGGTCAGCTCAGAGCTGGTGCCCGCCCCAGAGTCACTGCCAGAAGCAGCCGCCCGAGCAGCACCCAGGCCCTCTGGGCAGAGACAGAGGCAGGCGCCCCAGAGGTGCCCCGCCTGCGATAGCTGCAGAGCGACATGTCCTGTATCAGCTCCACGTTGGGCCCCTGGGCGGGGGGCCTTTGTGAGCTCCTGCCCGAATCACATGGCGGCTGGTTCAGAAGGTGAGCAAACCCCTCACACAGTTGTCAGGGGCACCACCTGAGGGGCAGAGCAATGACAGCTAAGAGTTGTGCAGAATTTACCAAGAGCCAGGCAAGTCCTGATTCGAAGGCCTGCACGTGCATTAGCCCTTGACGCATCTGCAAACAACCCTATGAGGGGGGCACTACCGTTACCCCTACTTTACACTGAGGAAACAGGAAGGTGATGCACAAAATGGCTAAGCAACTTCCCCCAGGTGTGAGAGAGAGACAGAGAGAGAGAGAGACAGAGACAGAGACAGAGAGAGAGAGAGACAGAGACAGAGAGAGAGAGACAGAGAGAGAGACAGAGAGAGAGACAGAGAGATAGATAGAGACAGAGAGAGACAGAGAGACAGAGACAGAGAGACAGAGAGATAGAGAGAGAGAGAGAGAGACAGAGAGAGAGAGAGACAGAGAGAGAGAGAGACAGAGAGAGGGAGAGTCAGGGGCCCAGGCAGCATGCAAGCCCCCGTCAGCTTTGGAGTTCTTGCTATTGAGGCCGACCCTACCCTGCCTCTCAGAAAGTTCCTCGAGGCGCTAAGAGCTCACATGTCCTTCAAGGTCCAAGCTCTCCACAGTAGCTGACAGCAGCCCAAGCCTTCGCTTCACCAGAAGACCATGGGGCAATTCAGCCTCAAAAAATAAGTCACCCACGAGTCTGTTCTCTGTGTCTGTGAGTCTGTTTCTGTTTCGTAGTATGTTGATTTGTGTCGTATTTTAGATTCCACATATGTGATGTTGTATGATATTTGTCCTTCTCTTTCTGACTTAACTTTGCTTAGTATGTTAACCTCTAGGACCATCCATGTTGCTGCAAAAGTGAAGGAGGTTTGGGGGAGGGAAGGATTGGGCGTTTGGGATTACAAGATGCAAACTATCATATAGAGGATGGAGGAACAACAAGGACCTACTGTATAGCATGGGGAACTATATTCAATACCCTGGGATAAACCATAATGGAAAAGAATATGAAAAAGAATGTATATATATATGTATTATGTATAACGGAATCACTTTGCTGTACAGAAGAAATGAACACAGCACAGTAAATCAACTACACTTCAATAAAATTTTAAAAAAATAAAGATCACATAAAAAGTGAAAAAAAGAGAAGTCGATCAGAAAATGAAAACACTTACAAGAGAGAGAAAAAAGCCGGGAATTCCGAGAACCCGTAATGGGCTCTGTGGCTAAACTGGGAGAGTCCTGAGATGGTCCGAAGAGAGATGCTCCTGGGCATCTGTGGCTGGGTTCCCTGGGGAGACGAGAGCTGGGCTGCAGCCCCTCCAGGGCACCCCCGGTGCTGAGTGGCTGACACCAGGAAAGCCAAGCCCTCCTGTGGGAAAATCAAGGATGGCTCTGACTGTCCACCCTCACTCCCAACAAGCCTATACTTAAACGTGATTAAGTCCGCTCTGTGCAAAGGAAATGCCCCACCGTTTAGCCAAACATGGGGGCCCCTCTGTCTCCCCAGCACCGTTATGGTGGTTTATGCGGCGGACTCTGTTCTGAACCAGGGCCAAGCCCATCAGGCCACGTTCCAAGCTGGCATTTTTCCAGCAGCCGGGGCCTCCCTGACGCCAAGGAGAAGGTTCCATGCCCGGGTCACGCTCACAGCTTGGGGTGAGGATGGGGGAACGATGCGCACGCCAGTGGGTCCTTTGTGCCTCTAAGCTCCAGACGGGCTGACCTCCCAGCCGGCCTGTCTGAGCCTCAGAGACATTCAATTTCCCTTCTCCAGGGAGAAGCACTGGGAAGAACAGAACCTTCCTAGGTGAGGGGAAGAAAAAAACGGAATATATGTTTGTCCCTCGGTCCTGTCGGTCAATTAAAGGAATTTGTAGGTGACCTGGTAAAACCAATCCCCCAGAAATAGAGATTATGGTTTCCAAGTGGGCATTTTCCTTCCCCAGTGCGGTCAGAGGCGAGGCGTTTCATTCTCTTGATCCTACGGACATCCACTCACGTACGCAAATACCCATGCACGAGACGATATTCCTGTGCGGGTGTGTGTGTTTGCACACCCTCACAATCTGCTCCCAGAGTCCTGTAATTAGCAGCCCGTAAAGGACAAATCTACGAATTAGAAACCCCCAGCCTGGATCCCGGGTGACTGACGAGCCAGAAAACTTAATTTCCCTCCTCGTAGGCGAGATCCTTTAAGCTACTGTTAGATCGCCTCAACAGATTAGGCCAGTTCTGCACTGCTCTGGAGAAATGCGTTCCTTTACCCCAGCTCTCCCCACCCGCTGGGTGATAAGGCATCTGTAAACAGTCTCTGAAGCTCTCTCTCCAGCCTTCTTGGCTTTGCCACTTTGAAGTTGAACTGCAGGAGGGCCTCCGTTCCAGATGAAAATGTCTTGCCAACCGATAAAGAAGTGTGGACCCAGCTGAAATCCGCTCGGTCACACGGATTAGCGAGCCTGAGAAGGTTTGTTTGGGTGGAAGGCTGAGTTCAAAACTGTGAGGTTTGGATTCAATCACAAACGAAGGCAGACCCCAGTCACCCGGCCCTCACCCCCATCCCACCATCAGGGGTGCCCAGTCAGGCGCTGGGAGCATACCCACCTCCCAGGTCACAAAGTCCTTCATGCTCATAGGACTTTCCCCCTGCACGGTCGTTCTTAAGTTCATCAGGCGTGCACATCACCAAAGAGCGGAGTCCCATTTGCATGGTCGAAGGTGGGACTCAGTGAGCTGGATTTATAGGATGACCCCAGGGCTTCTAATGCAGGTGATGACTAGACTCTTACAAACACTGACACTGGTGATACCATATAGGCAGGGAGTAGGTGTATCACAGACTGTGATACCCGTACAGCCTGCACTGTACGGGGGCTGAAAATATGGAACCCTGGGGGTAAAAGGTGGTAAACAGCCCCAGCCTCTAGTCCTCCGGGTGCCGCCGGCTGCCCCGGTTGCCCTCCCTTCCCCCCGGGACCTCCTGGACCCTCCCACCATTCAGGCATTAAAGAGATCATGCCTCCTGAGCCTGCTCTGATTGGTCAGAGTCTTGTCAGCGGCTACGGGTCTTATCCTCACACCCAGAGGGCTTCCTGGCAGGATCCTACCCAGCCCTCCGTGCGAGGTGGCCATTTCTCTCAGCGGACCCCATCAGGGGCAGCACGAGCCACTCTCTCCTGCCGGGAGCATCTTCTGCCCCATCCCTGATTGATCTCCCGTCCTCTCCTTGCCTTTGCTGCTCCCTTCCTTGGCTCCGCCCTCTCCAGGTTGGGTCCCTACTTCCGTCCAGCCCTCAGTGATGACTTAAGTACCACCCACGGGTCAGTGGTAGCCAGTGTGTGGTTACCTCTTCCTGGAACCCCAGGCATGTTTCATCATCGCCTGATACATCCCCCTGGATGGCGCACCTCCGGCTTCACAGAGACAAAGCAGAGCCCCGACCCCTCCCCTCCTGAAACCCACCCCGTCTGTGCCGACGGCGTGTCTACACCCATTTGCTGACTCCTCTCTCTTCATCATCGCCCACATCCAACCCGCCGGCAGTTCCCGTCAACCTAGTTGGGATCCACCAACAGGTAGGTAGAGATCTACCAACAGGTAGGTAGAGACCTACCTGTCTCTACCTGTCCCTGCCGCCTGGGTCCACCACCTCTGCTTGCCTCCCATGTCATCCCCCCTTCCCCCATGCTTGCCCTTGCAGTCCATTCTCTGCCTGCCGGCAGGGTGGTCACACCAGAACAAAAGCAGATCCTGTCACCACCTTGCTTAAAGCTCTCCGTGGCTTCCTCTTGTGTTTAGAATGAGTCCCAAATTCCCCACCGTAGGACACACAGCACCTGCACTGCTGGTCCTCTGAGTTCACGTCGCACCACTCTCCCTCCGGGCCATGCAGCCCGACCTCTCTGGTCTCCTTTCCCATCCCCGGAACGTCCTCAAGCTCATTCCTGCCTCAGGACCTTTGCCCTAGATGTGCTGTTGACCTGGGCTGCTACATCCCCGTGGCTGGTTTCTTCTTGTTCAGATCTCAGCTAAACAGATGTCTCCTGACCCTGCAAACTCACATAACTACCCACCCACTCTCTGCCCCCCGATTTTAATTCTCTGCAAAGTGCTTACCACGAGTGGAAGTTTTATTATTTTTTTAAAAATTTATTTTATTTATTTGTTTTTGGCTGCATTGGGTCTTTGTTGCTGCGCACGGGCTTTCTCTAGTTGCGGCGAGCGGGGGCTACTCTTTGCTGTGGTGCGTGGGCTTCTCATTGCGGTGGCTTCTCTTGTTGTGGAGCACGGGCTCTGGGCAGGCGGGCTTCAGTAGTTGTGGCTCGCTGGCTCAGTAGTTGTGGCTCGCGGGCTCTAGAGCGCAGGCTCAGGAGTTGTGGCGCATGGGCTTAGTTGCTCCATGGCATGTGGGATCTTCCCGGACCAGGGCTCAAACCCATGTCCCCTGCATTGGCAGGCGGACGCCCAACCACTGCGCCACCAGGGAAGCTCCTGCCGGACATTTTAATGTGTTAATTGTTTACTTCTTCACTCAGTTGTTTATTGTCTCTCTGCCCAGCTCTTCCTAATGAGTGCTGCGCTTGGGGAATTTGCATCTGCTTTTTAAAAGCGACTTGTCTGACACCTCCGCTTTAGGGATCGTTGTCACATTTTGCTGTACTCAGGACTCCCGTCTCTGCCAGCCACCCTGCTGGTGGTATGTCCTGAACTAGGAAAGCAGTAGGCATGATCATCCGAGTTGTCTACAAAGTATCCGTTATCATTCTGAGCTGGGCAGAGACTCTTTAAAAATGGAGAGATGGCTTTGCTTCAGTGTGATGGTTCCCAGGTGCTCACCGTGGGTTAACGGCATCAGAATTACCTAGGGAACATCTGAAAGGATGTAGATTCCCGAAACTCCCTGCCTGGAGGACCTGTTTCAGGAGGTGTGGAGGGGGGTCTGAGAATCTCTACTTGTCAAAAACTAGCCCTGGTGTGCACACACTTCGCAAGCTTGTAAGCACTAGCTTAGTGCACAGGCATGGAGACACCCAGTTCAGACGTGTGGGGAGAGACCTTCACTGCCTGCTCCTGGGACAGGGTTTCTCAAGTGCATTGCTATGGACACTCGGGGGTGGATAACTCTTTGCTGGGAGGGCCTGTGCACCCTAAGATGTTTAGCAGCGTCCTTGGCCTTTCCGTCTAGATGCCCTGGCATCTCTCTTCCAGCTACGACAACCAAATATGTCTCCAAACATTGCTTCATTTTCCCTGGAGGACAAGACCCACTGCCTCAGGGTTTCAGCTACGTTTTCGATAGCCTATAGGAGACCTCTGTAGTCAATGGTCTAAAAGATTCCGTCACCCAAAGTCTGCAATAACATAGGCAACCACTCAGAAGGCCAACTTTTGTTATGCTGAACAACTGCCTAAACCTATACATGCTTATGTGCCGGCTTCGTGTACCTGGAAATCAAGAACAGCTTTTAACTAATCCAAAAGAGATATCCTGGTCAAAGCGTATCTGAAGACTGCCATGTTTTAAAACTCGACGTGACTTAAAACCGAATCCTATAAGTTCCTCTGCTAAAATACTTTCAGGATATATTAGGTATAACAATAGTTTGCTACATGAAAATGGCTTTGAAAATCTTAAAAGTGTTTTAAAAGAAAAGGGACTTTTTTTTTTTGGTGCAAGGCATTAAACTGGATGTGAATATGACAGATTTCAAAGACTGTCAACATAACAAATTTGCATCATAAACGCACCAGCTTTCTCTTTAAAGGCTTTCCCACCACTCAGGAAGGCATTTAATGGTGAGCAGGTTCAAAATGTCGCCAACTCCCACTGGTACAAAAGGGAGGCGATCCCCACTAGTCTCCGGGATTCAGATAATGTCTCTGCCTCTTTCCAACTTAATAAACTGCACTCCTGTCAAAATGCAGATAAATGAAAGAGACGGCACCGTTGTTTTCTCCCACATCTTGCTAAGAAAGATATCCCCCAATATTTCGGGAGGACCAGTATGCCAAAAAATAAACCTGAAATAAATCCACCCCACGGTGACTTTACCAGATCAAAGACAACAGAATTTCCACAGAAGCACTTTTCTGAAGTTTGCAGCACTTTAGTTCAGATAGCAGCTCGTTAAGAAGCTTCTAATGCGTTTGATTGTTTCAAAGTTAGCCATCTAAATTTTTAATCATGTGTGGGTGCAAGATAGTCCTAGGGTTGTACCCAATCACTGCAAAGCCTTTATATTCTAAAGAGTCGTGTCAATATCATATTTTCCTGAATAATCAGCAGGTGGGCTTGGGGAGAGGGTGGCTTCAAACAGCTCCCTTCTTTGATGGAAGGGTGGACAGTTTATGAAGTTGCCTTTGGAAAGAGAAATAAGTCTGAGTGTTTGGAAATCTGGATTCCTTTCTTTTTTGAGGGAGTGAGGCTGCCGCTCTCTGTTCTCCCGTCTCCTTTTCTGTCCGCAGAGATGAAACTGCTATTCGTAATAAGGAGGAAAATAGGGTTTAGCTGGGAACCCAGCCTCTCCACCTAGAGTCTCCTGGAAAAGAAGCACATTCCCTTGTTCAGCACACTCAGGTTAAATCTCTTCCAGTAGGAACCACAGACCAGTTTTTGTTGCTCCCTCCTCTTTGGGGACAGCCTGTTTTTCCTTCTCGAGACCCTGGTATTTGATGGGGGGCATGCAAGGGCATGGGGGCAGCTGACCACAGCCCTTAGCTCTCGGGTGGCCCCTGGTACCAGCACCTCATGCTGATGGAAGCGGGAGTTGTACTTAACTATGGGCAAAAGGTGAAGGAGAGGAGGGGGCTGGAGAGGCCCTGCTGCAGCCATCCTGGAGAAGAGACGGCACAGCTCATCTGGATGGGAAGGAGCTTGGGAACCCTTGACACAGCTCTGAATCTGCTCCTTACTTCTTGAGCGTTTACCCATCTCTGTTCTAAGCTCTGTATGTGGAGCCTCACATCTAATCATCACAGCCACCCTGGGGGGTGGGTTCTTTTATGACCCCATTTTACAGGTGAAGAGGCTGAGACACAGAGCCAGTGAGTTGCAGAGGCAGGATTCGAACTTTGGTCCTTGGGGTCCAGAGCCTACGCTGCAAGTAGCGTCCTTGTAGCACCGTCTGTAAGAGTGAAAACTTCAAAACAACCTGAATGTCCAAACAATGGAATATTGCTTAAATAATTTGTAGCAGGTCCACACCAGTGAATATTCTATGATAAACACATTGCAGCCATTATATATGACATGTGAAATAATAATGACATACAGCAGTAATTAACACAACACTGTAAATCAACTATACTTCAGGAAAAAAAAGTAAAAAAATTAATGACACAGAACACAATTAATACTATATAGTTAACATAAGAAAGCAAATGAGGTGAACTTATCTACAGAACAGAAATTACAGATGTAAAAACAAACTTATGGTTACCAGGGGGTGGGGTGGGATAAACTGGGAGCTTGGGGTTGTCATATGCACAGTACTATATATAAACTAGATAACTAATAAGGACCTACCGTACAGCACAGGAAACTCTCCTCAATACTCTGTCATGACCTATATGGGAAAAGAATCTAAAAAAGAGTGGATATGTGTGTATATGTATAACGGATTCACTTTGCTGTACACCTGAAACTAACACAGCATTGTAAATCAACTGTACTACTCCAATAAAAATTTTTAAAAAAGAAAGCAACTTAGACAGATATATATAAGATTTTCCGTTTTAGTAAATAAAAATCAAGTTTCACAGAGAAAGAAGGGCATTGAGACTGTGTTAGTCTACCAGGTTCCCAGAACAAAGTATACGACTGTGGGGCTTAAACAACAGAAATTAATTTTCTCACAGTTCTGGAGGGTGGCAAGTCCAAGGTCAAGGGGCCAGCTGATTACGTTTCTGCTGAGGGCCTCTCTTCCTGGCTTGCAGACGGCCACCTTCTGTCTGTGTCCTCAGGTGACCTTTCCTCAGTGTGTCCACGTGGAGGTGTGTGAGAGGGGAGAGGGCTCTTTTCTTCTTCTTACAAGGCCACCAATTGGATTAGGACCGGCCCTTATGACTTCAGTTAACTTTAATTACCTCCTAAAAGCCCCATCAGAACTTCCCTGGCGGTCCAGCGGTAAAGAATGCGCCTTCCAATGCAGGGGACACGGGTTTGACCCCTGGTCAGGGAACTAAGATCCCGCACGCTGCGAGGCGTGGCCTGCCCACCCCCTCCAAAAACAGGCACCATCTCCAAATAGGTCACGTGGGGGCTTGGGGCTTCAGTATGTGAATTTGGCAGCTGGGACACAATTGAGTTCACAGTAGAGACCAAATTGTTAAGAATAATTCTATCCGAGTGATCATGATAGGAGTGATTTTTAGTTCTTTTAGTTTTGAATTGTTTTTACAATGAACATAATTCACTTGGTGTAATATTTTTACAAAAACGGTTATAAACATCAGATTTTTGGTCCAAGGTGATTTTAATCCCTTCTGTACAGATGAATCTTGAAAGCCTCACCTCTAGCCAAGCCATTGACCCCTTCCCCCCACGTCTGGGATTATTTTATGACGACACGCAGCCCGTCTCTCTCTGGCCTGGAGCAGCCTGAGAAAGGCCCAGACCCGAGCATCTTCAAGGCTGGCTCCCAAGCAAGTCCCGCGTCGGCCCAGGCGGAAGCGGGCGGGAGCTGAGCACGGCCGGGACCTCTGTAGACGGTGGCTTTTCTGCAGCCCTGCTCCTTGGAGGTAGAACGAAAGCATGTTAGGTAAGCAGTAACGTGAGAGACAAAGCCCAAACCAAACGTTTGGGGCTTTGGCCAGAAGGACACCAGTGAATCCCTAGCGCGAATGTCTGGGAGGAGAAATTCACTGGACTGGAACAAACCACTAGGCAGAACGACCATGCGGGAGGCCCCGGCTGCAGCCCCCCACTTAGCACTCAGTCTCCACACCCCCCAAGCCTAGAAGCCGGGGGTGAAACCACCCTGCCAACCTAACGCAGTATCAGGGGCGAGATCTAAATTTCATGTTTCTGAAAGTGTTTCTTTCCCCAAAGTTGAGTTTCTTTCTGACGTCCGTCCGGCAGACTCGAACTCGTTCGCACAAACGTGCAGAAAGCATGAACGCTAACCCAGGTACGTGCAGTGGAAAGCATGACCTGAGCTGAGAGACCTGCACCCCAGCCCTCGGCTGCCAGTGACGGCAGGTGCAACTTCGAGCAGGCTGTTTGACTCGATCTTCACATGGGAGTACAGATGTGTGCCCTGCCGATTTGATGGAATTACTCTGAACGCGGGCTCTCTCTCTTACCACTGTACCCCCCGGTGGCTTGGGCAGAGTCTGGCAGCAGGATGGATTTTGGGGAAAAGAATCCCATGATGCAGAAATCGAAAGCCCTTGCGTAGCAGAGCAGAAGCCCAGCCAGGGGGTCTCTAAGTTGGACAAACATGACAGCAGAGAAGCACCCATGGGTGCTTCTGGGGGAAACTGGGGCTTCAGAAGACCCCTCACATCTTAAACTCTTTAACCCCCATTGAGGGCTCAACAAATATGTTCAGGGTGACCACATCAAGAAAGACTGTGCTCCAGAAAGAACAATACTACCACAGAGAAGTACTGAGACATGACGATGAAAGAATACTAGCCGAAAATAACGAACACACAAAGTAGTATTATGTCAAACACTTCTCAAATTCTCTGGATGAGGGGGTTGTAAACTTTTCTTTACTTTCTTATCGACGTTCTAAAAAACTAAATACATTTTTCGGAACCCTGCCAGAAAAAAAAATAGAAAAAATGTGAGTTAATCTCTATGAAAGTGGTTTTCAAATTACAAAGAATATTACACTTACACTTTTTTTTTTTTTTTTGCGATACACGGGCCTCTCATTGTTGTGGCCTCTCCCGTTGCGGAGCACAGGCTCCGGACGCGCAGTCTCAGTGGCCATGGCTCACGGGCCCAGCCGCTCCACGGCATGCGGGAACTTCCCGGACCGGGGCACGAACCCGCGTCCCCTGCATCGGCAGGCAGACTCTCAACCACTGCGCCACCAGGGAAGCCCGAATATTACACTTTGTGACAGAGGTGGACGCGCTGCTTACTGACTCTTTTCTCCCTGGGTCCACAGCTAGAAGACATCTCCCAGACTCTTTTGTAGGTCGGGCGATGCAGGAGCAACGGCCATTGAAACATCTGGAAAGCCAGGTGTTGAAGATCGTGCAGTCATAAGGCGGAAGGGGATTGGATCCCTGAATGAGAGGAAAGAAAGCCTGTCTCCCATTAGGCAAACCTGTTTTGACTTTATGTAAGTAAGTCATAAACATCAATTTGGCGTGAGCCCTTGTACATCTTCGGGGTTCTTTAGCATCTGGTGCTATCCGAACCAATATACAGTCTCTGCTATAATTTATATCCAAGAAGCTCCTAGAGGCTGTGTGATGTTGGGAACAGAGTTGGAGTCTTGTACACAATTCCACTGCAAGCTTCCAGAGAGTGGGAAACTTGCAAAAATGTCGTTCTGACAATGCAATTTCAAGGGGTCCCAGTGAGGAAGCAGAGTGGGCGGGGGCAGTCTGAGGAGACTGGCTGCAAAGGGGGTGTCAGGAGAGCCGAGGTTCTAAAAGGACGCATACACCCCAAGATGGAAAGCAGTTCACCAGGGCAAAGATACCGAAGTGGTCTAGAATTCGAAAAGTGACGTCTGCCAGCTGAGACTTCAGAAAGGTGCTCGGGGTGACTCTATCAGTTAGGGCAAAGCTAGCCGCCCAAACCAACAATGCACAACATTTCAGTGGTGGGACGTCACCCAAGCTAGCTTCTCACCCGTGTGCCATGTTAACGAGGGTGTCTGGGTAGGCAGGTGGCCTTCCACACAGTGATGCGGAAATCCACACCAGGAGTTGGTGGAAGTGGGCAATGCAGGGTGAGCTGAGCTGAGCTGAGCTCTTCAGCCCAGAAGTGACGCTCACCCCTTCTTCCGTACCCTGCTGGAAGCAATTAGTCATACATCACGCCTGGATGCAAAGGGGGCTGACAATGTGGTGTCTGGCAGGGCAGCCCTTCCCAGACACAGCCCTATGGTGTGAAAGGGAAAGCACAGGAGTTCCCTTGCGGTCCAGTGGTCAGGACTCAGCGCTTCCACTGCCAGGGTTTGATCCCTGGTCGGGGAATTAAGATTCCGCAAGCTGTGCGGCGCTGCTGAACGATAAAAATAATAATAAATAAAAATGATTAAAAAAGGGAAAGCGTAGATGGCTGGTGAACCTCTCACTGTCTCTACTACAGCAGTATAAAGGGCTTTTCTTTTTTTAAAGTGATAATTAACACAAGGAGATGAAAGGGGTGGACCTGCTTTTTCAGTCTAAGAGTCCAGTACTTATGCTGGAAAGGAAATGAAGTTCCTCCTCTCCTCTTGCTTCTCCGTCTGGATTTCTCTGGGAAGAGAATAAGCAGACTGAACAGAGCAGGATGGATGCTGGTAAGAAAGGAGTGAAGCTCTGGAAGTGTCAGTGGCCGCTGTGGCCTGGCCGGTTCTCCGCCAGAGATCACAGGACCAAGACGAGCCAAGCTAATCCCGATTTCACCTTCTTAATCTGGTAAATCAAGGAGGTGCAGGAAACCCTGAAAATAGAGTCTGGTATAGCATTTGGCAAGGCCTCTCGTAAAACCCGAGGGAGACTCTGTGGCCGGGGAGAAGGTTCAACTAGGTGGACTTGTAAGTAGCTGACGGTCATACGCAAAAAGCGCTGGTAAAGGGGGAGTAGGGGCTGCCAGAACGCCTGCAGGCGCAAGACAGATGTCATCGTGTAGTAGGACTGCGCGGGGTGCTTGATAGTAGACAGTGATGGGGACAGAGACACAGCGGAGAGCCTTCGTGTTGACTAACGGCTGCAGTAGTCGCCACATACATCCAGGTGGGACGTGCAGTCCACAGCCCGCAGAGCCACCCATAGCTGCCTCGGCCACGCCCGCGGGCTGTTGCCATGCGGACCCAGTGTTGAGATATATTCAATCTTTGAGGAGAAGCCGAAATCCAGATGTTGGCCACTGAATCAAAGTTGAAAAAAAAAAAAGGAGAGAAAATACCATGCAGACCAAACAAAACACATCCGCAGGCTGCGTTTGGCAGCTGGACCATCCCTGTGCGACCTCTGACCCCAAGAAATATTTCTAATAGCCCTGGGTTATATCGTTGGTCCGGTTCTATTCAACATTTTTAACCAATAACTTGGACTGAGCTCCAGAAAGCATGCGGATCAAACTGGCTGTTGACCAAAAGGCAGAGGGGCAGTTGGACGACTGACTCGGGTCTGAGGAACCTCGTCAGGCTAGGACAGGGCCTGAACCGCACAGAAGGAGCTCTTGGGGAGATATATACGTGATCATACCCTTGGGCCCCGGACATCCAGCCTCCAAGTACAGAAGGGCTTAACGAGAGCGCATGTTAAGAAAAACACGCTGTAGAGTTCCAGTTGCTTGCGGATCACCGTGAGACGGTAGTGTGACGTGCTCGCCAGGAAGCAAAGGCAGTCTTAGCCGCGGCATCAAAAGCAGCAGGTCCTGCCCAGCTCGGGACAGCGGCATCTGGAGCTCCGTCTTGGGTTCTGGGAAACACTTGAGGAGGGACATGGAGAAACTGGAGCACATTTGGTGGCCATCAACTGGCCTGGTGAAAAGACTGGAAACTCTTCAAATGAAGAAGAGCGAAAGCTGTTAGGACTACTTTGCTTAGAAAAGGAAAGCCTTGAAGATACATACGTGCTGGGTTCCCACATTTGGGGGGTTCCTCATGCGGATGGGGAATTAGGCTTTTTCCTTGTGTGTAGACTAATGGCGAGAGGGAAATGGTACAGAGAACCAGAGTTCAAGTCAATGTTCAAATGCCTTTCAGACACATCTCTGGTGAGGGGAAGGGCTGTTGTCCAGAACAGAAACTGACCACCTACACTATCCCTAAAGATAGAAACGTGGAAGCAGAGGGTGCAAAACCTTTGGGACAAAGGAGAGGGAACTGGACCATTATAAGCGTGGCCATTAGGACAGTGATGGGCACAGCTGAGATGGAAAGCAGACAGGGCCCAGGTGGGATATAGGGTTTTCCTAGCTCTTGCTGCAAAGAAACAGCCACACAAACTTGTGGCAGGTAGAGCTGGCAGGGAATAGAACATCAAAGAAACTTACTGGGGTGGTCGGGGGGAAGCAACGACAGTAGAGATTTAGCAGAAGTCTAAGTGTCAGAATCACTACAGGCCTCAGTGTCAGAAAGATAAATCATGGTACATGGGGTTGAAGGTGGCATATCAGTCCTGCGGGCAGATTTGGGGACTGAAGTTTAAGGTGAACTTTTAGTAACGGTCGTGAAAGTGCTGGGTCTCCTCTTGGTGGGTATTGTATATCAGCAATTGAACCACAAGTTCTAGAACAAAGGTAGCTTGAATTCTTAAGCCAGAACCCTTGCGTATGAACTAGTTCAATCTCTTTGCTGCACAGATTAGGAAATTGACTTCCCCCAAAGGAAGTGACTTGTCTAGGTGTAACCGAAAGCGGGGTCCAGCTGCTTGCCGCTCAAAAGCCAATAAAGAGGCCAGGTTGGTGGAGAGGAAGGTTTGCTTTTATTTTGAACGCCAGCAATGGCGGGGGGGCAGGGGAGGCGGCAGGGTGGACTCCTGTCCAAAGGCCAACCACAACCAGTGGGCCAGAGCTTTTAAAGGTGGAGGGAAGGGCCTGCATATAGAAAGAGCACAGGCAGCTCTGACCGTCATCTTGAATTTGGTCATGCGGCGTCTGACCAGCATCATCTTGATTGTTTTAAGTAGTTAGTCTTCAGTTCCAGGGTCAGTTTGTTCTCATTTCCTTGAGGCCAGTTCTCAGAATTGTGGCAGCTTATGTCATGGCTACAGTCTGGTCATCATGTAGTTAACTTCTTCCATCTGGTGGGGTTTCAGTGTCTACAGGACAGCTCACAGGACGTGGCTCAGAATATTATCTACAGCCCTCGAGGAGGAACTAAAAGTCCTTGATGATGCTTAGTGACTAAACTATTATTATTTAGTCTTGTTGGACAGTTTCCCTTTGTTTCTGCATTTTCTCACCTTCTGATTAAACTTATTCTTTGGCTAAAGTTTTTCCGCAGACAAAAGGCAGGTGGAGGACATGGTGGGGAAGGACCTTAGGGCCCTGCTCCATTTCATAGGGTCTTGTCGCTGGTAAACGACAGAATTGCAACTCGACTCAGGTTTCCTGACCTAAGCTGTTTCCATGATGGTCATGCTCAGTGTGAATACTCCATGGAAAAATTAACTTCAGAATCATCTTTATTCTCAGAGTCACCCCCCTCCCTGCCTTTGGTGGCTAAAAACATGGTCTTGGTAGTAATTATAAGGGTCTCCAGACACGGAGTCCTCTAGAGCCTGAGAGCTGCTCTTGACACACCCATTCTGGTCCCATTTTTCCCCCCTTAGGTAGGTTGTTTCCAAGATTCATCATATTCTTTCTATGCCATAGCTCACTCTTACCTGTGGCTCCTATGACATCTTCTTGCCTAAATGCAGGTGCACCAGGGTCCCTGGGGAGAAGCTGGAGTCTTCTCGCTCCATCTGTAACGACCAATTCCCAAATCCCCTTCATATTCTGTCTCTGAAGTCCAGCAGGCATGATGGGGCAGGCGAGGGCTGCCAGCGCCCATCCTCCAGCCTGTCCCTGAACATAGCCCAGTGGTACAGACTTTCCCAAGTTCATTGCTGGGCCAATCACATCCCTTGAGCTCCTCAGAAACGCTGTTGAGCTGCCTACTCAGTGAGAGATGCAGAGGGGGACATTGATCAGGGATGAGCTTCCTCCTTATTGAGGTGCTATCCCAGTTCAACAGTTCTCCATCCGCTCCCCCGCTCCGTGCTGTGGCCAGAACGGTGATGGAGCAATGCCCCACTGGGGAGCCCACGTGCTGCCAGGCCCGGACCCACTAGATAGAGCCCCTGCCTTGGAGTCTTGGGGCTTTGGCTGTTATCCTGCCGAGGCAAGGCTTTCTGCACAGACCTGAAGTGGCATCCGTGGGGTTCTCCTCCCAGCAGATCAGCAGAGCTCTTGTTTCCCTCCACTGCCTTTCTCCTCTGTCTCACCGCTGCTCAGGGCTTTCACGCTTTGACAGTTGTGATTTTCTCAACAAGTTCTTAAGAGAAGAACTCTCTCCCTTCCAAGTTCTGGAATGCAAGAAATCTGCTCCCTTCCCAGAACAGGCTTGGTCTGGACCCTGTAGGCCCTTGAGGATACCAGGCAAGTCTAACCAAAACCACAAAGCCTGAGGGATCAACTACCTTTTAGGGACAGAAGGAAATGTACATTTCACTGTAGCCAGAGGAGGAAGAGAACCCCTGAAGTCCTTGTGTACCACACCGCTGCAGTATAGACACCTCCCAGAGCAAGAAGTGAGATGGATTCTAGGTGAGATAGGGAACCTGAGCTACAGACCCACCTCCTGCTTCTCTGGTGTGTGCTATCCCTTCACACCAGCTGTCTTGTGGTAGGACAAGGTGGGCCTTCCATTAAGGACCGACTTGCTGCAGACCCTGAGCCTGAACTTGATTCTGCCCAGCAGGGACAGCTGTGCTTATCAGAGCAGTAATGCTGGTTCACAGTGAGCAGGGGGGTTTCCAGGCTGGGACCAGCCCCCTTTGGCCACACCTTGAAGGTGACCTTCAACCAGAGCTTGAGTGTCATCACAACTGTGTACCTCCACACCACAGCCCTTTTCCTGGATGTGGGACATCTCATTTGATTTCTATCCTTAGCACTTGGCCTGGTTTGTTACTCTGTGAAAACTGGGCTCCACATGGCCCCCAGTTTTCCTCATCTTCTGGTGTTCACAGACTTGTGCAATTCCCTCCCACGTCAGTTAGAGCTGACCCGAATAGGGCTGACCCACCGCAGAAAAGACAGAAAGTGTGACTATCTGGGCTCGGTCTTAAACAAATTACCTCTTTCTCGTCCGCCCCTCTCTGATGACTCACTCTAAGGGAAGCCATGGGCCATGCTGTGAGGAGGCAGGCTCCAGCAGCCCTTATAGGGAGGTGTACTTGGCAAGGAGCTGAGTGAATGAACCACCTGGGACTGTATCCTCCAGGTCCAGCCTTCAGATAACTGTAGCCCCAGCCAACCTCTGGACTGCAACTTCACGAGAGACCCTGAACCAGGACTCCTAGCTAAGCTGCTCCTGGATTCCGGACCCACAGATCTAAGAGATAATATTTGTTTGTCGTTTAAGCTGTTAAATTTTGGGGTCACTGGTGACAGAGCAATCGACAACGGATACTCCGTCGATGTTTGGTGAATGAATAAGTGAGTGAGCAAGGAAGGAAGAAATCTGACAATGCCTGTACGTGTCGTTGCCACTCACTCCTATGGAAGAAGCAAATGGCCATGTTCTACCACAAAAATACCTCAATCAATACAGGGGGAAGGAAGTGGAAAGCTTACCAAGATTCCCATTCTAGCAAAAGAAACGCATTTCCCACTAAATCCCATCGGGTAAGGGATGTGCTAGTCCCCTAAGGTCACCCTAGATGCTGGAAACCCATTCCCTCACCCCTCTGCACCATCGCACGGGCTCTTCACCCTCCCTGGGATGGCCTTCCTTAATTCCTCCTCTGAATAGCTGCTACTCACATCTCACAAAATAAGAATACAAAAAATTAAAATTCCTGGAGGGAACATGTGGTTCCCTGGGAGTCCTCAGGGGCCCATGGACCCCGGTTCAAGAAACCCAGAACAATGGGACACCCATGTGATGGGATGTTATACAGTCTCTTACAGGAATGCGGGAGGAGAACAATTCGTGGCCAGGAGAGCTATTTATGATACGCTGCTACAGCTGAAAAAGGAAAACAGCTTACAAGGCAGTAAGCACACTTGAGCAAATCTATTATGTAATATTTAGTATCACTTAGAAGTACGTGTTATCCAGTTGTATGTATACATTTGTCATTCCCGTGTAAACACGTTGAGAGGGAAAGAAGAGGATATACATAAAATGCTGATAGCTCTCTTCTTGGGGTGAGGCATCACCAGTAATTTTTGATTTAATTTTTAAATGTTCTGTATTATCCACATTTCCACATTGAACATGTGTGCCTTGCTTATAATTAGAAAAAATGAAATCTTTTCCAAAAGGGAGGAAAGAGGGCACAGTTGGCTTAGGGCTGCCTCCTCAGGCTTGGCGGGGACCGGAAGAGCAAAGAGACTCCAGCGCCCACGGGTCCTCGGGGATCTCCTGCAACCACCGGGTCAGGTTTGAAGGGAGCTCGGGCTTGGCCGGGCTCCCACCAGCATGAAGAGCCAGGAGCGGCCCAAGGGCCACCATCTGGGCTGGAAGGTCAGCGTCTCTTCCTTCCAACACAGCAGGAGCGAGACAAAGGAGTTGTTGGGCAATCAGGAATAAAGAGCAGGGATGAGAATGTAGGTCATCAGGAAATCGAGGAAATAAACAAAGCTTTCCTGCGAAGGGAGGGCTCGCTTTGATCCTGGGGTGGGTGTGGGAAGGGCTGCCCCTGGGAGGAGGGACCGGGTTTCTGAGACATCCTCAGCCGACCGCAGGTGGACATGGTTAGAGTCTTAGCGCAGCACAGATGGATGGGGAAAGGGCTCCCGAGTCCACCCACCAGCATCCTCGCGACGTCCACGTCCCCGCAGGCCACACGGCAGCTCGGCAGCGGGTGTCCAGCGTCTCCGCTCTGACTGCCCACGGCCATAGCCTCACGCATCTCTTAACGGGGCTCCGCCTTACACCCCGCCCTGGCACAGGCTGCCCCTCTGCCCAGACTCTTCTCCCTCTTTTAAGAGTTAGTTTAAAAAAAAGGGGGGGGCTTCCCTGGTGGCGCAGTGGCTGAGAGTCCGCCTGCCGATGCAGGGGACGCGGGTTCGCGCCCCGGTCCGGGAGGATCCCACGTGCCGCGGAGCGGCTGGGCCCGTGAGCCATGGCCGCTGAGCCTGCGCGTCCGGAGCCTGTGCTCCGCAGCGGGAGAGGCCACGGCAGTGAGAAGCCCGCGTACCGCAAAAAAAAAAAAAAAAAAAGAATAGTTCAGCTGCCCATTCTCCAGAGCAGAATTATCTACCCTCATTGCCCTGACCACCCTACCTGTCTGTCTTTCCCAGTGGGCTGTTGACACCCCTCTTATTCCTTTCCTGTCCCCGGTACCCAATGGGGGACCGAGTACAGCATCCATGCTCCCTACACTGTTTGCCTAGATGTAACTGATTTCCACCCTCCCAAGGCCTTGGGCCAGCCTGACTTTGCTTGGTGTTCGGAGCAGCTTGTCCTGGGGAGTCGAGGTCACTCTGACATCAGGGCGTTTTCCCCAGGCCGGGCAGAGCTGCCAGCTGGGGCAAATCACAGCTCATGGTTTAAATTTCCTGCTGGCGTATATCTCAGGCACAGAAATCCATTATTTTAATGTGTACCCAAGTCTCCCTTACCCCAACACATCTTCTGATTGTTAATTTTATGTGTCAACTTGACTGGGTTAGGAGATGCCCAGAGAGCTGGTGAAACACTACTTCTGGCTGTGCCTGTGAGGGTGTTTTCGGAAGAGATGAGTGCTTGAATCGGACTGAGTAAAGAAGGCCATCCTCGCCAAGGTGGGTGGACATCACTTAATCCGCTGAGGGCCCTAATAGAACATAAAGGTGGAGGAAGGGCAAATTCTGTTTCTTACTGAGCTGGGACATCCATCTTCTCCTGCCCTCAAACGTAGGCTTTCAGGCTCAGATCACACCACTGGCCCCTCGATGCTCAGGTCCTTTGGATTTGGATTGCATCCCACCGCCAGCTCTCCTGGTTATCCAGCTTGCAGATTGTAGGACTTCTCGGCCTCCTAACTGTGTGAGCTAATTCCTATCACAAATCTCTGTCTACCTATTTATCTATCTATCCATCCATCTATCTATCTATCATCTATCTATCTACCTATCTATCCACCCCTCCATCCATCCATCATCTATTCTATGGGTTCTGTCTCTCTGGAGAACCCTATATCCCAAAGATGTAGCCATTAGATCCAGGAGGCTGGTAACATGTTGGCTTTCAATGCATAGCATCACAACTGTTTTTAAGAAAGAAATCCAGGAAACAAAGCCGAAATGCTGCCCTTGTCTATCCCTGAGTTGGATTGACAAATAACAAAATTGAGAATAATAAGCCTTCAGACTTTCTTTTTCCTTCTGAGACTCACTAAACGCAAACATCTGGGCTTACTCCGTGGACCTGCAGAGTAGAATTCCCCTGGACTTGGGAGAGTGGAAAGAGAAGGAGCTTTGAAATCAGACAGACCTAGATCCCAATTCCCTGCTCAGCCACTGACCGGCTCTGCGACTTTGGGCAAGGATGTGAGCCTGGCTGAGCCACCAGGTTCTCATCTGTCAAAAGGGATGATGTGATTTATGTCTTGTACTGTTGGGAGCGTTCGAGGAGCTAACTGTCAAGCACAGAGCACAGTGCCAGGTACGGCGTAGGCACTCATTAATGGCAACTTTTTTGGGAGTCCATCAGCATAGCTCTAGTCTGAGCTCAAGTTGATGAATTTCTGGCTCTCAGTGGCTTTGTCGGTGAAGTGGGAGAGGAAGGGGCCAGACCCTGCCCCCCCGCCATACTGACCTCCTTGTAGTTCCTTGTATACAGGCGTTGCTCCCTCATTGCGGGGACTTTGTGCATATAGTTCACATTAGTTGGGATTAGACTCGGCCGCATAGAGAGAAAATCCAAAGGAGGAGTGAGTTAATGAGATAGGAGTTTCTCTCCTGGAAAAGTCCAGGTAGACGGTCCAAATCTTGTCTGGTAGCTTTAAGACAGTCAAGGCTCCTTCTACCTTATTGTTCACCATCCTCAACAGTTGCTATCACGTGGCTAAGATGGCTGCTGTGTTTCAGCAATCATGTCCACATTCAGTCAGCAGATAGTTGCAAAGACAAAGTGAAGACACATCCTCTCCCATTAAAGGCATTTCCTGACACTTCCACGTATATCCTGTCAGTTAGTGCTTGGTCACGTGGCCTCACCCAGCTGCAAAGGAGGCTGGGAAATACAGTATTCATCGCGGAGAGCCGCGTACACAACTACAATTTGTTAAAACTTCAGATAAGCTGAAATTTGTTAAATAGCTTCTTTTCCTGAAGGAGAAGCAATAGATATACCAGATATTCTGTGAAACGGTTTCTTCTTCCCTTCCCCTCCCCCTCCTAGTAAACTCCTACTCCCGTAGGAAGAATTACATCCTTCTCCCAGAAGCGTATTCATTTCCTTTAGAACACTTGTTTTGGGTGTAATTACACATTTTATTGTGATTGATCCCTCTCTCCTCCTAGAGTATAAGCATGATGGGAACAAGAATGGTGTCTAATTTTATACACCTTGGCACCCCCAGTGCCTAGCTTAAAATCTAGCATGTAGCAAACACTCGATAATGGCTGAGTTAGATAATGATGAGTCGTGAAGACCCTCCAGCTCTAGCTTTCTGTGGACCTATGAGGTTTCTCACATCAGTGCTAAAGACTTCCACCTAGACCTCTCCAGGGAAGTACTTGAATTTCTCCTTCAGAGGAACATACAGCCTTCCACGTTGTTCACACCTCATCCTCAGGGCATACTATAAAGCTACAGTCATTAAGACAGTGTGCTATTGGTGTAAGGAAAGATAAATAGATCAATAGGACAGAATAGAGAGGCCAGAAATAGACCCATGCATATAAAAACAACTGGTTTGAGCAAGGTGCAAAGTCAATTCAGTGAAGAAAGAGTAGTCATTTCAACAAATGGTACTGGAACAAATAGATATCAACATGTAAAAAAAAAAGAACTTTGTGCCTACCCAATACTGTGTAAAAAACAATTAAACTGGATCATTAACTTAAATATAAAACCTAAAATTATAAACCTTCTAGAAAAAATATCACAGACAATTTTTGTGACCTCAGGTTAGGCAAATGTTTCTTAGAAATTACACCGAAAACCCAATCCACTAGAACAAATTGTTAGGTTGGATTTCATCAAAATTATAAACTTCTGCTCTTCAAAAGATACTGTTAATGAAAAGGCAAGACGGGGAGCACAGAGAGGGAGGATAAAGGTGGTCAAAAGATACAAACTTCCAGGGCTTCCCTGGTGGCGCAGTGGTTGAGAGTCCGCCTGCCAATACAGGGGACACGGGTTCGTGCCCCGGTCCGTGAAGATCTCACATGCCGCAGAGCGGCTGGGCCCGTGAGCCATGGCTGCTGAGCCTGTGTGTCCGGAGCCTGTGCTCTGCAACGGGAGAGGCCACAACAGTGAGAGGCCTGTGTACCGGAAAAAAAAAAGATGCAAACTTCCAGTTATAAATAAGTGCTAGGGATGTAAGGTACAACAAGATAAATATAATTAACCCTGCTGAATGTTATGTATAAGACACTGTATTTACTCAGACTGCTCACAATACCTGGAGCTCATGCAGATATGCAGCTGTTGGAATAATTCCATCACCATTAGCTGTCTGATGCTAACAGGCTGGGAGCCACCGCCACAGAGGATTATAACTTTTGCAGTTAGTTGGACCAAACATTTGTCTCGTACATATTTTAATTCCTCTATAAGAGTGTGTCTTCTTTTCTTGCATTAATAGTGGGGCAACCAAAGCCTTCTGTAGACCTCGGAGAGTCACAATGCTTATCTCTTGGATGAGGTATATGGTAGGTGGCAAGATGCATTAGATGGGGAAAGACGGAGTCTTTAGATCACAAATACTGCTTTTCATGTTCACAACAACTGTGTGAGGCAGGGACTGTTATTATCTACGTATTACAGTTCAAGAAACTGAGTCACACGTGGGTAAGTCAACTGGCCCGAGGTCTCATGGCTACAAAGAGATGGAACCCAGATTTAATCCAGGCCTCTTTGACCCTTTCATCCAAGGTCTTTTTATCCTGCTAGTCTGCATCACAACAAAAAGATGAGGATTTACTTTGTTTTCCTTTTTGTTTTTTAAAGATCTTGAGATTACCACACTAAACAAAGAAGACAGGCAGATAATTCAAATTGGTAGATAATAAAAACTCAGGGTCTCTTGAGTCAGACAAGGTTTGAAATCCTGTCCTGTCATTTTCTACCCGTATGATTTCCACAAATTTCTTAGCTTCCCTGACCCTGTTACTTCATTTATAAAATGATAATTATAATAACATCAATTTTACAGAGTGTCTGAAGATTATTGGCTCATTAATTTATGCGACCGACGTTTGTTGAGCACCTGCTATGTGACAGGCACTGTAGTGCTAGGGATTCATCAGGACGGACAAAAATCCTGCCTTCATGGAGCCTGGAAGCCTTCTGAAGACTAGACTATAGGAACAGAGAAAACTGTAACTTCATAGTGACAGCTGGCAAAACTTTTACTCCAGCAAGAGGATCAAGGTCAACTTCATCAGTGCTAAGTCATGCTGATATCTGACCCTTGGTAGGACCGCACTTTACCCCCATGGTCTTCCTCTCAAAACCCATCATCCTGTTTAGCCATGAGCGAAACATCAGGTGAACCCAGACCGAGGGGCCAGCTCGCCTCAAAACTGTCAAGGTCATCCCAAACAAGGAAGGTCTGAGAGACTGTCACAGACCAGGGAGGCTAAGGATGTGTGATGGCTAAAAGCAACGTGGGATCCTGGATGGAACCTTGGAACAGAAACCAGACATTTGGGGAAAATTAGTGAAATGTGGATAAAGTCTGCAGTTTCATTAATAACAACATACCATTGTTTCCTTAGTTGTGATAAGAGTACATAGTAACGTAAGAAATTACCAGTAGGAAAAACTGGGTGTGGGGTGCACAGGGCCTCTCGGTACAATCTTTGCAACTTTGCTGTAAATCTAAAACTATTCTAAAATAAAAAATTGTCTTTGAAAAAATAGCCCACCTTCGTGGACTTTCATTCTTTTTAGTTAGTTATTTATTTATTCTTATGGAAGTGTAGTTGATTACAATGTTGTGTTAATTTCTGCTGTACAGCAAAGACATTCAGTTATACATATATATGTATACATTCTTTTTTCAAATATTCTTTTCCGTTCTGGTTTATCTCAGGATATTGAATACAGTTCCCTGTGCTCTACAGTAGGACCTTGTTGTTCCTCCATCCTCTATATAATGGTTTGCATCTGCTAACCCCAAACTCCCAATCCATCCCTCCCCCAGCACCCCCCATCCCCCTTGGCAACCACAAGTCTGTTCTCTATGTCGTGGACTTACATTCTGATTGTGGGGTGGGACAACCAGCAATAAACAATAAATAAGTACATTAGTAAGTCAGGTGGTATATTTGAAGGAAATAAATACCCTGAATAAAAGCACAGGGTAAGGGTGGGAAGAGCAGGCCAGGAAGAGGCTGCTGCAAGCTTAAATCCTAAATGGGGTGAAAGCATATAAAGGGCTGGCCCAGGGCTGCATGTAGTAGGTGCTCAGTAAATCAGGGCCATCTTTCGCTTTCAAATTATCAGGCCTGTGGCAACGCCCCCTTGCAAGTATTTTTGTTAAGGTGATGTTCGAAGGAATTGCATTATCTAAAGTATGAAAAACAGAGGACAAAGAAGAACAATTCTAAAGCTCTTTGGCAGCAACATGGATGGACCTGGAGACTGTCATACTGCGTGAAGTGAGTCAGACAGAGAAAGACGAATATCACATGATATCACTTATACGTGGAATTTTAAAAAAATGGTACAAATGAACTTATCTACAAAACAGAAATAGAGTCACAGATACAGAAAACAAACTTATGGTTACCGGGGGGGGGGGGAGGAGGGGGAGAGATAAGTTGGGAGATTGGGACTGACATATACACACTACTATATATGAAATAGATAACTAATAAGAACCTACTGCGCAGCACAGGGAACTCTACTCAGTACTCTGTAGTGGCCTATATGGGAAAGAATCTAAAAAAGAGTGGATATGTGTACACGTATAACCGATTCACTTTGCCGTACAGCAGAAACTAACGCAGCATTGTAAGTCAACTATACTCCAATAAAAATTTAAAAAACTAAGTTATATACCTTAAAAAAAAATAAAGCTCGTTGGGTGTCAGGCGGAAGTCAGATAATGTGCAGAATGAGAAAGCAGAATTTAGCAGCACACCTAAGGCCTAAGGCTGCCCGTCCAGCTAAAACGCTGGGAAGCAGGATCATAAGAGCCCTTTCCATTAGCTCAGAAGCCCAAGATTTGAGAGGAGCGAGTTTAACATCCCCGCTATCAGTGATAAATAATTACAGGGGGAAGAAAAAGAGCAACAGCTACTTCTGGAGTCCCTTGGACATGCAGGCTGGGTGTCATCGTCCTCAGAATAATCCTGCAGAGGAGATGCTACTGTGTCCGTTTTCCAGGTGAAGAAACGGAGGCTCAGAGCGCTGCAGGGAATCGCCCAGAGTCACAGGATCCAGCGCCCGCCAACCCTCCCTGCTGCTCCTCGACACCGGGGCAACGTCAGCCCGTTTGTTCTGTTCTGCGCAGCCCCGAAGCTTCAGCGCCTCACGCTCCCTTAAAGCAGGCTGGCCAGACGCTCCCACCCCAGCACAGGCCAAAGAACCAGAAAGGCCCCATTCATGTGGTCCCACAGGAAGCCGGCGTTGAAAGCAAACACACACGGAGCGGGTGACGGTGACTCACAACTCCTAACCCTCCTTCTAGCCGGTTGCATACACTTTTCCAACGTATTGAAGTCTGGTAGAAATCATGCTTCCTGGGAAGATATCAAGGAAAATGTTCCAGGAACGAACCCACAGGCCCTACTCTGAGTCCTCGGCCCCCTTTTTGAGGTTTTCCTTTTTTTTTTTCCCCTCAGCAATTCCTTTCAAAAAAATTTTTTTTCCCTCACCATTGACCTTGTTACAGTTGCTAGTACTTTTCCCCCTTACACTGTAGCACTTCTGTAAATGTTTTTGTTCTTTCTTCTACTTCCTGCGCTCTTTGAGCTTGGCTGTGATGTCTGTTCACTGGGGCCTTTCTGATCCCATTGTCCCTCGTCTGTACATCCTCTCCCCAGGTATCAAAAATGAGGGCAGCGGGGACTGGGGGGGCCCTCATTAGAGGGAGGAGGCCCGGGTCTTCCATCAGTCACAGCAGAGAGGGCAGCGCCAACTCCACGAATGACCAGTGTTGAAAAGAAATCTCCAGGGGTGAGAGAGAGACACCGACTGGCAGAGTCAGAAGCAGAAGGTTAAAAAAGACAAGAAAAGCCAAAAAAAAAAAAAAAAAAACCCAACCCACAAAAGCGTCCTTTCTGACTGCCTAAGTGGCTCCCTTTCAGGACCTTAAGCGTTCCAAAAAAATGTCCTGTGAAGAATAGGCCATTTCATGCTGCAAAATCTTCCCTCTGAGGGCGATGCCTCGGGTCCATCGGGTATTCGTTCCCAGAGCTCTTGGCCAAACTCAACTGTCTGCTCTGGAGAGGAGGGGTGTCTTTTATCTCAGCCAATTCTGCCATGGGGATCAGAGGGGAGGTTGGTGGCCAGCTCCGACGGGAGCAGAGTCCAGGAACTTTGCTGGGATGCACATGAGTCAGCCTCCTTGGAGGGAGGAGCGGGGGTGGGCGGAGGAGCCCTGGAGAGCTGCCACCGGTGGGCGGGGGGTGCAGAGCTCTGGGCAGCGCTGCGGTGGTCAACGGGGGCACTGGCTTTCTGCAGGTTCGCGGAGGCTGGCCCTCTACAAGGGGCTCTGCTTACTCAGGTAGTGGAAGTGGTATTGGCCTTGGGCATCAGAAGGCCTGGCTTTGAGCCTGTCCGACCCAGTGTGACCTTGAGCAAGCTGTCTCAACTCTGAGCTTTCTTTCCTTTTCTCTGAAATGGTGACAGTTTCTTGTCTTCGTGCAGCATCGAATGTGTTTTCTTGAGCACCTACTATGTGCTGGCTGCTGGAACTGGAAAGATACCAAGATGGTAAGATGCCTGTGGGCAAGGACCGCTCACTCTCCCGGGGAAGATAGACACACGAACCAATGATTAAAATCCGGTGTGATGCGTACAGTGAGAGAGGTACCACATGGGGAAGGCAGTCATTCTTTCTGAAGTTGCCTTTAAGCTTTGAAAGATAACTTCCCGGTGTTATAGGCAGGTGGGTGACAGAGAAAGTGGCGTGACAGGCAGAGGCTGTCCTTGGTGATAAATGCTGTCGTCCACATTTGAATAATCTTGATGGAAACTGGATTGAGGTGATGCCATATTGGTGACGTTCCCAGGTACCTTGTTGAAGAAAATGAAAATTCTCTCTGGAAAAAGATAACCACGCAAACACGAAATAATAGAAAGCTCGTATAACTATATTAAAACAAGGTAGATTTTAAGGGGAAAAGAGCATTACTACAGACTAAAAAGTTGAAAATACTAAAAGTTTCAATTCATAACCAAATTATATAAGAATTCTAAACTTCCATGCCGCAAACAGGATAACTTCAAAATACATAAAGCAACAGTCTTCAGTACTGCAAGGAGAAATGGGTAAGTTCATAGCCATAAAGGGAGATTTTAATGTCTTGAAGTTACAGTAAAACAGACAAATAATCAGTAAGAACATAATAGATTTCAACAACGTGAGCAGGAAATTTGACTTAATGGATAATGTATGAAATGCTGCAGTCAACGACTTGAACTACACATTTTTTCCAAGCACTCATGAAAAAAGGGATTTAAAATGACTATATGCTGGATCATAAGACAAATTTCAATAAATTTCAAACTATAGAAATCGCGCATCGTAAATTCTCTGACCACAGTGCCATTTAACTAAAAATCAATAACAAAACAGTATGCAGAAAGTCTCCATGTGTGTATAAGTGAAACAAAATATACTTCTAAATAACCCAGAGGTAAAAGAATAAATCACGGTGGAAATAATAAAATGTATTTTAAATGAATTATAATGAAATATAACAACATTTGTGTGAGGCAACTGAAGTGATGCTTAAAGGAAGCTACATAGCCTTAGTTTCATACAGTAGAAGAAAAGAAAGCCTGAAGGGCTTCCCTGGTGACACAGTGGTTGAGAGTCCGCCTGCTGATGCAGGGGACGTGGGTTCGTGCCCTGGTCTGGGAAGGTGCCACATGGCACGGAGCCTGCGCGTCTGGAGCCTGTGCTCCGCAACGGGAGAGGCCACAACAGTGAGAGGCCCGTGTACCGCAAAAAAAAAAAAAAAAAAAAAAAGGCCTGAAAATCAGTGATCTAAGTACCAAACTTAAGAAGTTAGAAAAAAGAACAGTAAATCAAACCCCCCAAAAGTAGAAGGTAACAAGAAATAAAGCTATTTGCAGAAATTAATGAAATAGAAAACAAACATAAAATAGACTCAATAAAGCCAAAAGGTGATTCTTTAAAATAACTAGTAAAACTGTAAAATTAATCAAATAAAAAAGAGAAGGCACAAATAACAAGTATCAGGAGTTAAATTTAAAGGAAGACATCACTACAAATGCTAAAGACATTAAAATTTTAACAAAAGAAGATATTGTAAAGAATTTTATGCCAATAAACTTAAATATAATGGACAAAATTTTAGAAAAATTTAACTTACCAAGACTGACACTAGAAGAATTGAGAAATGTGAGTAGTCTTAAATCTACTTTAAAAAATTAATCTGTGATTTACAAATTTTCCGCAATGAAATATCCAGGTCGAGATGGCTTCACTAGCAAATTCTTTCAAACAACTGAGGGAGGAATAACACCAATTTTACATAAACTCCTCCAGTAAATGGGGAAGATAAAATGCTTTTCAACTCTATTTATGAGGATAGCATATCCTTGACACCAAAACCTGCAAGGAAAATTACAGGTCTATGTATCTAATGAATAAAGATGCAAATTCTAAACACAAGATTGGCAGGCCAACTTCTGAGATATAAGAAAGGATAACATACCACAATCAAGTTGAGTTTATTCTAGTAGTGTTAGGTTCATTTGATATTATAAAATTAATCACTGTAATTCACAATACTAGCAAAATAAATGAGAAAAATTTTATTATTGTCTCAAAAGATGCAGAAAATGTACTTGATGCATCTGTATTTGATAAAATTTTGTAACCATTAATGGTTAAAAAATGTATTTGATAAAATTTTGTAACCATTGATGGTTAAAAAACGGAAGTCTTCATAAACTAGGGATAGAAGAGAACTTCCTTAACCTGATAAATAGTATTTACAGAAATCAAAGCAAAACAAAAAAGTATCTCAACTTATCACAAATATAATCTTTAATGGTGAAATGTTAAAATCACCCCCTGAGATCAGGAAAGAGACATCAGCTCCTAGTACCAACACTTCTATTCAGCAATTTACAGGAAGAACTAGCCAGTGCAACAAGGCAAGAAAAAGAAATAATAATATAAGGATTATTATTCACAAACAATAAAATTGGATATGTAGAAAATCTTTAAAAATTACTGATAAACTCAAATAAATCATAAGGGAATTTAGAAAATTATTTGAATATATGAATTCAACATACAAAATCACTTAGATTTCTATATGAGAACATCTAACAATCAGAAAATAAAAATTTTTAATTGCACTTACAACAAAATGTAAAATCATTAAATATTTAGTTAGGACTAAAACTAGTAAAAATACTCAAGACCACTTAAAAAGTTACAAAAGATATTGAGGGAAATTGAAGAGGACTTACTATATGGAGAAATATACTCTATTCATATATTGAAAGAGTCAATACTATAAGAATGTCAATTCTCCCAAAACTAAGCTCTAGATTCAATGAAATCCCAATCAAAATCTCGACAGATATTTTGTGTATTTGTGTGTGTGTGTGTGTGTGTGTGTGTGTGTGTATGTGTATTGACAAGGTGATCCTAAAATTTATATAGAAATACAGATAGCCATGAATAGTCAAGACAATCTGGAAGAACAATGACAAAGTAAAAGTACTTGCTCTACCATATATGAAGATATTAATTGCTGTAATTAAGACATTGTGATAAATGTAAGATTTTAATTACATAGAGCAAAATAACAAAATAGAGTCCAGAAACAGAAACAGATGTCTACCTGTATGAAAACACGATTTCTTATAAAGGTGGCACAACAGAACCATGCAGAAAGGATAATATTCTCAATAAACAGTGTTGGGTCCATTGGACAAACATATAGAGCAAAATCAATCTTGATATTTTTTCATACAATACACAAAAATCAGCTCCATAAAGCTAGGCTCTTACCTTACACCATATTATTAAAATATGTGTTGTGCCTGGAAACCTGGGCTTTTGGAGACCCCTGTGTATGTGCGTGTGTGTGTCTGTATGTGAGTGTGTCAGGAAGTGTGGGTCTCTACATGGGTGTGAAAAGGTGTGTCAGTATGTGCATAGGTGCGTGTGAATGCACACGAGTGTGAGTTTGTGAGTGTGCGAGAGAGTGTCAGGAAGCGTGCCTGTATGTGAGTGTGTATGTGAGTGAATGAAGGTGCTCCTGTGTGGGCGCACGTGTTAGGTAGGATGTGTGTACACCAGCGAGGGACCGTCTGTGAATGAATGCACGCGCGCGTGGGTGACTGAGCGTGTGTGTGCTGTGGTGAGGACTGAAGGAGACGGGAAAAAGTAGCAGGAAGCACATGACCTGGGCTGTGCTGTCCGGGGTGGACGGGCCACCTCACCTGAGAGCCACAGCAGTGAGGCCAGGCCCAGCTTCTAGGTTTGTCCGGGGATCCTCAGGTGTGTGACCCCCAGGGAGGAGGTCTACGTGGCTGACTGGGGAGGGGTCTCCACCACCATGGAGCCCCCCGGAGGCCAGCAGAGGGACGTCTGGAACTGGGTGGGTTGCATTCTGATGGCCGCGTGTCTGGGGAGGACTCTGCATTTGGTGGAAAGAGGCTAGTCCCGTCCAATAGGCCAGTGGAGGCTGGGGCCTGAAGCCCCCATCTTTCAGTGCCTTCCCTGGATGCTGGGACATGGGGCCCGCCTTTGGGGCTGCAAACTGTGTCTGTGTGCAAACCCAGCGTGCGGGCAACCCACCCGACCCCCATCAGCTTCTCCAAGTGCGAACATCCATGAACCTGGGGACACACACTGGGAGTCGGGTCACCTCTCCCGGCTCTATCTCACCCGCATCTTCCCGGACCCACCTGAAAGGAGGGTGGGGCTGGCCCCGGGCGCTGGGAAGGGCTGGGGAGGGAGGAAAACGGGGCTTTTCTTCAAAGGGGCCAGCCCTCCCCTCTGCACTGAGCAGGCCCTTCCTGGGGGGAGTCACCCCCAAAGTGATAAGGCCTCTCCACAGGGGGGCTGGCCCCCAGCTCCAATCCGGCTTTGAAGTCGGCCCCCCAGTGCTGGGAGGCCTTTGCAGGATGCTGCAGCCCCTTGGTGGGGAAGCCTTTGAAGTGTCTGGTGAGACAGGCAGGGAGGGGAGGGGAGGGCGAGACTGACAGCTCCTTGTCTGCGGTCGAGCCAGAGCTGAAACAGCCAGAGGAGAGCCCTCTGCAGGTCCCTGTCCCCGTCCTGGTGGGCGGAGCGCCCTGACAGCTGATCCCCAAGACCCTGGGGAGGCCGAGGCCCCACCTGCCACCAGGGCGGGGACCTGTCCCCGCGGGCCCCTGACCTCAACCCAGCCGCTGGGGCTGGGCCCAGCGCCCAGCGTCCCTCTCTGTCTTGTACAGAGAAAACCACTGCAGGGGTGGGGCTCCCACCAGTCAGACGCTGGGCTCCACCTGGGCCTCCACCCCAGGCCGCCTAACAAGGACCCCCATGAGCACGGTCAAGGTTGAGGAGCACTGTTCCACGGGGATAAATAACCAGTAACCCCCTTGCCTCTCTCTGGAATACAGCTGCAGTGGGGGAGGGGAGTAAAGGGGGCGTTCACGGGCACAGGACAAACGCTGTTTTACAAAACGCCTCGAGCCTCAGGACTGTGAATGAGAGTTAATATCATGAGTCCTGCCGTTTTGGAGACAAGGAAATTCATCTGGGCTTGTGCAAGGAAAGGGCTACAGATGGGTAAACTGAGGCACAGATGTAGGACTGGAGCTCGGGCCTCCTCTCCCTGGATGCCACCTTTTTACCTGGGCAACCGTTTAACTGGCCTGACCCCGTGGAAGGACGTTGGACGGGATGGGGAGTCCAGAATCCTGAGGTTTATCTCCGTTCAGCCTGGGCTTGGCTGTGTGACCTTGGTCAGGTTGCTTAACCTTTCTGGGGGTCTTAGGCCACATGCTCTCAAAGAATACTTTCTGCTCTGCAATGAAGAATTCACCAGAGGATGTTCTCTTTGTAGATTTTAGAAGGTGACTCAAGAAGGTCAATAAGAAGGTGACTTATTAAAATTCTTTTTACATCCATCCATTCCGTAAAACAGGGCACTTATTTTATGCGAATGGGGCTTAGACTCTGGTTTCAAGTATCATTAACGGGGAGGTGCCGGGCACTAAATGCTCAAAGCAAGGTCAGGAAGAAGCTGGACCTGAAGGAAAGGAGGTTTCACAGGTACCCACGGGTTCACCCTGTGGCAATTACCTACAAAATAAACATCACAGGTGGGAGGGAAGGCTCATCTCGCCTCTCCTGCTTCTGTGGCTTTTGTCTCTGTGTCCTGCTCTTAAATTTTAAATTAATAGATTTTATTCTTTAGAGCAATTTTAGATTTACCAAAAAAAAAAAAAGAAAGTGGAAACTACAAAGAATTCTCCTATTACTCTCCCTCCACCACTGTTTGCCTTATTATTAATATTTTGCATTAGTGTGATACATGTGTTATACTTGGTGAGCCAGTATCAATGCAATATTATTTATTTTTATTTTTTTATTTTTTTATTTTATTTGCGGTACGCAGGCCTCTCACTGTTGTGGCCTCTCCCGTTGCGGAGCACAGGCTCCGGACGCGCAGGCTCAGCGGCCATGGCTCACGGGCCCAGCCGCTCTGCGGCATGTGGGATCTTCCCGGACCGGGACACGAACCCATGTCCCCTGCATCGGCAGGCGGACTCTCAACCACTGCGCCACCAGGGAAGCCCTCAATGCAATATTATTAACTAAAATATATAGTTTACGTCAGAGTTTGCTCTTGGTGGTGAACGTTCTGTAGTTCTGGACAAACGTCTAATGACATGTGTCCACCCTGATAGTATCACGTGGTAGTTTCACTGCCCTAAAAATCCTCTGTGCCCCACCTGTTCCTCCCTCCCCTAACCCCTGATCCCTGGCAACCCTGATGCTCCCACTGTTTCCATAGTTTGGCCTTTTCCAGAAGGTCATAGAGGTGGAATCACACAGTAGGCAGCCTTTTCAGACTGGCTTCTTTCACTTAGGAATCTGCCTTTACGTTGCTTCCATGTCTTCTTGGAGCTGCTAAGACCCTTTCTTTCCAGCACCGACCCTGTGACCTGACATGAGGCAGGAGATGCTGCAGGCTGGGTCAGCATCTTCCCGGAGGCCCCCCCCCCCCAGAGCCTGGCAGCACAGAATGGCAGTACACAGCGCAGGCCGGGAGCCCGCCCCTCCACCAGGCATGCCAAGAACATGGATGGGGGGCAGGCTATCGCTAGCTCCCACCCCAGACAGGTGGACGTGGCTCCGGAGAGCCCTGCAGACGGTCCCTGGCTTCCTCAGGTGCGTCGCTGCCCTCCCTGCGGGGAACGCAAGCCATCACCTGAATAGGGGATGCTGAGCGGTGGCAAGGTGACCACTTACCACCTCGCTGCACACCCTGCCCAATCCCGCCCCCCGCCCGGGCAAGGAAAGACAATTCCGGGACGAAAACGTTCACCTTCCCCCTAGCCAGGAAAGCCACCGGCCGTCTCCTGCCCCGTCCACGGGGCAGGGGGGGTCCAAGGAACCAGACCGCCCCCCAAACTTGCCCTACAGACGCAGAGTCGGCTGAGTCTCGTCCGTCTGCCCCCCTCCTGGGCCAAGACGGAAGTGTCTCCCTGTGTCTGACACCGGGCCCGAATCTCTCTCACCCCTGCAGTCCCGTCAATGACTCCCAACCTTCTGGGCCGCCTTCCTAGCTTTCTTCCTGGCCTGGCATCATTTAACCCCGCAAAAATGAACAGAGGAACGAACTCCTCACTCTGGCTTCCCCCTCTACCAGAAGAATTCATGCAAAGTTTTGCAAAACTCGGCCACCCTCAAGCGGCCACCCTCGAGGTCTTGCCTTGAATCTCGGTGAATTTCTGCATGATGGATGGGGGGCGGGGTGGTAGGTGCTGGAGAAGAAACACGGAGCATACGGACCATCCCCCAAAGGAGAAAAAGCCCTGTAAACAGCCTCAGACACTTCCTCCGTACAGGGCTTCACGGAGCTGTTCTGAAGGGCTGCATTGCACCACACGGGGTACCCAGGCCTGTGAGTCTCAGGCATCATGTCTGAGGCAGAGGCTACAAAGGTCTCTGATATTTCTTCTCGCAGACTTTTTTTTTCCCCACAATATGACCTTTTTTTCCCCAAGGTCCCCCGCTTTCCAGTGAACTCTCCTCCGTCTCTTTTCTTGCTGAAGCTGCAGATGCCCTCGATGGCGGCGTGGAAAAAGCTAATTAAACTGCCGACGCTCGGCGGGGGGTGGGCGAGGCCCCGCCGCGCACACGGCGAGATTGATTTGCACTGTCACACGGCGCTGCTGGGTGTCAGAACTTGGTGACAAATCAAGGCTTCCAGAGGCCCAGAGGAACCGGCTCCCTTTGTTGTTCCGCAGACATCAAAGCAGCTGGGCGTATTAGTGTTTCACGTAAGTAGTTAAGTCAGGAGTAGCTTATGGTTTAGAGTTTGTGTACAACTCAAGGTGTCGGGGCGTGGGGGTGAAGGGAAGCACAACCCACCCACCCCAAAATGATTCGTGGGGTGAAAAAGGATAAGAAAACCGAAGCAAAGCAAATGCGAAGGAGGCTGCGTGGCAGGAGCACGTTCTTAGCAGGGCTGTTGGAGAGTTCGCCTTATTTGTCTAAGCCACACGAAGGTCTGCGGGGACGAGGCACACCTTCTGGAAATTAGGTTTTCTGGGGGGGAAATATGACTATACATATGCTACAGGCCTGGGGGGCTTCCTGAGCAAAGGGCTTTATTTTCATCAGCGCAGGAGGAGGCTGGGAGGGTCACGAGGATGTGTTTGAGGGTGAATATCGTTTTTTTCCAACAATTAGGGTCACGAAATGTTTGGGGCACGCACCGTATCTTGAACGTGCACAGGTCCCTGAAGACGGTTGCGGTCGATGCCGGGTATTGACCTTTAGCAAGAGAGCACAGACCTGGAAATCAGAGCAAAGTGCGGAAGCTGCAATCCAGGCTTTCTCTCAATCCCTGGTTTCCCCAGGGCTAGGACTGAGCCCCTTGAGGACACTGCTGAGGCCTCTGACAAGGCTGGGGGCCAGTTCTGAGCAGATGTAGCCCCCTGGACAGGGAGAAGCTCTGCCGCAGTCCCACGTGGACGCCGAAGGTGCACGGCTCAACACCCAGCCCACGTGGCGTGGGAGAGGAGCGAAGGCCCGGCTCTGCTGTGTGACTCTGGGCAAGTCTGTCAACCTCTCTCGGCCTCTGTTTCTTCATCCTGCGGGATGGGAAATAATCCTTTCTTCCTCACTCAGTGGGCTGTGAAAATCTATTCAGCAACGCTGATGAAAATATTTCACAAATTCTCAAGCATTAGGCACATCGATCAGGAAGTGGAAGCAGGGAACGGAGCCATCTTCCCACGTGCAACGGGAAGTTGACACGGGTGAAGGAAGGCTATCGTGGCGTCACCCACGTGGGCGCCCCGGACCAGTGTGAATCTCCAGAAGCATTCACTTTGGTCTACACTGTATAGAACACCCATTTGCAGTCAACAATGGCCTTGATTTTCTTTCGTGTGTACGTATGAGTCTAGGTATTCCTGTTTGCATCCTGATGAACAAAAACAAGAAAAGTAAAAATCATAGCAGTAGATTTAGTTTTCACTGTTATGAACAAATGGCTGCGGGGAGAAGAGGGTGAGGGTGCGGGAGGTGGGACTCTGCACACAGGGAGGCCCGAGCAGGTGGTTCATGGGGCAACACCCGTCGTACGCCATGGCCCCCAGAGCTGGGTCTTAGCCTGGTGGGCGCCAAAGTGAATTTTTGTCAGTGTGCTCAGGGGTCTGCTGGTCCCTCAAGCAAATTCATGCTGACTGAGCGGCCAGGATGCCCGTCCAACGTGGAGACCCCTTCCCTCCTGAAAACTGGGCCCCAGCTCTTGCTTAGTGTGTGGGCAGCCCAACGGCAGCCACCGTCCCCTGACTTTCTTTTTAGATCATAGACCAGCTCCTTCACTTTTTGGCATTATCTCTGACACATTGCAATTAAGTGCATCACAGTTTATTCTCCTTGGGGTATTCTAGCCTTTGATAGAAGAAGTACTGTATTAATAAATACATCCTGCAGAGTGAGCTCCTTCTATATACGTCCAAGTGCATCCTGTTATATTGATTCTTATTTATTAAAATTGCACAATTACTTTTAAGAAACGGATAACTTCCTTTGTAATGATCACAAAAGTTGCCTGAGCCTCTCTAGACCTGGGTTCTGCTTCTCCAACTACAGAGAGCTTTCTTCTGATGAAACCTCTTATGGAATAAAGCTCTGTCTTATCTAATAAAGTTGAATCTGGTCGTAACGCTCTGAGCCAGCAATGCCACTCCTCGATATATATCCTAGAGCCACTCCCACACGTGCCCCAGGAGACAGGGACAGGAATGGTCATTGCAGCGTTTTTCACAAAAGTCACAGATGGAAAACTGCCTTAGTGTCTACTGGCAGCAGAAGAGACAAATTGCAGCATGTTAATATCAAGAAATGCTATTGGTTAGAGAAAATGACTGAACCACAGATGTGGGCATGAATGCGAATAAATCTGAAAAACATAAAAAATGATGAACAAAGAAATGCAAGTCACAGAGGACAGCATGGGCGTGATTTTGTTAATAAGAAGTGCCCAAACAGGCAACAAGCAATACGCTGATTAGGGATATACACGTAAGGGGAGAAACTGTGAAAGAGGAAAGAAGGAAGAAGGAAGGAGAAAGGGAGGGGAGGAGGTGGGGGAGGGGAGGAAGGGGGAGGGGAGGAGGTGGGGGAGGGGAGGAAGGGGGAGGGGAGGAAGGGGAGGGGAGGAAGGGGAGGGGAGGAAGTGGGGGAGGGAAGGAAGGGGGAGGGGAGGAAGAGAACGCTCTCACTTTTGAGAGTGAGGCTGTGTCCTCCTAGCTCAAGGAGACTCAGACAGGCAGTGTGTTGGGTTTGGGGACAAAACGACTGAGATTATCTAGGATCTCAGAGTCTTTACTAGCACGATCAGATGATATTTAGATACATAGATAGTAGGTAACAAGCGTTTATATACCAGAATGCTCACATGATTGGCATATTTTCTTCTACAGTTTTCTGGAGAAACAAAAGAAGACAAAGGTGGCTCCCAGCAGGGATGTATTAAACACAAACAGCATCCTGTATGTCTCCTTTAATGAGGTGTCTGTTCAGATCTTTTGCCCATTTTTAAATTGGGTTGCTTATTTCCTTATTGCTAAGTTTTAAGAGTTTTTTGTATCTTTTGTATATAACTCCTATATCAGATATTTTTGCAAATATTTCCCCCTAATCTGTGGCCTGTTTTTTCCTTCTCTATCACAGACTAGATATTTTAATTTTAATAAACTCTAATTTTCACAACAACAAATAGCATTTAGAATTCATAAAGAAGAACAATGGAATATTACTGAGCCATAAAAAAGAACAGACTAGTGCTATTTGCAGCAACATAGATGGACCTAGAGATGATCATACAAAGTGAAGTAAGTCAGACAGAGAAAGACAAATATCATATGATATCACTTATACGTGGAATCTAAAAAAATAATACAAGTGAACTTATTTACAAGACAAAAACAGACTGACAGGCATAGAAAACAAACTTATGGTTACCAAAGGGGGAAGAGGGAGGGATAAATTAGGAGCTTGGGATTAGCAGATACAAGCTACTATATATAAAACAGATAAACAACAAGGTCCTACTGTATAGCAGGGAACTATATTCAATATTTTGTAATAACCTGTAAGAGAAAAGAACCTGAGAAGGGTTATACACATATAACTGAATCACTTTCTGTACATCTGAAATGTTGTAAATCAGCTATACTTCAACAACAACAGAAAAGAAACAAATAGCATCTAGAAAATGGTCTAGGGCTGGCAGATCTCCAGCTCACATCACACACTTTCTGTAGTCAACACACTGCTCAGGAACTCCTCAGACGGGATGAGGGCCTTGTGGAGAGGCCAGGGGGCCTGAGTGGGTCTTAGTTCTGTTACAAGGAAGGGCGTGGGAGGGAACAGGAAGCGACCCAGATGGTGGGTGGTCCGAGTCTGCCCCCTTGACGCCGCGTGTGAAGGTTAGTGTGTGACGGTGGAAGTGAGAGGAGAAACACACCTGGCGTCAGGGCAGCTCTCAGCATCAAGTACCGTGAGATGCTGGCAGGTTGACAAAGATGGAAGCGGTTTGCAAGCTCCTCCTGTTTCTCGCCTTAAACGCCACCTCCTCAGAGGGACATGAGGATGACCACCCAGTCACTCTCCAACACTTCACTCTGCTTTAATTCTCTGCAGAGCACTTAATAGAATCGCCCAACTTGAGGATGTGTTGTTGCGTTTGTTTGTTGCTGCTCCCCTCCCTCAACCGTCCCTGGGGTCCCTGCCCCTGGGGAATCAGCTTTGCTCCCTTAACATTTGAGTTGATCAGAGTAGCATCCTTTGAAGGCTCCCTCCACCAGGGTAATATTCAGACATCCAACACCATAGCCTCACACAGACCTGTAAGAAACAGCTTGTTCTAGTTACCCAGTGAGGGTACCTAAGATACTGGTACCTGTATTCTCTCCCTCTCTTTCTTTCCGTCTCTCCATCCCTCTCTTCATTAGCCAGAATAGGCATTTCAAACTGCCTCAGGTGCAGTGTCTCGGTCCTGACTAATGATGTTTCAAAGGTTCACCTTCAAGCCTCTCCTGTGCGTTTGGAATTTAGACAAAAGATGTGGATATTTTCTTGGATGTTTAGAAAACTTCCCTTTCTTTTCCCTGGAGGAGGCAGGAGAAATTTCTAGAGGAATCTTGGAAATGATCTGCTCGTCTGCACACAGCCCAGAGTGATGGCTGGATTTTCAGGGCACTTGTTTGCTGGGACGGCGGGGCCGACCACTGCAGGATGAACACAAGCTTTCTCCTCTTACCTGCCGACGTCCCGCCGGGCATCTGGGCATCTCAGCAGGGCCTCCCCCCAGGGTGTCAGTGCCACCCCCCACCCCCTCTTTGAACCAGGAAGAGCTTCACTCCCACAGGAGGGACCAGGTAGAAGGGGTGGCCCATCCCCTGGGCCAGCTGGCTGAGTTCCTCTCTCAGCTAAACCAGGAAGCTCATAAAAAGACTTATCTCTGGGTAACCTGTGCCTCCCCAGTTTCCACCCGCCTGGCGCCTGGGAAAGGACAACAAAGGGGTGTCGAGAACAATGCCCTTCTGTGAGGCTGAGCCTACAGCAGAGCCATGGGAACCCCAGGGTCTCCGTCCCCCCTCCCTTGGCCCCGTGCCCGGGTGGCCAGGCCTCCTCCTTGGTCGACCAGATGGCCCTGGCGGCCATTCGTGCTCCCGGCTTACAGCCTCACCCACACCCTTTCGTAAATGTTAGAGCTCTTCTAAAAGAGCCTGGTGGGCGGCCCAGTTTTCTCCTTTCATTTCTTAGAATACACCGGGTGCCATAACTCCAGAATAACGGTTCCATTTCGTTTCTTGCCTCCTCCCCCTGGACGGAGCTGAAGACCAGCCCCATCATAGGTCACATCCTGCCCCTCACCTCCATCATTCTTCCAAGGGGCCCCCCACCCACCCAGGTGGAACCCTCTGTCCAAAAGACCACCGCCCAGGGGTAGCAGGTGGCCATGGTCCACTCTGGCCTGCCCGTCAACACCCATCCATCGCATCATCTCTCCCACGAGAGCCGGTCCTGACAGACCCCCCGGCAGGTGCAGTGCCCAGGTGCTTCCCTAGGTTAGCCCCTACCTCTCCCCCCACCAGCCCCATCGCACCTCCGCTGAATTACCTGATGTTCTTTTCTTTACGTTTTCCGTTTCATGGGTGTTTTGCCACCCGCCTGAGAAGTACACAGATACGTTTTTTTCTGTCTCCTTTATGGCCAAATGAACTGAGGTGCAGGCTTGTCTCAGGCCGTTATTGGTCACTGGCTGAGAGCGCCTCCTGTCCTGAGGCTGTTTCTGTTCTATTACTGTATCGGAAACACCTCACAAGGTTTCGGGCCCCGATCCATTGTGAATCCCCATCACAGATTATTAGAACTGAAAAGGGCATCGGGTATATCCATGGCCCGTCCCCTCACAGGAAAGTGAGCTCCCAAGAGGGCCCCCAAGATTACACAGGTAGGGTGGCCCAGATTGGGTGACGTGTTTGGGCGGGCGCCCAGCTCGGTCTCACCCCAGCCCTTCCCCTGTTCCCAGCGCCCCCGGTGCTGGGAACCCAAAGCCCCTTCTCCCTAATTTCTCTCCTCCCTGCCCGGTGATCAGGCAGTCCCCGTGTCCCGGCTCTCACGTCCTTCTGCCTGGCTCTCGTATCTGCCGGCATCCTCTGAGGAGGGCGGCCGCAGGAAGAGGGCTGAGGAACTCTTGCGCACAGACAGGATGGATGTGGAGAAGAGAGTGACATGAGAGAGGGAGAAGAAAAAGGCGAGAATCCCCGTCTCCAAGGACACGGGACCACAGGAAAATCCCCGTCGTTTATGCTGATTATGGATTCAGTCTGGGAGAACTAAAAAAGCGAGAAAAGAAAAAAAAAAGTTGTTGGTTCAGTAACGTCACCACAGATTACAGTTGATTAAGCAGAATGCTGTCACCTGGGTCTGATTACCACGTGTCTCCTTGACAACCCCGAGTGTCATCAGGAGTGTGGCAGAGACGGGACCTCACTCCTCGTTACACTTTGTGAGGACAGGTGTCCTGTCTGCTCAGTCTGGGCAGTGTGGCCAGAGCTTCAGCATTAGAAGGGACTCGAAAAGACCCCTATTTACGGCAAAACGAAAACATAATTGTTCTACAGGAAAGTTGTTAAGACAGTAAATCCAAAGGGTTCTCATCACGGGAAATAATACACTATTTTTCTTTCTCTTTTAGTTTGTGTGTATATGGTGATGGATGTTCACCACTAAATTTATTTTAATCATTTCATGACGTAGTTAAGTCACATCATTATGCTGTATGCCTTCAACCTATACAGTGCTGTAGGTCAACTATTTCTCAGTAAAACTGGAAGAAAACACACACACTCAAATGTAAAGTATAAAAGCACAAGCCATAGACTCAAAAAAAAAAAAAAAAACCTAAAACAAGACAACTGTGTCTTAAGTCCTGCCCGTGGTCCCTCCGTTTCTGGTTTCTGATGTGAGGTCACACCAGATAGCCACAGGGGCTGCTGAGGCAGCTGACCAGCCCTGGCCAAGCTCTAAAGAAGCTGGAGCAAGAAATGAGATGCTCACTGCACTTCCAGAACGAGAGTCGAGGGCCATGCTAAACCAGGCTGCCGGGGACAGGAGCCCCCACCAGCCAGGGCAGCAACGCTGTGCAGCTGGGCACGTGCAGGAGGAGAGCTTCCGGCCTTTGGCTTGGAGGGTGCGGGTTTAGTGGAACTGTGGGCCTGGGATCTCCTGACCTCCCTCTGACGGTGGGTGTGAAGTTGACATCTCCCAATCTCCAGCGCTCTTCCCCAAAGCTCCCCAGTTATACCACCACGTAAACACACACACTTGTTTTGCAAACACAGCTTCAAAACACCCTCCAGCCTTCCCTTCTGCCAGAATGATGCCCCAAAGTTCCTCCCATATGGAAAACTGGGAGGGACCCCTAAGTAGTGAAACCTGTTCCCCTGTAGAGAGGGGAAAAAAACAACAACAAAATCTATGCATTAAAAAAGGCTAAACTTGGGGATTCCCTGGCGGTCCAGTGGTTAGGACTCAGTGCTCTCGCTGCCAAGGGCCCAGGTTCAATCCCTGGTCTGGGAACTAAAATCCTACAAGCAATGTGATGTGGCCAAAAAAAAAAAAAAAAGCTAAATGTATGGTTGAACAGGGGTAGGGCTAGATTCCGAGTTTGGGATTGACATGTATACACCACTCTATTTAAAATAGATAACCAACAAGGACCTACTGTACAGCACAGGGATCTCTGCTCAATACTCTGTAATAACCAAAATGGGAAAAGAATTTGAAAAAGCATAGCTACCTGTGTACATATAACTGAATCACTTTGCTGTACACCTGAAACTAACACAACATTGTAAATCAACTACACTTCCGTATAAAATAAAATTAAAAAAATAAAAGCTAAACTAAACTAAATGGAAACACTTGAATGATTAACCGTGGTTATCTTAGGTTGGTGGGACAAAGCCTGATTTTTTTCTCATGTTCTTTTCTTCAACTTCCAAATGTGCTCTAAGGCATGTACTGTATAGTCATTTTATGCTGAGAAAAATATGAACGAAAACCTTTAGAGACACTGTGGCCCTCGCAAGCAAGCTGCTTTGACTGTCCTCCACAAGGATCCAGTGGGCTGTCTCTGTGCAGACAGAGTCCCCGGGGGGAAGCCCTGCCCCCACAGAGGGCAGGCTCCTGCACGAGCCCCAAGAAGACTTCTGTGGGCACCCCAGCTCTGGCCCCTCCAACACGCCCTTAAAGAGCTCTGCATTCAAAAACAAAAACACACTAAGCGGGGTCACAGACAGGGTCATGTGAAAAAGCCAAATCCCGTTATCCTCCAACTCAGCTAAATGGTGGGAAAATAGAGACACATCCAGGCATTCTGTGTTTCCCTTTGAAGTCTGAACCTGTGCTTCTGAGTCTCTTTCCGGGTCCCTTGTCTCTCCCTCCTGTCCTTCCCACCACATACAAAATACCTGCAGACTACAAATACATATCTTCTGAGACAGCTCAGCTACAGTAGACGGTTTTCACCATCAGTGCCTTTCACCAGCTCTGATCTTTGTGTCTTTAACACATTCAAAGCTTTTGTGACCACGTGAGCCAGCAATTCCACTCCTAGGAATAGACCTAAGAGAACTGAAAACACGTCCACACAAACGTTGGTCCAGGAATGTTTATAGCACCATTATTCATAAAAGCCCAAGGATGGGAACAACCTAGATGTCTCTCAACTGATGAACGGATAAGGGAAGTGTGGTATATCCACACGATGGAATATTATTTGGCAATAAAAATAATGAAGTACATGACAACATGGACGAACCTTGAAAACACGATCCTGAGTGAAAGGAACCAGACACAAAAGCCACTTAACATATGATTTCCTTTATAGGAAATGTCCTGAATAGGGAGATCTATAAAGACACAGAGTAGATTAGCAGTTGCCAGGAGCTGGGGGCTGGGGGCTGGGGAGTTTCTTCTGGAGGTGATGAGAATGCTCTCAAATTAACTGTGCTGGTGGCTACACGGCTCTGTGAATGCACTAAACATCGTTGAACTGCTGGCTCTAAATGAGTGGATCGTATCGTATCTGAATTATATCTCAATAAGGTTGTTTTTGAAAACCTGTAGCTATTCTATTCATAAGTAAATCAATAAACCTCACACACGCACATACACGCAGATGGTGTGGCCGCTCTGGGCTGGGGCAAGGATGGAAGCCAAGGCTGAACCCAGCTTGGACACAGCCAGGCCTGCAATCCACGCGGAAGGCAAACATCCGGGTCGGGAGCGCCGGCGTCCGGACAGGACTGCCAGGAGGTGGGCGCAGGCTCAGGAGGGCCCTGCTGACCTCTGACCTCTGGTAACAGCCACTCGCTCAGGTGCCTGGGGACCAGAGGTCGTGGCGGGAGCTGGACTCCGCCCTCGGGGGGAAGCAGCTCAGTCCTCTCGACCTGGGCTGGCCCCTCTTTTTCCCCTGCTGCAGCCCACCCCCGAGCTCACTGCCTGCTCCGGGGTTGTGCCCTGTGCCCTACCTTCCCGGCCGCCTGGGTGGCTTCCCTTCCCCCTAGGCTGCTGACACAGGAAGAAGGTAGAACTCTCCGATCACCTGGGTAGAGTTTTGTTAGCGAGGGTCTGCTTGCTGGACTCCGAGCCCTGTACTTTGGGACATTTTAGTCCTTGAACTAAGTTGGAAGCAGGGACTGGAAGTCCTTTGTACCCGCCAGAGGCTAACCTGGAGAGTCCCTATTTTCCTTCAGAGAAAAGAAGGAACAGAATCCCCTAGTGCATCGCCTCCGCACACCAAACCACCTTTGCATGCAGGTAGCTGTGATGGGGGAAAAGGCCAAGGGTTAGGATGAACGCGAACGCTGCCGTCTATGCTCTCTATCGATATAAACTTATCTGAGCCTCCTAATCGCTCCGTGAGCCTCCGTTACCTCACCTGTACGGTGGAAACTAGCCCCCAACTTACAAGTTATTTGAAAATGTTAAGTGAGGTAATAATACCCGTGTGAGTTTCCAAACTCTTAAAGCATCAGCCGTTTCGGGTCTTACCGTCATGACCATTCTTTTGTAAGCTATTGTTGATGCTGTAAGCGTGCTCTCATTTACCCCTGGCTGGATGGTACTGTTATCCCCATTGTAAAGATAAGAAAACTGAGGTCAGGTAACCTGCCCACAACCGTACAGCAAATTGACGGATCACGGTATCAGCAACTCCTCACCTAGTGTCTCTCTCATCCCCAGGGTCTCAAAGTCTGGATGCACTTGAACCTCTCAGGCAAAGTCACAGAATCTACCCCAGACTCACAGAATCAAATTCCACAGGGCGGGGCCCAACCGTGGACATTTTAAGTCGCCTTCAGGGGATTCGGGTGCACACCAGAGGTTGTGAATCTCTGCACTGAGTCAAGAAGAGCTTGGAGCAAGGAAACCTAAAGGAAGAGGAGACAGGTACCTAGAAAAATTAGAGGATAGAGAAAGAAACTAGAAAATACGATCGGCCTGTGTATTACAGCGATAGCTAACTTTTACAGAATGTTTACCTCAGGTAGGCACTGTAGTAAGCGCCTTTTACACTTCCTATTTCTTCGTTTGAATCTCGGAGCCACGTGAGATAGGGGCCATTGTTCTTCCCATTTCACAGATGAGAGAACTGAGGCTCAGAGAATTTAAATTGAATTTAAATTATTTGCCCAGTGTCACAGAGCTAGTAAAGAGAGCCAGGAGAGAATCTTCACCACCTTGAAATACTTTTAGAGAGGGAGATAGGCCAGGATAATGAAAAAGAAAAAACGGACAAGGCAAGAGGTACCACAAAACTCTCACGTGAAACAAAGCTGTCTCCAGGTTGCAGGAAGCCTCCTGCCTGAGTGTGCTGGCAACTCTGAGAAAGGAACTTGGGCACCTGTAGGAAAGTCCTCTGTATGTGGAGGTAAAGCCAGTCCAAACGCTTCCCTGCCCCTAGACAGGGCACCTCACACTGAGCGTAATGGGTTGAATGGTGGACATCCCCACCCCCAAAGGATATGGGCAGGTCCTCATCCCTGGGACCTGTGAATGTGACCTTACTTGGAAAAAGGATCCTTGCAGATGTAATTAAGTTAAGGACCTTGATTTGAGATCATCCTGGATTATCCATGTGGGCCCTAAATCCAACAACAGGTATCCTTATTAGAAGAGGGGCACCAGACAGAGAGGAGGAAAAGACCGTGTAGAGACGGAGCAGAGTCGGGAGTAAGCGGCCACAAGTCATGGGAGGCCAACAGCCACCAGACGCTGGAAAGGGCAAGAAAAGGAATCTCTTCTAAAGCCTCCGCAGGGAGCATGGCCCTGCTGACACCTTGCTTTTGGACTTCTGGCCTCCAGGACTGTGAGAGAATAAGTTTCTGCTATTTCAAGCCACCCAGGTTGTGGTAATTTTTTCCAGCTGCCCTAGGTAACTATACACTGGGGAATGGACGACCAGTTTAATGGACATACTGTTTAAGTCTGCTCAGCAGCCTTTTTTCTTTTACCCAGGTTACAACTCCTCCCTTCCTTTACAGACCTGCTCTCCCAGTCTCCTGTCATGTGCTTCTCATGGTCTATACTAACCCCAGACACAGGGAAGTGCCTAGCCTCCAGAACTGACCAATCAGAGAGCCGCTTCTCCTTAGCTGCCAGTGATTGGTCCAGGAGTGGCTTGTGAGCCAAGCCTGACCAATCAGAGTCCTTCCCTAGATTTTTGTATTACTGAGCTGGCGAGAGTTACACTTCTCTTTGCACTGGGACTGCTAACTTGGTGCATGAAGAATCCAGGGCACAGAGGGACGTGTTCTTGCCGTGTGGAGAAAGAGCATGTGCAGTAGGAATGAGGCCAACGTGTGAAAGGAAATAGAAGAAAGAGGTCAAGTTCAGGAGTGAGGACATTCTGAGAGTGTTTAAATTTCTAGATCCAGTTGACCCTGGGGCCAGCTCCACTGTTCCTATGGTTTGTCATGTGAAGCTTAATCTCTCTGCCCAGGCTAGCTGCAGTTGGGTTCTGACCCTCACAAGGGACAGAGCTCAAAGTACCACAATAGATTTAGAGCACGTGCCACGTCCCCAGGCCGAGCCAAGCATCTAGGAACAGGCTTTACTGCATTGCTTGCATTTTCTCCATTTCAGCAAACACTTGAGGACAAGATCAAGGGCTAGCCGTGTCACGTGTTGAAGAAAAGAAGAGAAAGGCCCGTGCTTGAGAAAATGCGTCTCCTTGATCTTTGTAGCATCAGTTAGAATGTCCAAAGGACGCAGTGGAGACCGTTCCCAGCAGGAAAATGTTTATTCCTGTTTGGTGGAGCCTGGGGAAGAGAAGAAAAAGAAAAGATTCAGACAGGGAGCCAAGGTGGGGTGGGCACGGAGGCCCCAAGCCCCTGTCAGAACCACACGAAGCCGTGGATCCAGCCCAACGCTGATCCCGGATCACAGTGACATCTGAAATTTCCTAAGGCATTTCCTTCCCTTTCAGGTCTTTTTGGGTTCTTCAGCCCATATGTTGCTGATTTTCCATCTTTTCAAAACTCTCCGTTGCATTTCAAGTCAGAAGGCATCTTATTCATTGCTTCTGAATTTGAGGGGGAGGAAATCACGGAGGTCAGCAGGCCTTTCAATACAGAAAATAAACGAGCCAAGCTGGGCATGAATGTGTGAGTGCATGGGAGCACACGCGTGGCTTGTTTTTTCCTGCCGTCGTCTACGTTTCAGCTCCATTGTGCAAGATCACAGGACAGACTTGAGCAGCACCTCTTAGAAAGGCTTCTCAGGTCTCCTTCGAGAAAGAAGCTTCTGCCCCCAAGTTGCCTTTTGTAGTTCACTGCGTCTGCCATGCAGCCCTCGACCGCGTTAATTACTGGTCAGCAAGAGGCCGTTTTGAACTGGTCGCCCACCAGAGGCTCTCTGAGGCTCTTGTTTGCTATGCGACTATTTTCTTATGTTGCCTGTTACGTGTCCAAGTGGCAGAGGGCTCCTCTCTTCCCTGAGGTGGAGCAGACAGGAGGCCTGGCCAATTAAAGCAGCGCCAAAGAAATGGCAGAAGGCTGGTCTTCCAACAAAGTTCAACAGCAAAGTTCAAAGCTCATGAAGAAATTAAATTTGGCTGAAGGAAAAGGAAGAGCTGATTTAGAGAAAGAGAGAACGTGTGGGATGAGGGGAGCCGTTGGATTCCTTCCCGCGTCACCATGAGGTCTCCAACCTGTCATGGTCCCCAGGGAGTGGTGTGTAGGCTTGGAAATAGACATGGATCCTCCTCAAAAAAAGGTAGCTTAGCATGGGTGCTGGGAAAACAGAAAGGTAGCAGGGGTCATTCGTTTTCCTAAATAGGGCTTTTTTAAAAGTAATACAGAAGAAGAGAAATAAATAACGGACCCCAAAGAGTTGGTGGTGCTCACGTCCAAGCAAAGTTAACAAATTCATCATAAACATGACTTTAATTTCTGAACCCCAAACGGGGGCAAGTGGTCTTATGACCACTTGTATACTTTCCATGAGTATACATGGAAACTATGCCTTAAATCTGACTGTCCCAGATATGATAAGATAGCAGTTTCTCAACTGAGGGCAGTTTTGCCCTCCCCTCACTGAGGAAAATTGGCAATGGAGACTTTTTTATTGTCATGACTCGGGGAGGTCATAGAGGGAGGGAAAGTGTGGTACCCGCATCTACTGGATAAGGGCCAGGGGTACTGCTACACATCCTACAATGTACACACAGGCTCCAGCAACAAAGAATTATTCAGTGTAAGGGTCAATAGTGCCACTGTGGAGAAACCCTGAGTAGAAGTGATATAACGGGCGCACCCACCGTCACCATCCTGGCCTGCTTTAACCCATTGGCAGGTTAAAAGTGTTCCCCTTTCCTAAATTCTGACTGCATATCTCACTGAGGAACGTGGATACCTCTTCTCTTAATAGGAATATTTCTCGCTACAAAATCTCCCTTCTGAAGTAAGGAAGGGAGATTTCAATCACGTGTCCCTTTCAATCACGATTCGTCTCTATCCTCATTACAGCTTATTGGACCGGAAGTCAACAACTGACCAAAGCCGGGCTGCTCAGATCCTTCTCCCAGCAATTTATAGTTAAATAGGAAAGAGTCTATTAGTCAGGAAAGGATAAGACATGACACAGCAATAAATAACTAGAATCTTTGCCGATTAAAAACAACAACAACAACGTATTCCTTGCTCACGTGCTCATTCCTAGCATTACGTGACCATGTCTGTTGCCAGGGGCGGGGGTGGGGCAGGAGAATCCTCCGTTCCACGGAATCTCTCAGGCCCCAGGTTGGCAGAGGCTCACCCGTCATATGACAGAGGGTCACTGTCATCTCCACGCGAGGCTTTGGGGCTCACTAGGCAGGGGGAGGACCCCCTGAAGAGGCTCACACAGGCTTTTAAATGCTTTGACTGGAAGGCGACAACGGCTGGATTCCTCCCACAGCCAATTGGCCGCAACGAGTCACATGACCCTACCTGACCGCAGCTCATCCGGTGCATCTCGCAGCCAGTTAGGTGTCAGAAGCTGGGCTGTAAGGCCACGGAGATCAGGGCTCCACGCGGCACTCAGACGGAGCCAGAGCTGACGTTACCAAGAGCAGATCTCAAGGGAAAACAGAGGAGGACGGCCAGAAAAAAGCGAGGCAGATGCGCAGAAGGAAGCAGAGGGTGGGAGGCTCCTTAGGGACTAGAAAGTAGGTGCCTGGGTCCTGGGCAGCTTCCTCCGCCCCAGGCGGCTCCACTGTGCTCTGTTGCCATGAGAACTTGGGGTCAGCACATCAAAACCCTGCTCCGCGCCGGTGTGAATGGATTTCTGTTCCTTGCTACCCAAAGAGCTTTGACTCATGCTTTGCCGGCTGTACTTCTTGAACGCGTAATTCCCTGTGAAGTTTGTGGAAGGAAGCTGGATTCTCAAACATGTGGAGCTGCCCCAAAGATAATAAATCTCCCAGGGTGAGCGCTTCAGAAGAGCCCAACTTTCCACCAGCCCTGACCCAACGCGGCCGATGACGCAGGCTGGCCCGGGCGGGCAGGGCTGTGGATGCAACACGAAGCTCAGAAAGACCATCTCTATGTCCACATGTCACCCAGCGATGCTGACACAGGGGTCTGAACTGCTTTTGTGCCACGGAGTCCTTCTCGGAATAATGTTTTTAAATGCTTTAACTATTTTTAAAGGCAGAAAGTAAAATACATAGTATTGCAAAGGCAACCGATGACATTGAAGACCAGTCATCAAAATATTTTAAAATGGGGACACAGTACTCTGTGTACTTATTAGCTCCTTAAGACACTCTAGGGACAGGTTTAATACTTAACCGTAATTTCAGAGTAGCGATGAGCACAAGTAACACTGAAAGGTATTTGCTACAACTAGAACATGATATAAAAGTATCTATCCATTTTGTAGGCAGCAAAGTAACGGACACCACTAATACTACTATGGTTTGTCGCCTACATTTATAACTGAAGGATGTGCCAAAGGTTTGTGAAAAGAAAGATATATTTTACTCTTTAGTAAAAATAAACACAGATTTTATCGTTAATGGAAATAAAAACATTTTTCCCAGCCATGTTCACGGACCCCTTGAATTCTGTGATTTGCTCAGTGGTCCAATGACCACAGATTATGAGTCTTTGACCACCAGGTCCCAGGCAGAACCCAATTAGGTTTCCTGAGTAGGAAAACAGCTGGCGAAGAGGAAGCAGAAATCTTGTATTTCTCTAAGGCTGAGCAATGGACAATGATACCTACTCAAGGCAAATGAGCTTATTGGCTTCGATCTTATTACTGTGTAGCACCCGGAGCATGAAAGGAAGAGGGAGGTTTTGACAGAGAACTCGAAGTCTGAAGAGGGTACTGAGTCAGAAACATGAGCTTTGGCTCACTGGAGTGGAGCAGCCGGTGCCCAAGGGAGGAGCGGGGATGCAGAGGCTCTGTGGTCAGAGCAAAGGGAGAATTGGTCACCAACGCCCACTTGAGGGAAAGGTCTGAAATGGTCACCAGAGATTAAGCTGAGGACGGAGAAGAGAGGAAATGGGGGTCGGGATGGATGGAATTCAATTCGTGGAACAAAACTTGTGGGCGGGGCCAGGAGCTGCTGTCAAATACCTCTGTTACTGTAACCCCGAGTCCTAGGTTCTTCCTAGGGCTGAAGGTGCTTGAGGAAACAAAGGTCGTATGTGTTTGGAGCAGAGCCACAATTGTCTAAACACACTACGGTAGAAGAAGCAACGGATGAAGACCGCAGGCCCGGGTTCTCATCTCCCTTTTGCCTCACTAATCCGCTGGGCCGCCCAAACCAAGTTGCTTTATCTCTCTGGGCCTTGGGTTTCTCATCTTTAAAATGAGAGAGTTGGAGGAGATCATCTCATAAGCAAACATTTTACAATGTCTGATCAGCCGTGAATACTCACACCAGCCCATTGGGATCTCCTGGAGAGCTCTAAAAAATACTGATGCCTGGGTTCTATCCCCAGAGTTTAAATGGTCCGTGGTTTGAGCCTTCAGAGTTTTCAAATCTCCCTCCAAGTGAGTCTAATATGCAGACAAGGTGGAAAACTACTGTTCTAGCACAAATTAGTTTTTAAAAAAAATATTTGTTTGTTTGTTTGTTTGTTTTGGGCCCTGTTGGGTCTTAGTTGCGGCTCACAGACTTCTCTCTAGTTGTGGCACGAGGGCTTGGTTGCCCCCGCATGTGGGATCTTAGTTCCCCGACAAGAGATCGAATCCACGTACCCTGCATTGGAAGGTGGATTCTTAACCACCGGGCCACCAGGGAAGTCCCACACAAATTAGTTGATCTGATTAGGGGATCAGATTCAATAGGATCTAAGAACTAAAAATCAGAGCTGCCTCAGGCCATGGGAGGACCCAGGGAATGCGGTGGACACGGGGTAGGGGTGCGCAGGGAATGAGGTAGATTGGCCTGGAGTACAAGGAGGAATTCTATCTTATTAGCTGGGAGAACTTGGGCCAGTCACTTCCCCTTTCTGAACCTCAGTCTTCTCATTTGTAAAATGAGTCCTGTGTAAAGGAAAGAGAAAGAAACCAATATGTACTGAATGCTCCGTAGGTGGCAGGTCTTACACTAGGCTCCATACACACGTTAACCGATTCCCTTCTCACACTGTACTTGACAGATGAGCAAACCGCTGTTTGAGGGGTGACCTACCCTCTCTTTCTCTACCTCACTGAGTTACACCAGGGCCCAAATGAGATCATATGTCTGAGATAGAGCTCCTAGCTTTAGCAAATAAAAAGAAAGGGTGCCCAATTAATTTTGAATTTTAGGTAAACAATAAACAAAATTTTCACTGTATGCCCCAAATATTGTTTTGACTGACAACCCCAAGCTGAAACTCTTGTCAACCATGAAGCCTGATACACACGTACAGCTTCATTGGGTTGTTTAGTTTCTTATTAGTAAAAGTTTTTCTATATTAGGAGTATTAACCCTCTGACGTGTGTCCTAAATAGTTTTCCTATTTGTGTTTTACTTTGTTTATGATGTTTGTCATACAGAAGTTTTTAATTTTTATGCTGTCACATGTTTCAATCTGTTTCTTTATTGTTTATAGCATTTGTGTCATGCTTAGAAGTTTCCATCCAAAGATTTACAAATATTCACCCATGCTTTCTTCTAGTATTTTTATAGTTTTATTTTTTACATTTAAAGCCTCTGGCATTTATTGTGGGGGGGATGATGGCATTTTTTCCCCCCAAATGGCTAGCCAGTTGTACCAATAGCATTCAATAAATTATCTTTTCCCCATTTGTTAGAAAATGTCCTTTATCGTATTCTGAATTCTGAAATTTACATTGGTATACTCTGGAACCTCTAATCTGTCTCCCTAATCTGTGTGTCTTTTCTTTTCCTAGTATGACGTGGTACATACATCACTATAATTGTATAATGTGCTGTATTATCTAGGAGGGCTATTGACCCTTTGATTCTTGTTTTCTTTTGAAGGATTTCCTGATTATTCTCATCTTTCTGTTCTTCCTCATGATTTAGAATTATTTATCAAGTACCCCAGACTCTTACTGAGATTTTAATTAGTGTTAAATTTTCAGAATAATTTAGGGAGAAAGGACTTCAGCAGTATTGTGTCCACGTGTCCAAGAACAAAGGATGTCTCTCCACTTAGTCATCCTCTTCGCATTCTTCAGTAGAAGGTAAGCATTTTCCTCCTCTAAGTTCTGCACAGCTCTTATTAAATTTATCGCCAGCATTTCATATTTCACTGATATTCATTATATTTTCTATTTGATTATTGTTTGTATGAAGTATTTTATTTTTTTATTTTTTATTTTTTTATAAATTTATTTATTTATTCATTTTTGGCTGTGTTGGGTCCTTGCTGCTACACGCGGGCTTTCTCTAGTTGCGGTGAGTGGGGGCCACTCTTCGCTGCAGTGTGCGGGCTTCTCACTGCGGTGGCTTCTCCTGTTGCAGAGCATGGGCTCCAGGCATGCAGGCTTTGGTAGTTGTGGCACGCGGGCTCACTAGTTGTGGTGCACGGGCTTAGTTGCTCCATGGCATGTGGGATCTTCCCGGACCAGGGCTCGAACCCGTGTCCCCTGCCTTGGCAGACAGATTCTCAACCACTGTGCCTCCGGGGAAGTCCCTGAAGTATTTTATTAAAAAGGATGAAGACAGGAGTAAAGGAGAGAGAAAGAGACAAAACCAAATTTGATCATCATGGTTTTCCCTGAACCTGTCTTCCTAAGAGATTCCAGAGAAGGGTCAGTTCATTATGGTGACGTCCCTAAAGGAAAAATCATATGATCAAGGACACCAATTTCAAGATAGGAGAGATGGAAGAAGCAGATACAACTCTCCCCACTATTCTAACTGACTGTTCTTCAGAGGACGTGAGACCTGGACCAAAGGACACTGGCCCCACCTTCAGGAAGTCCTCCTTCTTTGCCCGGGTAAGGCCAAGCCTCCCATTGGCTCTCAGGACAGGCTCCACCCCTTCCGGTGGGAGGGGTTTGCTGTTTGGAAATTGCTCTCTTCTGTTTTCTGGCCATCTTTTATGATAATCTGCTCCTCTGAAGGGGGCCTGACAGCTCTCTGACACACACGTTTGCTTAAAGATTTACATTTTCCATCTCCTTGCTCATTTTCTGACTGCATAAAAGAGAATTGTAAATGTTTAGAAAAATCAAAGTTCTTCTTAGACACCTGCAGTTTCACAGAGATAGTAGTCTCTAATTCATGCCCAGAAGAGGCTGAAGAAATGAGGCAGGATCACCTGGCCATTTTCTTGCTGAAGCTTTATTTCCTCTCAGTCTTGGAGTAGCTTCAAGTTCTCAGGGCGGGTTGGAGGCTTGGGAGGCCGAGGCAGTGCAGGGAGCCCACGCTGGACTCAGCTCATGGACAGAAGCACTAGGGAAGGAAGGGCAAGGGCAGCAGACACTGCTGAGGGTAGGAGGACATCGGTCTGCCCGATGTCGGGGCCAGACGCTGCGCAGTTCACCAGACATTCCACTCCCCACCACCCGCCACAGCACAGCCCTCTTTGCAGACCCAGCCTCTATCCTTCCATCCTTCTCTGCCTGTCCCCTCTTTTCTGTCTGTGAGGTGACCACGGCTCTGCATAGGTCATTCGGGGCTGAGGCTGCCAGCTTTTGACAAATCGCAAACGTTTAAGTGTTCATTAACTCACACCCAGAAAAGCATGACCTGCGTTATTGTTTCCTTTTTTTTTTTTTTGAATGGGAAAAGGCAGATGCAAGGAATCTCAGGGCTATCCCTGAAATAAAATGTGGAAGTGGGGTGCACTTAATGATCACAAGTAGGGCCGGGCTAGACCCATGCTCTTGGCTCATGAGAAGAGAAACTTGCTGTGTGATAGATGAAGACAGACTGCTAGCCTGAGTGATGCTTACCCACGGACCACTGGGGACCAGAGCCATAGATCAGCTGACCGCGCAATCCTTCACAGGTTCTCCGCCACTGACTTTCAAGTGACCCCAGCCAGATCGCTAAGAGAGTGGCCCTCCTAGATTTCAAGTTCACATTTCTTTGCCTAAAGAAATCTATGCTGTTCCCATACCACACCCAACACTTGCCATTGGAAATGGAAAACTCCGTCCCATGAAACAGGTTCCATCTTTTAAATGCTCCACCAGACCCTTTCTGAACTGTCTAAACTATAAAGAATGAGATTTTTCCTGTCTCTCGCCTTCCAATTACAGGGCAGTGGGCCACATTCTGATCTCCCTAGAACTTATCTGACGCATTCCTATGTTTTGCCTTCTTTGTCAAGAGAGGACCCTAGATGGCCATCTTCATACTCTAGGATAGAAGAAAAGACCCTCCTCTCCGATTCTTCTCCCTGTTAGACACAGTCCTCTTGACCGTTCCAAGAACGTATATGCCAGAAAGTCCTTTCGAAGAACTGACTTTGAACCCTGATTGCTTGTACTCTGAGAAGCTGCTGGCATCCTCAGCCGTAGGATTCATTGACCAGGTGCTCTCCGAGACCCTGAGCAAGGACCTGGGATGGGTTTGATTGTGTGGGGAGTTGGGTTGTGTGGTTTGGGATATAACGGGGTCTCACCAGGGCAGGAAGTTTGGAAACAGGACAGTGAAAGAGAAGGGAATTCTGGACAAGGTCTCAGCTCTCATTCCCGGGACAGTTCACAGAGCACTTCCTTTCTGGGCCACTGGTACACCATTCGCGGATCCCCATTTAGGGGTAGCTTCCGATCCTGCAACCCAGCCTATAAGAATGAGAACATCTGGGAATTCCAAGGTGGAGTGGTAGGGGACGCGACTTCACGAGCCCTCGCTCTCTCCCAACCTCGTAACCTTTTATTGCTTCACAGTTCATCGTCTCACTCTTCCCCCACCTCTCACCACCACCCTTTTGCTCGCACACGTCCTGTGGGAAACTTCCTGTGGGGAGGGCTTCGTGTGCTTTGGGAACGGCCGCTGGACGGGGATCATCTCCAAAACCGCTCAGCTGGAACTATCAACGCCTACCGCCTGGAACATTCCTTTCTCTGGCTCAGTGTGGAGTGATTTCCAGCCTTGCCACGGTGTGGGATCTTCCCTTGATTTCTGCTTCTCATCTATTGCACTCTTCCCGGAACCATCTGGGGTGGAGAGTCAGGTATAGAAACAATGCAGCGAGTTTCTGAGACCAAAAGATAATTGAAAAAACCCAGTAAGTCCGTTCCCTTTGGCCCCAAGTTCACATATGGTCAGCACATTAGGAACCTTGTCCAAAAGATCAGTTTGGGACACCAGGTGGAGGCCTGTCATTAACTCAGACTCCCATCCCCCAGGAATGGGGCAGTCAGCGCTGTGTACACCTCTGGTCTGTTTTAGGTTTGACCATGTCACTGGTTTTAACTCCAGCTGAAGTCCCTTCTAGAATGCTCTACACTCTAGCAGATAAAGCAGCTGTCTTCATGAGTGATTGCTTCCAGACCCAATGAAGAGAAACTCACGTGTTTGAAATGCCTGCCGTTCTTCTCCATTTCACCATAAAGTAGCCCATTTAATTTTGCACAATACTGTTTGATAACAACCATGTGTGTGTCTTCCGTATTTGTATACTCAGGAAAGGACCTACTTGGTCAGTGTGAGATAAGTTCACAAGGAAAATGGAACCAGATGTGATTCCTTTTTATTTGACTCTTCAGACTCCAGCAATCTAGTTCTCAGGGTCAGTCTTTACTTGGGTTTTCAGTTACCTTGCAGAAGAGGATCCTTTTACACTGCAGTGTTTGCTTTTCCCAGGTACCTGACAAGCAGGAAGGAGCAAAAGATTTTGGGGAGTTGGTTCTCAGCTTAGCACTTTCCAACATTTCCAGACTAGAGATCCAGTGGGATGGAAGTTTCCTCGTTTGGAAGAGAACATGTCTGCCCAGTAGTAGGCTGATACACTTCAGTTAAACCATTCTTCCAACTACCCAGAATGTACAAGTACTTTGGGCCTGAAACCCAAGGTCAAATAGTGCTAAGATCACTCATTTGAAACTCCAGAGCAAAGGAATTGGGCAAGACTGACATTACAGAAGGGCAGATTTTTCTCTCTTTTCATCTTATTTCCTCTTTTTCTTTTATTTCCATCCCAATTTGTCACTAAGCCTGCCATGTACAGTGGTACAATTTGTGCACTGTGCAAAAGTACTTAGCCAAGGGAGCAAGTGGGGGCTGAAATCCTGTCCCCAAATGCTATGTTTGTTAAGTCATGGACCCCAGCGTGGTGTACATCTACCCAGAGGAAGAGACACCTTTTTTCCCCCATAAAAGGACTAACTGCTCGGGCTTCCCTGGTGGCGCAGTGGTTGGGAGTCCGCCTGCCGATGCAGGGGACGCAGGTTCGTGCCCCGGTCTGGGAAGATCCCACATGCCACGGAGCGGCTGGGCCCGTGAGCCGTGGCCGCTGAGCCTGTACGTCCGGAGCCTGTGCTCCACAACGGGAGAGGCCACAACAGTGAGAGGCCCGCATATCACAAAAAAAAAAAAAAAAAAGGACTAACTGCTCACTAAGTTGGTATCCCAGGGGCTGCATCTGTCCAGAAGAAGTACATGAAGTACATTTTTCTAAGAAGCTGGATGTGCTACTGGTGCCCTTGCATGCATGATAGCCCAAAAAGATGAATATGCAAACGTCAGAGTATGTGTGGTCTGTTCCTACCTGTGTGTATTAGTACTTTTCAATAGGCCACATTCCGTGTTCCGCCCTGTCTTTGGGAGGCCCCAAGGCAAGTCATCGGAAGAAGCTTTAGACCCATAGTAGCTACGTGGCCCTTGTGCCACTGCTCTTCCTACGGCAGACATCGCTAATCAGTCCTGGAATTCTTTCACACTAAACCCTGATTGGTCTCACAATCCTTCTCCACTGAATGGAACACTCTCCTCAATCTCTACCACCTGAACGGAGCTGATGTACAAAAGGAAGCCTGTCTGTCTCAGCTAGCTATTGCCACAATAATGCTGCAAAACAAGCCACCCAAAGCTCAGTGGCTCGAAGCGAGAACCATTTATTCTCGTTCACCCACCTTGGAGGCATCTGGGATTCGGCCGGTCTAGGGTGAATCAGGCCAGCAGTGCTCTCTCCTCCAAGCTGAGGTCCGGGCCTGGCTTGTCACCCTGGGCTGGGCTCAGGTCTGTTCAGTGTGTGTCCATTCTGGGGCCTGCGCTGACCAGAGGTCACTCTTCTCATGTTGACAGCAGAGGCTCAGAAGGAGAGATCAGCCACACGAGCACATTTTTAGTCTCTGTTTACGTCACATTCAGTAACATTTCATCGGCCAAAGCGTGTGATGTAGCAAAGCCCCAAATCAAAGGGCAGGGAGGATGCCCCTCTCACACTAAGACCAGCACAGCCCTGTGACCAGGCACTCGAGCTACCACATTGTCTCTGTCCTAGGCAGGGGGATGGGGGCCGTGTCAAACCACATCTGGTGCGATGTCCCCTGCTCGGCTGGTGCCCCTGTAATACCATCATTACATCCACCTTCCCTAGCCAGCCCATCCACCCATTGTCCCAGGTGGGTGGAGAGAAGGGAGGGTTAAACTTCAGAGCCCAAGATGCAGGGAGAGGGTGGCTCTGCATACAGCCTGGCCAGTGAACCTGATGATGAATCGTAGTCACGATGGACCCGAGGCAGATGCTGACTCGAGGGAATGGGCGCACGTCAACAGGTGACAGGTGGGTGGGTTCGAGGAGCCTGGGCTTCAAGACGGATGATTTGGAAGAAACGAGAGAGTGACAGAGGACCAGCGGTGGTGGCGGATCAGGACAGAGGTACCCCAACTGGAAGTAACCACGGGCGTGGAAATCCCTGCTTTTCATTTTTTTTTGTTTTTTTTTTTAGATACTGTATGATATTATTTGTTTGTGGAATCTAAAATATAAAGCAAAGGAATGTATATAGCAAAACAGAAACAGACTCACAGATATAGAAAACAAACTAGTGGTTACCAGTCGGGAGAAGGAAGGGGGAGGGGCAAAATAGGAGTAGGGGATTAAGAGATACAAACTACTATGTATAAAATAAATACCTGCTTTTCATTTTCACTCATCAATAGCAAAGCACCCCTTTAGGCCACAGTATCTTATCCCCACCATCAAAGGTGAACCCAGAAAATTACAGAGCCCGAGACTCTGCCCTCCAGGAGTTCACGATCTGAGACGCACAGGCAACAACTCTAGGGAATAAAATAAAAACAAAGAACCAAGATGGTGTGAAGCAGACAGGTGGCCAAGGGAGTTCCAACTGTAGTTAAAGGAAAGCAGAGATCAAGCCAGGCGGGCTCCCTGGAGGCGTGGGCGTTCAGGAGTTTCTTACGGAGGGGAGTACTGTCAACCTAGCCAAACGGCATGACTTCATGGAGGCTGTGGAAGTGGAAGTGGAGTGTGGGGAGAGAGGGCTTTGGCTGTGGGATAAGCTGAGGGGAGGGGAGGGCTGGGGGGTTGCATGGGAACGTCTGTGAGTAGTCAGGCTTGTGTGGCTCAATGGACGGTTTAGAACGTTGCACCAGCTTGACAAGAAATCTTTAGAAAGTCTTGTAAGGATTCCTCTTTAGAAAAGTATAGCAGCCTCTTTTTTTTTTTCTTTTTTTCTTTTTTTAAACTTACAATGGTGGGTGTAAAAAGAAAGAGGTGACGGGAATAATTGTGACCTCCCAATCACACATCTCAGTTCAGGGAATTAGGAAGAGGACGGGTCCCCAAGTCTGTGTGCTCCCCCCAGCCAGATCCAGCTCACCTCCCCCGCCTGAGTCTCCAGTCCCGTGGCTGGAGCTCCTGCCGGGCCAGGCGCTGTAAGTCCTTCACGTAGGACGGCACACCTGTGGAGTCAGGACTGTTATCAGCCCCTTTCCCAGAGGAGGAGACCGTGTTGATGAAGCTGAATTCCTCGTCCAAAGTCCCATGTTTAGAAAATGACAGAGCTGGACGTTGAACGCAGGCCTTCTGAGTTTAGAACCCACATCCTTCACCCCTTTGAGCTACTCTTTCTAAGAGGAGTCGCTTGCGTTAGAGACGCCACCGACATTCAGTTACTTTGGTCAGGCCCAGACAGTGACTCTGGGATTCATTGGCCAATCAGGCTATGAGGGCTTCAGCCATCCAGAAAATTGACGTGGCCTCATTTTCCACATCGTACCCGAGAGTGTGTGTCCCAAAGCATCCAAGCCCCTTGGGAATGCTCTTTGATCAAGTGGGTCCCAGGATCTTCCCTCCGTGCTGCAACGTCCCGGCATGTTTTCTTTCGGAGAGAAGTAAAGTGTTAGTGGCAGCCAAGGGGAGCCTGAGAGACGTGGGCTCTTCCCTTTCAAGCCAGGTTAACTGAGTGTGGCTTGTAGGCAGGTCAGCCATTGATTTCCTCTCTTCTCTGGAGAGCACTGCCATGGTTACATGGATGAAAGCCGAGGAATAAAGCCAGACTTGAATGGTCCAGGTTGAAAGGAGACTTTGAAAGAGGTTGGAAGATGCCAGTTGGGGGTGGGTTTGTAGTGGGAAATGCCTACTACCTGAGCAAGACGCCCATGCGGTTCGGATGTGCTTGAGGAGGAGAGGGGGCAGTCTAATTACCACTCCTCCCAAAAGCCGAAAGGAAACCGCTTGCTTTTGTCTTCCTTTTTGTTTCTTGCGGCCTGCACCCGCTGCTCTGAGAGTCTGACTTTGAGCTTGGACTTTTCTAAAAGCATGTCAAGCTCAACACGGCCCACACTCAAATCGTGTTGATGCTAAGGCTTCAGTCTTGCAAAAACAAACAAACAAAAACTGGCTCAAAATCATCCCCTAAGGCCTATCAATGCTAGGACGGGTTGGTGGAAAGGAAGCAGCATTACCTGAACGTGTGACATAAGCCTGCCCTGCTCTGGGCCCCCCAGGGACCATTCCTGGAAGATTGTCTCCCAGTAGAAATCAGCCCAGATGTTCAGGGATGGTAACTCCTATTTGGTAAAAAAGAAAGTAGAGGAAAATGGCAGAATTGCAAAATAAGAAATTCACATCCACACATACTCTTTAAGCGCCTCTAACATGCCAGCATGTATGCTAAATGATGCGAAGAACCATGTCCTTTTAGCCTTTTATTTCTAACCGAGACGTAACATCAGTGAAAGGAAAAAAAAAATTGGGCAAATGGGGCTCTTTTTCCAGGCCAGAGGACTAAAGGCCTTGAATAGGGTCCGTTAGGAGAAAGAGAATTCTATGTACAAAATCTTATGACAGCTGATACACGCATCCTTGTAGCCCCGTGTAACTTCCGGAATAGACTTTCCAGTTCACTGGTACTGTCAAGATAAAGGTCATTCTAAGGACCTACCATCCACAGAACCAGACTAGGAGCTGATTCTCCAACGTGGGAAAGGATTGAATGGAGCCACCAGTCTGTCTTGTGATAAACTGCAGCAATTTGCAAGGTGGGCGATTGAGCAAATTTAAAGGTTTAGTCTGAGCAAAATGATCCGGTCCATCTGGGCCAAGGCAACCCCTCCATCTCGGCCTCCTTAACACTGTTCTCTCCTGTTAACCAGCTCAGGCACTAGTTAACTCACTGTTTTTTTCTTCCAGGTTTCTTACCACATAAAAGGATTTTCACTCCTAGGTCTTTCTCACAAGCTCCGTCGTGACCCCCTTTTGGAAAATAACAACTCCTTTCCTGCCCTTACTGAGCTGGAGAGACTCAGCGATGTGTCCTAAATCACAAAGGTCCCTCAAGCTCAGCTTTCAAGACCATCTCACGGGTCAAGCCGAGTTTTAGGGGTGAGTGAAAATTAGAGCAACATGTGCGGCCAAATGTGTGCGGGGAGGGGGGCGGGCTTTGAGATACATGAGAGTCTCCAGGACCATCTGCCTGGTGTGGAAGGAAGGCCATCTGTGCTCTGCAGATGGTATGTCCACAGCAGCTCAAGAGCAAGAATCTTGTTTTTGTACTTTTCACCTGTAGCAGAGGCTACTAATAGGCTTTCTTGCCTACTTTCTCAGGCATAAGATCCTCTCCCCACCCCCTTTTAAACTGGGCTTGTAGCCTAAAGACTACATTCTCCCTTGCAGTTGGCTAAGGATTAGTAAATGAGGTACAGGAAGTGATATGTGCTAATTCTGGGGACATCCTTAAAGGAAGAGACTAACTCTTATCCTTCCCCCACCCTTTTCTCCTTCCTCTGGCTGGAATGAAGATGTGATGGCCAGAACTAGAGCAACACTTTTGGTCCAAGAGGACAAAGGCCACACCATAGGGCAGTGGTCTTAAACTTTTGGGCCACAGGACCCCCTTTACACTCTTAAACAGTCTTAAAGATCACCCCAAAAGCTTTTAATTGTGTAAGTTATATTTCTTGATATTTACAGTATTTTAAATTAAAACAGAAACATTAAAAACACAAGTATACACAAGCATATAGTCCATTAGCCTTCAGAGAAACAACGTCATCACACATCACGTAGCCTCTAGAACCCTCACCCTTGATAGAAGGAGAGTGAAAAGGCAAGTAACCACTTAGTATTATATAAAAATAGTTTTCATCTCAGAGATCTCCTGAAAGGGTCTTGGGGACCCCCTAAGGGATGGCAGAGAGTGAACTTAGAGGAATTTGTGGAGCAAGTGACCACTGTATCTGACATGAACAGTCAACCTCTATACTCTTCATGTGAGAAAAATAAAATTAAGTTTCTCCATCGTGAAGATGCTGCTGTTTGGAACCTTTTGCCCCTTCGCGGGGACATTCTCCTTGAGGGTTTAGTGGGATGTTCTCTGTGACTCTGGTCCTATAGCCTCTGATTTTCCTCTCCCCAGAGGCTAAAAATACCACTTGCTTTCTTATGCAATCTGAGCAATTGTGTGTAAAGGCCAGCATTTTCTGGAAGGCATTCCTCTTTCTCCTTTGTCAGTTTTATAGCGAAAATATTGTCCTTGCTTTAACCTACACAGTGAAGGGAGACATAAATGAAAAGTCCGGACCATGGGTTCATCTTGACACTACTTTGTAAACATTCTTCCTGAATATGAAAGCACAGAGCAGGTCAGAGTTAACATTGATCTCCCCAACACCCCAGTGAGATGTGTGTTATTATCTTCGTTCTGTGGATGAGGAAGCTGAAACATGAAAGAACTTGCCAATTATTATGATATAATGTTTTCCATTTTCAAAGCGTCCTTGTTCATTAATTAGCACATCCACTCAATAAGCCTATAAGGTAGGTAAGTGCGCTTTGTATGCACATCCAAACATCTCGAAGTCCTTTATGGATCCTAAACTCATTAACATTCTTCCGACATCCCCTGAAGCTTGCTGTGTGTGTGGAAGAGAGAGCAGGTAGGTGGGGGAGGGAAACAGCTTCCTCAAATTAGAATGTCCAGCGGGGACCATTTCTCCCCACAACTCCTGTGATATCAGTTATATTCAGGGCAGAATTCACTGCGGTTATGTCCTCTGGGGTGTGTCAAAAAGATCCAGGAAACGTGGCTGCCAGTCCCGGTAAGCTTCAAGCCTTGTCCTGTATTGCCGTGGAAGCACCCTTTCTGAAGAAGTACTAAGACCATTCGGTGGCCCCTCAACCTCTCAGCAGGTCTGATCTGGACCAAGAGGAGGAAGAGCTCTCAAGCTATGTCAACCCTTCTGTTGGCCCCAGATGGTTAGGAAAAGGACTGCCCCCCAAATCCAGTGCTGAATCCTGCTGCAGAACATGACCTGACACTTAGAGCATGCAACACACTGCCACGGGGAATGCTCAAGTGTTATCACCCCTGTGTGCAAGTTCACTTTTGTAACGTTGGCGGGAAAGAACAAGAAATAGGGCAGCCTTTGGGGGGCTGGGCCTGGTATTTACGGAAACATTTTATAAGTCTGTAAGTAATGAAATAGTCAAGTTAAAGATACCAAAATTGGTCATTTTCCAAGGGGAAATGAATAAAGTAGGCAAACAATTTTTCAGAATATAGAAAATTTTTTAAAAATAAATTTGTTTATTTATTTATTTTTGGCTGCGTTGGGTCTTCGTTGCTGCGCGCGGGCTTTCTCTAGTTGCAGCGGGCGGGGGCTACTCTTCGCTGCGGTGCGCGGGCTTCTCACTGCGGTGGCTTCTCTTGCTGTGGAGCACGGGCTCTAGAGCACACGGGCTTCAGTAGTTGTGGCGCGTGGGCTCAGTAGTCGTGGTTCGCAGGCTCTAAGCGCGCGGGCTTCAGTAGTTGTGGTGCACGGGCTTAGTTGCTCTGCGTCATGTGGAATCTTCCTGGACCAGGGCTCAAACACGTGTCCCCTGCATTAGCAGGCAGATTCTTAAACACTGTGCCACCAGGGAAGCCCTAGAATACATTTTAATGAGTATTGATTTTTCTCCCCCATATCACTACTCCACAGATAATTTCAGTAAGGCGAGGATTATTATTGAAGAACAAGCAAAGATAAACTTGGTATTTTGGCTTAAAATAATACATAGAATTTAGTCATTTTCAACGTGATATTAATACAAATAACATCATTCTTGCTCACACTTTTTTCCCTCATTCCTTTTCCTCTTTCTAATTAAAAAGAAGATGTGGTCTATATATACAATGGAATAAAAAAGAATTAAACAGTGCCATAAAAAAGAATGAAATGATGCCATTTGCTGCAACGTGGATGGACCTAGAGATTATCATACTACATGACGTAAGTCAAAGACAAATAACATCTGATATCGCTTATATGTGGAATGTAAAACAAAAGTGATACAAATGAACTTATATACAAAACAGAAATAGACTCACAGACATAGAAAAAAAACTATGGTTACCAAAGGGAAAGTGGGGGGAGGGATATATTAGGAGCATGGGATTAACAGATGCACACTACCATATACGAAATAGATAAACAAAGGTTTTACTGTAGAGTGCAGGGAACTATATTCAATATCTTGTAATAAACTATAATGGAAAAAAATTTACAAAGAATGTGTATATATATATGTATATATATATACATATACATACATGTATATGTATAACCAAATTAATTCACTGTACACTTGAAACTAACACATTATTGTAAATCAACTATACTTCAATTAAAAGAAAGAAAAAATAAAAGAAAAAATAAATTTAAAAAATTATTCACGGGCAAAAGAAAAAAGAAAAACAGCTCTGCCAATCAAAATCACAACCCACGGGCTTCCCTGGTGGCGCAGCGGTTGAGAGTCCGCCTGCCGATGCAGGGGACGCGGGTTCGTGCCCCGGTCCGGGAAGTTCCCGCATGCCGCGGAGAGGCCGGGCCCGTGAGCCATGGCCGCTGAGCCTGCGCGTCTGGAGCCTGTGCTCCGCAATGGGAGAGGCCACAGCAGTGAGAGGCCTGCGTACCGCAAAAAAAAAAACAAAAAAACAAAAAAAAAAACCACAAACCACGAGCACTCATGATTCACAGTTGCCACAACTCTCCAGGATGCATCCGTAGTTATAACTCATGACTGGCTTAGAGCCCACACCAATCCATCGACAAGATGAAGAGCTGCTGTGCTCCCTACAATTACGACGGCCATCGCCATCAGCAACGCGGGCGTCTGTCTTACTGTAGGTAACCAAGTAACTGGTGACACGTAAAGTAATAATTCAAAGGTCTGGAATGCCTGCTGTAGACCAGGGCACTTAAAGTGTGGTCCCTGATCTGAAGTCGGTTCACGGACTGTTCCTACTTCTCCTGATGAGGTAAGTACAGATTTTGAGAGTGAGCATTTAGAAACTCTCAGAGCGATCTGACGTTGCCAAGACACCCGAGCACAAGATCAGTGGGCTTGTTTTACTAAACCGTGTATAGATGTTTCTGGAACTGCTCAACTCCCAAGATGAGTCATGGTGGTGACAGCTGTCTGCTAGTCCTGTGCAGTAGGACTACATGCTGTTTTGTGATGGACTGAAAATTAAAACAAAACACAGGGCTTCCCTGGTGGCGCAGTGGTTGGGGGTCAGCCTGCCGATGCAGGGGACACGGGTTCGTGCCCCGGTCTGGGAGGATCCCACGTGCCGCGGAGCGGCTGGGCCCGTGAGCCATGGCCACTGGGCCTGTGCATCCGGAGCCTGTGCTCCGCAACGGGAGAGGCCACAACAGTGAGAGGCCCGCGTACCGCAAAAAAAACACAGAAAAATAAAACTAACCACAGAAAGTTCGAGAAGCACCACTGTAGCCTATTTAGTTGTGGGACCAGCCCCAGTCGTTTATCTTCTATAAAGATGACTATTGTTGCTGCTGGACAGACTTGAGTGGAGAGGTTTGAATTCCTAATTTAAAAACCCTGTTGGGTGAACAAGTCCTTCCAACCTGGAAAGCAGGCATTTGGAGAGAATTGGAGTTGCTGGGGGAAGAGCAGGATATGAGCCTCTTGCCCTGGCGATTGCAGGTCAGCAACTAGAACATGAGTGGACTCCATCCCATGCACTGAACACTAGAGCTGACAAATCGTCTTCTAATTCCTTAGCTGCACGCAGACCCCCAACTTCCCACTTCCAGAAAAGTCAATGCAAGGCCAAACCTCTCCCTTTACGCAGCTCTTATGGGCACTGTATTTGATCAAGGAGTAGAATCAGTCAGTGTCACTGAGTTTCTCAAGACCACCCGTAACTGGCTTGTTCCCCTAGAACAAGTACCTGAGGTTCTTGATGATGCTATTGATGTGGTGAGGATGGGCACGAGAAGATCCCCATCTTCCTGACCCCCATCTTAGTCAATGGATTTCTTTGATTATTTCCTCGGTTTACATTTTTAAAGGTGAGCTTTTGCCCATATGGTCCTCTGGAGAAAAAGTGACAAAAGGGTGTCCGGACACTGTCAGTGGCTGGAGGTGTGGTACCTGGTACCATTCTCCACCCCCTCCCTTGGCCTTTGCTTTCACCCCTGGGTCTCTGACCAGCCAAGTTGGAATCAAACACCCAAGAAAGAAATATTCTAAACCACAGTTCCAGAACGGTATGTCCATAATTAAGAAAAGGTTTTTTGATTCTTAAACTGAAAATCCAACCCATGTGAAATGCATGGAGAAACAGACCAAAGGAAGCTGAACACATGAAACGTCCCATTTTTGAAAGTATGCAGATTTCTAAGAAAATGTCCCTGCTGTGGGGACCTTAAATACTTTGCTTAATATGAATCGACAGTCATGTCAGAGTGAGAAGAACGGTCTGAGAAAGATTTCTTCTGCCAAAGCACTACACGCTGCTTTGTTCTTTCATACTTTTCAGTAATTGTGAAAGAACAGTTAAGTATCCCTCGGTTTTGAATCACAATGGAAAGAATCAAACTTCAAGAATTATCTTACAGGCAAAAGTTTGGATACAGCTCTGCCTAGAAGTGGGGCTGACCCAGGAGATAGTAGCTCAGCGTCCTTCAAAGTTTAAACTCCCGGAACAACTAACTTTATTTATTTATTTTTAACATCTTTACTGGAGTATCAGAATAACTAACTTTAGATGAAGGATAAGTCAACTGATTGATTCTGATAAGGTTAATTAAAAATGCTTTTCCTAAATATTCTTTGAACTTGGGTGAAGTTTGCCAGACGCTTCCTTGGAATCACTTACCAGCGTGCAGGGCGACAGAAATTTCCTCCCCTCCCTCCTTCCCCCTTCCCTGTCCTTCTCTTCCCCATCTGTTTCCTTACCTTCTACTTTTTTTTTCTTCCTTTCCTTGTCTTTCCTGTTTCCTTCCCTTCCTTTCTTCTTTCACTTTTGCTTTTCTTTGCTACTCTCTTCACTCTTTCCTTTCATCTTTCTTGTCTCTGTCTTTGCACCCTACTTTCCCTCTGTTCCTCCTTTTTTAAAACTCTTCCTTCCTTCTTTCTTGCTTTCTTGTCTCTTGGCTTTCTTCTCTCCTTTTTGTTCTTTCTCCCTTTGTTTCTATCCTTCCTGCTTCTCTTGAAAAAAAATCTGTCTTTCTCACCTTCGTCTTTCTCTCTGTTTCTTTCTCATAAGTCTTTTTCTTTCTTCCTAATTGTCTTTCTTTTATTCTTTCTTCCCTAGTTTAATTAAAAAAGAATTCTAGGCATGTGGTCAAAACTCTTTTCCCAGATTATTTCCATCCATTCAGTACTTACTCATTAACGTTAAGTTCTGAAAATGAAGAAACACAGAAAGCTTACGATCGTTCCTCATTTCCAAGGCAATAAAATGTCTTGATAGAACATAACTTGGTAAAATGAGTACAAATGTTCAACTTTGCCCCCGACTAGTGTTTCCTTTGCAAAGTCGTTCTGTGCAAATGTCTTTAAAATCTCAGAAACATTAAATCCTCATTAATAGAAGCCCAATGTATTTATGGTGTCAAAATATGTTTCAGAAAAGCCAAAAGCAACCGTTACACAAGTTGCCTCATTATCAATAATCTAGCATCACGCCTTTTGTGTGTCATTTCTTTACACAATATACTATCACCGATGACTTTCAGCAAATACATCATGGCAAAGGATTGCTCTCATCAGAGGCAGACTTTGGAAAGGATATGCTAATTTCTAGGGAGAAAGAAAACATCAAAACAGTACCAGCAAATAGCCAAGGGACTTTTATGTCTTAATATCCTTCAGAAGTGCTTTATCTCCTGGTGCAACATGTATCATAGTATAAACAGGAAATGAAACAGCCGCAGCATCAAAGAAGCACTGCCGTGGCTGTAATGTCAGATCAGGTTTAATAAAGGTTATCTACAGCAGGCTAATCAAACCAAAGTGTGCATGTTTGAAAGACCCATTTGATAATTTCCATTGAAGGCGCCCCATCCAAGCGACCCGACAATGTCCCACGCCTCCTGCTGACCTTCTGTACCTTCTTTCCAACGGGACCCCCTTCGTTAGTTGCAAGGCTGTTTTGATGTCCTAATTTTGAGATGCTTCTAATTTGGAGGTGATCAGCTTATCAGAAGTTGGCTGACTTTCAGGCAGGCCTTGATTTCAAATATATATTTATAAACACAGGAATCCAACATGGAAAAGGGTCTGGAAAGGCACCCAGCCGTTCCATCCAGGTCTGCAGCAAACAGAGGTGAGTCTTCCTGCTCTGATTTGGCAAATGACCAAGTAAAGGAACCCAGTCTTCTCCCTACACGCTTCTGACAGTCATGAGCCTGGAGAGATACAGACAGGGAACAGAGGGCAGAGGCTTCACGGGCAAACCCAGGCTGGTGCTGGGGGCCACTGACTTCCATGATGCAGCCCTGCGGCTCCGACACACCACCCTGGGGCTGTCCATCCCCTGTCCACACCCTTCACCTCCCAGCTGGGAGGAGACCACTCCCAACCTTTGCAAGTCAAGTGTAGCCACCTGACAAGTGTCTGTGCCCCTCCTTCTCACCAGGCAGGGAGGGGAAAGGTGACCGCCCAGCCGCCGGGCCTCCCTTCAAGGCATTTTCGACAAAATTCAGTAAGTATCCGGCTGCGGGCGTGCTCGCAGTGTGCACTGCCCCGCCCTCTTCCCCAGGATCCCAGCTCCCCAGCTCCCAGCCCCTCCAGTGGGGAATTCCTGCCTTTCCCTTGATCCCAGGGTCCCCACAGACCCTGGGGAGAAGTGGGGGGCCTCTGGCACATGGCCCCTGACCCCCCCGTCTCAGCCCTGACAGGCAAGGCTGCGGCCGCGGCTCCCCCGACCTCCGCAGCTGCTGCCGTGACAGGCACTGGGGATGCAGGCGAGCCTGACGCCGGCGACCGGGGCGAGGAGGGTCAGAGCCGCGGCTGGGGCGATGCCATATGCCAAGGCCACCCCTCGGGGCGGGACCAGCCAGCAGTTGCCCAGGTCATCGTGGAAGCAGCTGGGGGGCGGAGGGCGCTCTGTGCTTTGTTGAGAGAGATCCTGCCTCTTTCATCTCTTCTCTGGTCCTCCGGCCCCCCCGCAGAGGCCCGGCTGCCCAGCCCAAGGGCACCGCATGGCTAGAGCCAGAGCTGCTACGTGAGAGGCGTGTGGATGAGCTCAAGCCGCACAGCTGGGTCCCCCGGTCCCCACGAAGGTCCACACACCCCGCCCCTCCCAGACCCAGAATCCAGCCGCACCAGCAAAACTCCAGCTTGACAACTTGCCACAAGGCCAGCAACCCAACCCCTCCGAATTCCAAACCTGCCCTGTAATCTCTCCACCCTTATATTCTGTGTGTAGGAATCTGATAAAAGAAAAACTCCATCCCTCCCACGAATAATGCGGGCTGCACCGTCCATTCAGGAGAGCAGAACAAAGGCACCAAGGACAGGCAGAGTCGTAAACATCCATCTCAACCCCCCAAGACCCTTATCCATCGATCTGGACCCCCCCCATTCCAAGCCAAGGAGCACACGTGTCATGTGCAGACTCTGGGATGGCTTTCAGGACAAGTGTCATTCCCGTCCGTGAAAGCCAGCCATGGGAAAAGTTCAAGGGAAAGCAAACTTGTCCAAGTCCATTTGTAAAGGCTTGCCTGTAATTGGAGTTAAGCTTTCCGTTTTTTCCTTCCTTGTAACTTAACTTTTAGCCAATAGGGAGGTAGCCTGGCTAAACGGGCAAGGTTTGGGGGGCCATTAAAACCACAGGCCACTGCCTACTACTATTATTGTTAATTTCATTTACTCAGCGAGTGTTTATGGAGGGGCAGATAGACACCTAGCGGAGTTCAGAACCCACCTGCTTTATGTGAATATACTATTCTGCTCCCCAGATGGTTATATCGCCAGGTCAGTTTCTTTGGGAAGTCAAAGTGACCCAGGAGAACTTGGATAGACCAGGATTTGGGTTCAGCTCTTCCATTTATTAGCTGTGGGAGGCTTGACTTCCTCTGCTGTAACCCTCATAGGATTGCTCTGAGGATGAAGTTGTCGAAAACTATAATGGCGGGACTTCCCCGGCGGCCCAGTGGTTAGGACTCGGCGCTTTCACTGCCGGGGTCCAGGTTCGATCCCTGGTCAGGGAACTAAGATCCCGCAAGCCGTGCGGCACGGCCAAAAAATATATATCATAATGGTAAATTCACTGAGTACACGGTATAGACCAGGCACGGTGCTAGGAGCATACGCTTTTCTTATTTAATCCTCTCAACTACACTATCATCACTTACATTTTACAAATGAAGAAACTAAGGCACAGAGAGGTCAAGTAAGTTGTCCAAGGTCACACAACTACCAGATGGTGCAATTGAGATTTGAACCCAGACAAACATGCATAAATATCAAATTATAATATGGAAGGGCAAGTAAAAAAAAGCTAAACCCACGCTGTCCAGTACAGCATGGAGCCGCAGCCGCACATGGACAGCACACACGGAACATTCCCGCCGCTGCAGGAAACTCCACTGGACAGCACCAAGCGGCCGCTCTCAAGCACTTTCAGCCGTGGAATTATTTTTCTCTAATAAAATCTTGCGTGAAACCTCAACGTATCAAATAAATAAAAAGTACCATTGTAATTAAATTAGTATTAATGTATTTTCTAAAGTCAAATTAATAATATTAGCTAATTACACAATCAGCGAGAACCATCATGTTTTGTATGTGTCAATTTATATGTCTTTTACTTTCAAACATTTTCGTTGTAAAGCGTTACCTATGGACACTCAAAGCAAAGGACATAAAGGTACAGTTTAATGAATAACTGCAGAATAGACACCCATGCAGCCACCACCCGGATCAAGAGCTTGAACTTGCCAGGATTTGAGACACCCCCTCCCCTTTCCGATCACATCCCCTTCTACCTCCCAGAGTTTACCACCGTCATGAGGCTGTTTCAATTGAGGAAAACAATATGAAATTGAGGGTTGTAGGTATGAGATTGGCTCATGAGTTGAGTGATTTCTACATTTTTAAATGGTTGGAAAAAATCAGAAGAACAGTATTTCATGACGTGAAAATATATGAAATTCAAATGTCAGGGCCCACACATAAAGCTTTATTAGAACAAAACCATGCTTCTTCTTCCATTCATTCTCTGTGGCCACTTTTGTGCTGCAAGGCAGAGTTGAGCAATCGTGACAGAGGTTGTATGTCCCACAAAACCAAAAAGATTTGCGATCTGGCCTTTTACAGAAAAAGTTTGCCTGCCCCGATCTAGATGACAGTTCATTCTTAAGCCAGCCTCAGCGTCCAATGTGTAAATCACTTCCGTAGTTTTGTTTTGGTGCTACAGTAACACGAAACTTCTGATTCACACAGATAAGAGGGTGACAGAGGTTTGTTTTTTTACACAACCCACCTTGCAATTTCAGAATACTGGTTTTTTTTTCTTATTGAATTCTTTAATTTAAGGAAGAAATGATACAAATATTATATAAATTATTTCAGAGAAGAGAGGAGGAAGAAACTTCCCAACTCATTTTTGAGGCAATCATAACCTTAATGCCAAAACCTGACAAAGATTTTATTTTATTTTATTTGTTTTATTATTTACTTTATTTTTCAAAAGAAAAAAAACTATACAGTTATTTCTTATACACATCCATACAAGAAAACCTCTACAAATACTAGCAGATCAAATCCGGACATATATAAGAGGTATAATACATCTTGACAAAGTCTGATTTATTCATGATTGCAAAGTTTGTTCAACATTTGAAAACCAATGAATATAATTCACTCTATTAATAGCAGGAAGAAAAAATTATACAGATCATTTCAATAGATGCAGAAAAAGCATTCAGCAAAACTGAAACTCATCAGTACTTTTAACCAGAATACTCTATAATTAAACTAATCTGAAGACTCAAACGAGAGGTAGCTTGAAATCTTATTTCCAAGCTGAAATGCACGCAAGATCTAACCCTGGCTTCCATTCCTTACCGTAGATACAGACGTGAGAGAGGAAACACTCTCAACTTAGAATACGTGCCAAAAAAAAAATTCTATAATATAACACTATCAGGATGACGTGTTATAAGTTTACTTATTGTTTGTGCAGCTGAAAATAAGGAAGTGTCAAGAACACGTCTGCGCAGAGCAGACGTGGTTCAGTCCCGTCTCCATTCGCTGTGGCACAATTCTGTGTCAGCAATTTGCCAAGCCTGAAGTTAGAAAAAGACCGGTTCATCCTTTCTACTCTATGACACATTGACAAGAAGTTCAAATATATGCCCAGAGACAATCAGTAAGACACTGGTGGTTTCTGATATGTGACCAGTTGGTAGGGAACGCCAGTGAGCAGATCTGTTGGTTTTAAGGAGGATTTTTAAAACAGTCTTAATTCTTTTTTTAATTGAAATTGAATTAAATGATTGGAGAACCCCCAATCCCTCACATACACTCCACTAGAGTGTTCCTAGGATTAGGGGAAGAGTTGGAATTTGTTGTTAATGATTCTTAAGCAGTAATTTGCAAAAAAGTACAAAGGTAGAAGTGGATCCGCACATTAGAACCGGGAAGGGACACATTCTACTCATAACGCGGATGACACAGAGTCAAGTCCAACAAAGCCCTGGTTTTTTCTCAACCGAAAAATGTTGAGAGGCTCTGCCCTGGGGTTGAGCCAGGCTGCAAGCTTAACCAAGACGGGATAAATTAGCACATGTGGGCAATGGTTTTTTCACCCTCCTCGAACCTTTGCGAGCAAATCCCAGCACTCTGTAGTCTTCCTCTTTCCCAGTGTCCATCACCGCCACTCTACCCTCTTTTAGCCACTACATCTCCCCAGACGCCCAGCTGCTCTTCCAGGTCTCCTCCCAGTGAGGTCGTGAGGACGGAGCCCTCGTGGATGGGATCAGTGCTCACTCTTATAAAAGGTCTCCCAGGAGCTCTCCAGCCCTCTTTGGACCGCCAGAGGACAGGACACGAAGTCAGCGGTCTGCACCCTGGAAGAGGGTCTTCCCCAGAGCCTGACCATGCAGGCACCCTGACCTTGGGCTTCCAGCCACCAGACGGTGAGAAATCAATTTCTGTTGTTTCTAAGTCACCTGTCTGTGGTCATTTGTTACAGCAGCCCAAACTAAGACAGGAGTCTTTGGCGGACGGTAGGTCCTTCTCACTGTAAGAAAAGTTCACCACCTCCCACCCCTCCAGGAAGTGGACTCCTCTGTCCCAGCAGTCCAGGCAAAGCCAGAGAGTCACTCTGCTGCACTGGAGGAGTGCACACCCCAGCCCTGAACCCAATGGAGCGGGGGACCAGCGTGCAGGATGTGCAGGTTTGCTCAGCCCAGGGCAGTGCTGTCTGCCCAGCACCATGTGGACGACAGAGACCAAGGGATTTGGGGAAGGGAGGGGAGATGGAAGGTGCGGGCATCGGCTGCACAGCAATGGCATCATGGTCCGCACTCATTAGCAACCTCTAGATTATTCAACTCAAAGGCACCAGGGGTCTCCTACGGGTATCACAAACCACAACCCCCGTGATGGGTGCAGCCGGCCCGCGGGGAGGCTGCTGTGTTCCAGGGAGCGCGCCCGGCCAGAGCAACCAGACCCTGCTCTCGGCCCTGGGCAAGGGCTGCCACCAGAGAGTGTGGGCCCAGGGGTACCAGACTTTCTGAGGTTTCAAGAGCAGCCGGAAATCTGGACTTTTGTATGAAACTTTCCCTTCTGAAATGTCGGAAACAACTCCAAACTGCTTTGGATAATACACGAGCCAAACAACCCTCATCTGCGGGCCAGACGCAGCCTGGAGCGCCCGTTTGCAACTCTGAGGCACACACAACCCGCGATTTTACAGAAGGGGAAGCCGAGCTGTGCCAGGGACGGTCAGCGAGTTACCCAAAGTCACCAGCCAACGGCAGAGCCGGGACTGGACTCGGTCTTGCCGCCGCGGGCTGTTATACTTTCTGATCAATTGTGTTCACTCAGAGCCCACACCAGGGAGGACCAACTACAGCCCGCTGGCTAACTCCAGCTGACAGTGCTTCTGTAAATAAAGTTTTACTGGAACACAGCCATGTGCGTTTGTTTACATACTGTCGTGGCCGCTTTCCCGCTACAAGGGCGGAATTGAGGTGTTCGGCCCACAAAGCTGAAAAGATTTACTCTCTGATCGTTTACTGGGAAAGGTTGCCGTCTCTGCTGTAGACCCTTGACGTTGGCAGATGTCATGTAACTTGCTGCAACTATTCATGAGCTATCCCAACAGTCCGAGCTGTTATTTAGTAACACCTCTGAATCCTACTTGTGATGCTGCAGGCCCGGGACTGTGGTCCGGGGAGGATGGGGAGTGAGCCCAGCCGCGGGTGCCTATCTCATCCTGGGTGAGTTACTCCTGTGAGAAGATGATAAAGGAAGACCCCTACGTGCACCACTGCCAGCACCACCATCACCAGCTTCTGTTTGTGGGAAAGAGCCCTGAAATGAAAGGGGAATTAAATGGACTTAAGAGGCCTAAGGATGTGAAGGTTCTTACAAGTGAATAGAAATTTTAGGTAAATGGTAGAATGCTGGCGATAGCCGTGGACAGGACACACACACACCTCTCTGGGAACCAGAAAATGTGGTTTGTAAAGCATTTTCAGAGATTGCTCCAAGTAGCATAAACATCGCCCATCCAATGAACGAGGCAGCCCTGCTGTGTTTGGCAAGGCTGCTAACCCACGTGAGACTCAGCCAGGACTCCTGACACCCTTGGGAAACATGATCTCTGGAATATCTAAGAGGCCCTGTCAGAGGAGCCTGCAACCCCCTGGCCTCATGCTCCCACTGGTGCGAGGTCCCGGCCTCTATTCCCACGTGCCTCATCCTGGCTGCAGGGCTGGCTGGTCTGATCAGTGTGGTTGATCAGTGAGGACCTGGGATGCTCAGCTCAGCCTCCAGGGCTCACCTTGGCCACAGGTGGTCGTGGCGATGCATTCACATCACTTCTCTGCCACAAGGAAGTCTCTCAGCCGTGGCAGGAGGGGGTCCACGGCTCTGCCAGCGTTGCAGTGGGTAGGGATGTCTCACTCAGGGGGAGCTCTTAGCAAGCCCATCATGGCCCTAGGGCCGAGCCACTCCTTCTAACCCAGCTTTCATCATTCCTCTCCTGCTCTCTGACTCTCCTCTCTCTCTTTCCCTCTCTCTCTCTCTCTCTCTCTCCCTCTCTCTCTCTCTCTCCCTCTCTGTCTCTCCATTTGGAACTTGGAAAAGAGAAAGAGGCGTTATTTATTCGAAGCTACTGGTGGTAAGATAGCAGTGTTGCTATTTTTACAATGCATGTTATAGGGGAATTATCTGCTATAACTAAAGTCACGTATTTGGGGATTTTGATGTTCCCTGCTCAGATGTCAAGCCATTCCTCTTCTCACTTGGGCCCTAGCAATCTTCTAGGACCTGTTTGCTCTCAATGCAGGATAAGAAGCCCAGCCCACAAGATGTTTATCGTCTACCCAAGAGCCAGTAAGTGATCCGTAAGTGTGTTTAAGGTATATGTATTAAATACATGATTGAACAAAACACCGCAAAATTGTTTGGTACATTGAGGAGTACAGGCTAATCTCTATAACCTCTTAAATTCAGTGGATTGATGGGTTAGGCATTTGTTGTGTGTGATTTGAACCCCAATACAGCTACTGTCACATGTCTTTTCAGCAAGTTCCTTGGGAGCAAAGAAAGAGTTTCTTGGGTCTCACCAACCAAGGAATAAGATAAGATTGCCTCAAAGGATAGGCGTGAAGGTGAACAACTAGAAAATAAGAGATACCTGCAGATTCCTTGGACATCAAGTCTTTCCTTGGCCAAAGGGCCATTCTTCACCTGGAGTCAAATTGTTAAAGCTCTAAGAAGCCACCACAACGCCTGGGAATTCTGGTCCTGATCATTCGAAAGGTTATATCTTCTGGCTTTTCCTTCTAAGGTTAACTGAAACCAGAGTTAGAAGACCCATCTGGAAGGATATCTCTGTGTGTGCGCACGCACACACACATTTACATTTATATGATAAATATATACATATAAAACACACATAGATAGATAGATAGATAGATGATAGATAGGATTTCGTTTTTAATTTTTCTGAGCACAAATCAACTGACAGGAAGATGACCAGGACTTTTCCGGATGGCCTAAAAGAAGTGGGAAGTATTCTGGAGATGTGTAAGTTAGCAGCCGATTGCAGGTATACGAGCTAGTTAAATCTGTCAGGAGCACAAAGTAGCATTTTGCAGCAAGAGCCCGTACTACGTTCGAAGGCTTGTTTCCAGTAGTATGCGTTCTAGGGCTCTAGACTGAGCAAAGAATCAGGATGCAGGAATAGATGAACGTGCAAAAATGTTCACTGCCGCTTTCTTTGTAATGAAAAAAGGGGACTGACCTAAATGTCCAACAACAGCGAGGCAGCTAAACAGACCCAATCAACCTGGATTTGTTGGCAGGGGCGGGGGCGGGGGGGGGGGCGGTCAGCCATGCTACTTGGCCGGCAAAGCAATGTGGCGGAGCGCTGAGCATACGGCCTTTCAATCAGGTTGCCGAGGTCCACGTCCTGGCTTTACCACGGACTCACAGTGTAATCTGAGGAAGTCGGCCATCCACAAGCCAAGGAGAAAGGCCTCGCTGCCCTCAGAAGGAGCCAAGCCAGCGACCCTGACCTTGGACTTCTAACCTCCAGACCTGTGAGAAAATAAAGTTCTCTTGTTTAATCCACCCGGTCTGTGGTACTTTGTTATAGCAGCCCTAACAAACGAATACAGGCATGTACCTAAGAATGGAATTTCCAGGTCATAGAGTATATTTAAGATTAGCTCTGGCAAATACTGCAGAACTGCACTCAGGTTAAATTTAAAAATCAGGAAAAATGATACACTATGTTTTCATATGTTGTGTGTCTATAGATATAAACGTAGGGCTATTTCTAGATAGGAATAAAGACAAATACATGATAGAAGGAAATGCGTCAGAAGGTTAACTGGATAGTTTTCTTCTTTTTGTCTACTTGTTATAATTAACGTGGCTTTACTTACGTGATATAGAGCCATAATAGTTACTATAATTTTGATAGAGGTCATTCTGGCCAATGGGATTATCAGTGAATGGTATTTTATATTATACTGGTTTCTATATTTTCCGATTTATCTATCATGGGCATAAGTTATTTTTATAGTCAGAGGAGGGAAAAGTTCCCAATAAAGAAAGGAGAGAAGCATAGAAAGAACTAGAGTAACAAGCTATTAGCATTGATCTCTGAGCATTTATACCACGGAAATTGGCAAAGGCTATAGACCAAGGCTGAATTTATTGTTCTCTGGACTATCTAGGCTTAAGGAAGGAATGGAAAAAAATGTTAATAATGCAGGCTAAAGTTAAAAGTGTGTTATTTCTGTAACCGTTACATTGTGAATAGCACAGAAAACTGAAACGTAGGATTATTGTTGCCATTTGTTTATTTTAATTATCTGCATTTCCACATAATATAGTGCCCATATATTACTGTTATAATGGGAATGGGAGAAGAAGAGGTTCTTATAAAAAATTAGCAGGAAACCAAATTTTAAAGACTTTAGTTATTTACAAAACAAATAATTTAGTTACAAGCCTGTGCTTATACTTATATACTTCAAAATATGAACTTGGATAATGATAAATTATACAAGGAAATATATAAGAAATTTAGAAAATTTTACCAATTTCAGTCTGCAAAATCCAAAATTTTTCACTAGTTAAAATTTCATATTTGTAAGCTGATTTTCGTTCTTTTTAAATTTTAAATTTGGTGTCTATGAAACTCAGACAATATTGCAATTATGTGATCTTATAAAATCATTCCACTTGAGTTTTCTAGGTAGATTTCAATTTTTTATTTTTTCTGTGACACATTCTAGTATCTAGTGACTGTATTGTACTTTGTTGTTAACTTAGATTTTCTGGGCTCCTTAATTGCATTTTTTGTCAGTTTGGACTAATACAATCCTGAAGTAACAGTAATACCTGAATTCATGTAAACATCTTTGGAGAAACAGAAGTTTCAGCACCTTAACAGCTAGGAATAAAAGAAAATAGGAGTAATAATTAAGTAAAAAAAAAATTAGCAGGAAATAAATCACAAAGCTGTAAGTTCTAGAGTGGCAAAAACATGTTTCAACACTGGTTGACATTTGACAATTGTATGACACACCATTATTTTCTGTACCGGTGAGGACAACACTTCCAACTGAACTGTGATCCTTCATCAGTTGTAAGGTGCATACAGATTTCAGAGGTGTTCATATGTGGGGAAAAAAAAGCATCTTAGAACTAAGGCCATTCAGTGGGTAGCATCGCGCACACTATGAAAGAAGCAAAGTGGTTTCAAAGTCTGTGCAGAACAGAGGACCAGGGCCTGGGAAGGCGAAAGCCCAGGCTGGGCGGAAGTTTGCAGCAGAAAGACAAGGGACCCTGGCTCGGACCCCACTCCCTGGTGGCCAAGGTGGGGAAGGAGTCACCTCCCCGCTGCATGGTCCCTCTCCAGAGGACACCCACTGACTGGGCAGGGAACTGTGATGTGTAATTGGCTAATGTCTGGAGGACACTTTGAAGATGAAAAGTGCCAGGTGGGTCTCATCACAGCCACTTCTTAAGATGATACTTGGAATAATAATACAGTTCTCCCCCACCGGGCCTTTCATCTGTGGATTTCAAAGCACTTAGCGAGCCTTAATTAAGTCTCCCAGCACCTCTATGAAGTAGGCAATAATAACCTCTTGCCTTAGATGGAGAGACAGAGGAGGGTAAGCGACTGGCCCAAGCCCTCAGAGAGGCAGGGGCAAGCTGCTCTGAAGGCATTCATTCAGCTGGCAAATGCGTGCCGAGTGTTCCCTCTGTGCTAGGACAAGTGCTGAGCCCCAGGGGACCCAGCTACAGCTGGGCTGTCCATCGTCACATTTGCAGGAATTCTGCAAGCCCATTGTGAAACAAAGCCATTATTTAAGGTTTTTGTTAGGTTGGAGATAGTATTCTTTTTTTTTTTTTTATTGAAGTGTACTTGATTTACCATGTTGTGTTAGTTTCAGGTGTACAGCACAATGATTCAGTTATACATAGACATATATTTTTTTAAATTCAGATTCTTTTCCCATATAGGTTATTACAAAATATTGAGCAGAGTTCCCTGTGCTGTACAGTAGGTCCTTGTTGGTTATCTGTTTTATATATAGGAGGGTGTGTATGTCAATCCCAAACTCCTAATTTATCCCTTCTTCCCCCTACTTAAGTTTAAATTATATAAACTTATCATTAAATAAATTTATATTGCAAAACAGAGGTAATCAGAACTTAAAACATGTCTCTCCTATCTTACTTTTACTATTATTTGTGCTCTTGAGGTTATTTAACCTGTGGTAGTAACCACAGGTGGAAATAGTATATAACAAGGTACGACTGTGCATTGCTCCCCAATTCCCTGTTCAGTGATGTCCCATTGGTCCCTTGAACTCAGCCACAGTGGGAATATTTTATGTCATGGAAATTAACAAGTGCTACAGACCAAGGCTTGACCTAGTGTTTTCTTGACTATATAGAAATGATAGAGAAATGTTAGGAATGCAGGTTAAAGTTAAAAGGGTACCATTTCTGCAACCATTACATTGTGAGCAACACACCAAAAAATTGAGGAATTACTCTTCCAGCATTCAAAATCCATCATCCAGTTCAGCAGAGCAGTCACCCATATCGTGGACAAATGAATGAAATTTCTACAAACACGTTCCTTGTTTCACTTTCATCTTACTCATTACATACGTGAAAATGTCAGTCAACTTTCATGTCAGAACTACACTTTCTTCAGTTGCGGCCATAGGTTGGCTGCAGACATAAGAGTTTGACAAAAACCAGTGAAGCATTCTAGGAGAATCAACTGGCAATATGGAATAGACAATAAAAAGAATTTCTATTTTATTTGTACAGTTTCTATACATTTTATTATTATATATGCTTTTTTTCCCCAGAGAGCCTGTTGTTAAACATTCTCCAGCACCCCCTTGGTAGACCCTTGGATGGGCATGGAAAGCACAGGCCCTGTCCTGGTGGACATGCCAGATCAACTGGTACTTTCAGTGTGAAGAGCTGTGACGGAGCTCAGCTAAGCCTGTGCGCCACAACTACTGAGCCCACGCACCACAAGTGCCGAGCCCGCACGCCACTACCGAAGCCCTCGCACCTAGAGCCCGCGCTCCGCAAGAAAAGGAGCCACCACAATGAGAAGGCCACGCACTGCAATGAAGAGTAGCCCCTGCTCGCCGCAGCTAGAGAAAGCCCACGCGCAGCAACGAAGACCCAACACAGCCAAAAATAAATAAATAAAATAAATAGATTTTTAAAAAATAAATAAATAAAATAAAATGATTGTCATATGAAGAGACAATCAAAGAGTGGGCAGTTGAAAATGTAAGAAAAAATGTTACAGAGGCGGGTTGGGACGCTAATGTAAAAATATGTAGTATTTGCCGGTTTTTACAAGTTTATATTTTTGGATTTATTTAATCCTTCTACACAAATAGTTTCATGCCTAATTCTGTATTCATCGTTTGGATTATTTTTCTTAATCTCCCCAAATTTGTATCATTTCAGGAGCCACAAAACTGGGGAGAGCCCCCGGCTGGGGTACACGCAGGGTTGTTAGATGAGTCCCAGGGAGAGCTTAGTGGGGAAGATGCTGCCTGCCCTACCCAGAAACCTTAGGGATGAGGGGAAACTCAACAGGCAAAGAGGGAAATTGAGCAAAGATGGCTGACCTGTGTCTCTTCCGCATTCTCTCTCCTCAGCTGGGCTGTTGACGTACACACGGCATCTCTATGTGGTCTTTCCATCTGGGCTAGTCTGGGCTTCCTTGCGGCATGGCGCTGGGTTTCAAGAGTGCAAAGAGTGAGCGTCCTCAGGAAGCAAAGCAGAAATCCACGGCATCCTCACGCTCTAACCTCAGAAGTCACAGAGCATCACTTTGGTCATGCTCTGGCGGCTGAGGCAGTCACAGAGGGCTTCCCTAGTTTAGGGGAGAGGATGTGGAACCCCCCACCATGGGCTCCTCCATGGGAGGATCGTCAGTATAGGGGAACCACGTGGGATGGGGGACAGCGCCGTGGCCGTTTATGGACAGAACAGTTTACCACATGGAGGAAAAAAACGTGAACAGAAAGAACGTTAAAAGAGGCCTGAAGGGAAGCCTCCTGCACTGCTGGTGGGAATGCAAATTGATACAGCCACTATGGAGAACAGTATGGAGGTTCCTTAAAGAACTAAAAATAGAATTACCATAGGACCCAGCAATCCCACTCCTGGGCATGTACCCTGAGAAAACCATGATTCAAAAAGAGACATGTACCACAATGTTCATTGCAGCTCTATTTACAATAGCCAGGACATGGAAGCAACCTAAGTGTCCATTATTGGATGTATGCATAAAGATGATGTGGCACATATATACAATGGAATATTACTCAGCCATAAAAAGAAGCAAAATTGAGTTACTTGTCGTGAGATAGATGGACCTAGAGTCTGTCCTACAGAGTGAAGTAAGTCAGAAAGAGAAAAACAAATACCGTATGCTAACACACATATATGGAATCTAAAAAAAAAAAAAAGGGTTCTGAAGAATCTAGGGGCAAGACAGGAATAAAGACTGGACGTAGAGAATGGACTTGAGGAAGGGTAAGCTGGGACGAAGTGAGAGAGTGACATGGACATATATACACTACCAAACGTAAAACAGACAGCTAGTGGGAAGCAGTGACATAACACAGGGAGATCAGCTCGGTGCTTTGTGACCACCTAGAGGGGTGGGATAGGGAGGGTGGGAGGGAGATGCAAGACGGAAGAGATATGGGAACATATGTATATGTATAACTGATTCACTTTGTTATAAAGCAGAAACTAACACACCATTGTAAAGCAATTATACTCCAATGAAGATGTTAAAAAAAAAGAGGCCTGACTCTATCAGATACTCTGTTCCCAGAGCTACTGACCTCATCATTTGGTCGGGGGTGGGGTCCCTATTCTGATCTTGCAGATGAGGAAACTAGCGCTCAGACAGGTTCAGGTACTTTCCATTGCCCAGAAAGTGGTTCTCAAACTTTAGTGAGAGCCACTGTTGAACACCACTGCCCCCCAGAGATTCTGATTCCGTAAATCTGGGAGGGAGACCCAGGAATCTGCATCTCTAACAGGTCCCTCAGCGGCTCTGAGGCGCTGGCCCAGTGGCCACACTCTGAGAACTGTCGGCGTACAGTCTTTGAATCTGCATCTGTGTGAACTTTCACCTCATCATGGAGCTTGCAGTGGAGAGAGATGATATTCCTCAACCAGCGTCAGAGAAACAGGATAATGACTTATAAGCGTCATGTCTTTTATTCCAAGAGAAAAGGTTCCATGTGCATTAGGATAAGATTTTCTTTATCCCTTGCCCACTCCTCTTTCCCTCTCTCCACTCACTCCCGGAAGCCTTTAATAAAACAGACAATATGGGCAGCAACTTGGCCGCAGCATAGCGAAAACGGCTTGTCTCTGTTCCACAGTGTCTGATAACTCCGGTGGGGAAACTTTATCAGCAAAATAACCTACCAAAGGAACGCTATGAGAGGCTGTCAAAAAAGAGCAAAAGAAAGAAGTATCTAAGTTGGAGATGCTTTACTCTGAAAAACCAGTGATGTCCTCTTCCATTAGTGCCGAAGGTTGGAAGTAAGAGATGTGCCTAAGGCTAGAAACCCTACCCCTGAGACTGCATGTAATGGGACCCCATGGAGAGACCAGAGGGGCCAAAAGAGAGGAAAGAATCCTGGGAGGAGGAGAGGATGCAGTCTTGAGGGCTTTTTACCCTAAATTTCCAGTTCTTGGACATCTAAGGTTGTGTTTTCTGACCCTTTGCTGTTGGGTGGGACCAGGTAGCTAGTTCTTGCCAATTACTCCAGGATGAAGTGGGCGTTGCTTGCACGTGGGAGCGTTGACCTGCCAATGAGAGATCCTCGTCCTGCAGAGCTCTCCTTTTCCTCTGCCCCAGGGGCTGGTGACGCTCATGATGGCGGCTGCTAGCTGCACCTGGAGCAGAACACCTACAACCCGTGATGGGCAAGTGGAGTGAGCGAGAAACACACATCCGCTATTTTGAGCCACTGAGATCTGCGGGTGCTTTGTTACCACAGCGCGAGCTAGCCTTTCCCAACTGATCCCCGAGAAACGAGAGAGAAGGGGCATTCAGGCACCTCTCCCAGGAGCATCATGAATAGGCCAAAATGAGACAGACTGGGAAAAATAAATAAATCTGTGTACCATTCTCTGGCCACTGTGAAATCCGTGATGCTCTGATGGTTACTTTCCTCTACATGTCTTCCAGATTTTGCAGGCTTCTCTCGGGGAATTTGGGCTGTAGGCCCTCTGTCGTTCCCCAGCCCCACCACTTTGCTTTAACCCATTCCAGGCAGATCTATTCCCTCTCACATGGATCTGGTATGAAGGGTAACTTCGATCCAGTGGCCTGTAGCCAGATTCCAGTCTCAGATGCCAAGACTCCCTCCCCTCACTTACGCCCAGCTCCAGCAACATGCTCTGTCTTCTGCAGGTTTGGCGAAGATGCCAAGGCTTTGTCAGTGCGATGCCATCAGTATCCCCACCACCTACTCCCTGACCACCCTTTGGAAGGTGCCCGGGCGTTCAGCGCCGGCATTCATGGCATCTCTGCCAGTGTGTCCCGCCAGGCAGGAAGGAGGGGAGGCTTGGTGCTGCGGGGTTCCCAGCTCCCAGCACCCCATCAACGACCAAGAGACCCAGTTTGGGCCATTGTCTTGCCTGATGGAAGCAGAGGGGCTGAGCTCCCGCAGAAGCATCTGAGACCCAAGCCTGCGTGGTGGGAGCCCGAGCTACCCTAAGTCCCCACCCTGCACCCCACCATCTGCTCCTCAGTGTTTTTATTGCTGTCTGGTTTTTAAAATAAGTTCAAGAGGAAAAACAAAGCAAACTGGTAAAAAAAAACAACATGAAGGATTGAAACAATTTATATTTAGACTCTGTAAAAAAAATAGTATATTTTCACCATCTTTAGCTCTATAGTCCTATGTTTTTCATTAAACTTTGGAAAAGAGAACGTCCCCCCCCCCCAGTCATGGCTTGCTCTTCATGCACTTGGGGCTCTAGGGGTCTCTGCTTAGTCCCTCCGTGTCTTCCTAACATCATCTCAAATCCCACCCCAGGCTCCTAACAGACCTGAAACTTCCTGTATGGACAGTAAACCCCCCCTTTTTTAAAAAGCCACCCACTACCTTTGAGCGTACTCCCTATATTTGGGTTATTTCCCCCTAAGTGATCTGCATTTCCCCAAGATAGAAGCCAGATACTTACTCTCCCATCCTTCTTGCCAGGAAGGGCCCGGTCGCGTGACGTAGGCTCAGCCAATCGGAAACACCTTCGTGGGATATGGATTCGGGAGTAACTCCAAGAGTGAGGCACCACACAGAATCCAGTTACTGGAAGATGGCTGTGTGAATATCTGGTTTCCAGGGTAGACACCGAGCTGCCAGACAGAGGCTGGGTCTGCAGTGGGGTCCTGGGCTCTGCCCGGTGTCATCCCCAGGAGTGGCCAGGACGTTGTCTGGAGCAGTGCTGAGGGTCATTTGGACCTTGTGTCAGGCTGCAGAGCCCCCGGCCTGCCTCTCTGGATCCCTCCAGGTTTTATGAATATCCTTTAGTAAATTCCTTTTCTGGGTGAATTTTGTTGGTTACAACTATGAACACTGATTAATATAGTAGATCACACAGAACCCCACCACCACCCAAGATGCACGTTTCCCCTTACATTTCAAGCTTCACAGCAAAGAGAAAGATGTTTTTCCAAGGCTCTCCTGTCCTCTCTGATTCTGGTCCAGTCCAGGGAAGCCATCTGAATTTGGACACTTGGGAAACTTTACGGGTGGATAAATTCCTTCATGCAAAAAATAGTAATCGAGTGCCTGCTATGTTCCAGGCAGGAGATGATAGGTCCCTGCCCTCAGGGGGCTTACAGTATAGTCAAGGAGACAGACCTCAACCAAATAATCACACAAACAAATATAAAATTGCAGTTGTAATAACAAGTACTGCAAAGAGAGAAAAGAAGAGCAAACAGGTGTGTCAGGAGGTAACAAAAGGCTTGCTTGAGGAATGACACTTATGGTGGACACAATGCTGCAAGGTCATCAGGCGTTTGTTTTCCTCCCAAACACGGATGACTTCGTTTTCTGGCCTTTCTCGCTTCTAGGAGGGCCCACGTGACTAGGCTTTGGCCAATGGAATAAACACAGGGATGGGGTGAGCCATTTCCAGGCCTGGCCATCCGACATCCTCTGTGCAACCTTCTACACTCTTAACTTCCCCAATTCCAAGATGGCAGAGCCAGACGATGGAAGATCCTGGATCCCTGAGTGACTTCTTGAAGGAGTCACCAGGGAGAGCTGGAGACATGTCAGACTTTAATGGTTGTAGGAAACAGACTTTTATTGTATTAAACCATTGAGTCTTCAAGGGCTTATTGTTACCGCAGCTTAGCCCATTCCACCCTAGCTGATACACAGGTGGGCAGAGAGCTGAAGGATGAAGAGAGGTTAAATGTATAAAGAGAGAGGAAGTGAAAGCATCCCAGGCAGAGAGAACCGCCCTATGCAAAGGCTTTGCGGTGGGAGAGCATGAATAAAGTGAGAGGCAGGGCTTCCCTGGTGGCACAGTGGTTGAGAGTCCGCCTGCCGTCGCAGGGGACACAGGTTTGTGCCCCGGTCCGGGAAGATCCCACATGCCGCGGAGCAGCTGGGCCAGAGCCTGTGCTCCGCAACGGGAGAGGCCACAACAGTCAGAGGCCCATGTACCGCAAAAAAAAAAAAAAAAAAAAAAAAAAGTGAGAGGCAGTGGGATTCAAGATAGGGCCGTGGACGTTGGCAGAGGTTATGAGACAGGCTGGGGCCTGGGACCCCTTGCTGCAGGGCGTGCACCTGGACGAACGTCTCCTCGGTTGACAAAATACAGAGAAACTGTAAGGAACTAAAAATAACTGCGTGCGTGTGCAGTTGGGGCAAAAGGTACAAAAAGACCAAAAAACCCAACTGCCACTTCTGAAGAGCTCAGAGCAAAAGCAGGGATTCGGGAGCAACGGCAGAGTCCTGGGCAGGCCCCGTGCACTCAACACCACCAAGGGGTGGGCAGCCCACTTCAGCCACCACTCCTGCCCGCGGGTTGTAGGTCCCCTGGACCCGCGCCTACCCTCACCCCATACAAGGAACCCTCGCCCCCGCTTCGGGGAGCGAGCAAGGGGACCTGTTACTTGTTTTCTCTCCCCCGCTGCTGCAGCAGGGGCCCCAATAAAGCCTTGCCTGAATTTCTGGACTGTCCTCTGATCAATTTCTATTGATTGATTGTGGAGGCCAAGAACCCCGGTTGGTATCAGTTAGACTGTATGAGCCACGTAGGGACAAAGGGAAGGAGTTAGGTCGTCAAGATTCCGGCTTGCTCACGTTCCCACTGCCCGGAGACTCAGGCTGGGGGCCTGCCTGTTTGTTTTCAAGCCAGAGACCCTGGAGTTCTCCACTCTTAGCCCCGCCTCACTCCCAGATGAGGAAGACTTTGAGAAGAAACTGTACTTTTCCCTACAGTAAGCAGCCCAAGAAGCCACAGGCATTCGGGGAGTCGTGGGTCAGATATTTAATTATTCTAATTATTCGAATCTAGAAGTCTCTTCTCCCCGCACTGCCAAGAACAGAAAGTTCCTTTTTTGAAAAATAGGGTAGTTTGTTGGAAAGGTTGAAGCTCATCCTTGATCCACAAAGCTCTCAGACTCACCTCCAGACCTCCAGAGCTTGAGAACACCCAGACACGCTCCCTCCCCATGACCATGGACAGGGCAGGAGGGGATGGAGAGGGTGGGGTCAGGTATATGCCATTCTCATTTATTTTTAAGAAAAGCCACCTTTCAAATGGGGAGATTAGGGTGGACTTGTATTTCTAAACAACTGTGATATCATCGCTCTGATATCATCAGATAAAGAAATTACTCTAAAAGTATTGCCTCATCTACAAAGCTTAGGACATTTCTTTCCCTTTTGCTCTCTCTCTTTTTTTAATCTTTGAGAAAGATAATGAAAGAGGAAGCTTGAAACCCCATTTCTATTGATGTTCGAACACACAACTGCTGGATTTAAGAACCAGGGGAGATCAAAGGGAATGGGTCCCATTTTGATAAAATTACAGCATCGCTGGCAGAGGGTGTGGGGCTCATTTAGGAACTCGGAGGCAAGGAGTTGTTAACACACCTTCCTTCGAGCCAAAGACAGAAGGAGAAATGCCTGAGATTCCAAGGGATTCATTAGGAGTGCGGCTAATAAGGTTACAGCAGCTGCACGCACATTCGGCTGACGCGTTTGCCTCGGCAAAACCTGCCAGACCCCAGAATCAGTACCATCCAAAGGAGAAACAGGTGATGCTGACTCTACCCTGGTCCCAAATTTAACTGGTCGGGCATTCGATCTGCTCTTATTGGGATCTGGGGTGAGAGTCTGGGAGAGATGTATAGAGCTGGAGATAGAGCAGCAGGTAAGGAACGAAAAACTTTTCATATCCTCTGGGACTGAGCCTCTTACTGCTTTCCTCTAAAAATGGACATTCTGGTGGGTTTCCATCCGCTTTCCACCCACCAGTCCACGACTCCAGCTGCAGTTCCCATTATGACTAGCTTCTGCCCCAGTCCCTTCCTCCCTCAGTCCCGGTCTTGTGCAAGAAACCACCATCCAGGCATCCTGCCCAGCGACCTGAGAGCCATCCTTGTCTTTTCAGCGTTTGGTCCTACCCGCATCGAAGGCACCAGCGCACTCCACGGACTTTAATTCCATTCTCCCTCACATGTGTCCCCTCCTCCCCTCCTCCAATGCCCACACTTGGACCTTCTAATAACAGACTAGAGGAATGTGAAGAAATCACCGAAGAGAGCCTGAGAGATGTTAAAACAGCATTTATAAATGAAAACCACTTGAAGCAAAGCCAGAGAACTGCACGGGTTTAAAAATCCCCCATTACAGGCAGGAGGAAGAAAAAAAAAACCTAATAAATTTCGTTTTGAAAATGTGACGTCTCACCCCCGTCCCTGTTGAGACATACTTACGCATCTCTTAGGGATACGAAAGTTGATACAGTCATTTTGGAAAATAATTTGGCCACATATATCAAGAGTCATAAAAATGTTCATCTCCTTTGACCCAGTAATGCCACTCCTGGGAATTTACTGGAGGGAAATAATTCAAAACGGGGGAAAAAAGGAGGGGAGCTAGTTCTATATAGATGTTTATTACCTCCTTGTAATAACAAGAATCTAAAAGTAAAAGAAATGTCCGATTATTGTGGAACATGAAGTAAATTTCAGTGTAATTAACTCAGTTTTCTATTAGGTCATTGCAAAAATAATAAATATGGGCACGAGGTAGAACTGGGGGAAAATATACAGGAAATAATGCTGAATGAGATATATGTGCTCCACTACTGCAACTGCAGAAAAACATACACCTTTACAGACGAGAAAACGGAAGGGGCATTGAAGACGTAAATAATGGATATGATTGACTAGTGGATTATGGACATGGCCTCTTTGATGCTTTCGAGTTAGATGGAAATTTTTCAAGCCCCTTTGAAGCGCCCTAATCAGGGGAGTGGCCGTGGCTGTGATGGGGGGGGTCTCCGGCCCCAGCTCCGTGGAGGGAGGGGGCTCCCTGCTGCCTGCGGTACCCCACGGAGGAGGGTGGCCAGCCCCCGAGCTGGGGCCATGGCTGCCCTACGTAGGGACAAGCTGGCAGAACCCTGGGGGCCTCCCCAACCTGAAGGCAGATCCAACCCCATGTCCCCTTAGGTGAGCAGCCTGGGGTCTGGGTCATAGACTGAGAGCAGTCAGGGTCAGGGTTTGGGTACCGACCCTCCCGTAAGGATAGAGCATGTCCAAGGTCCAAACAGCGAAGTTAAGTCTTCCAGCCGAGGTAAGGAGCAGGGGTCGGGATTCTGCAGAGGACAGGAGGAGGGTTAGAGAGATGGATGGAAGCGCTAAAGGGTGGGCTCAAACGCCAGGGGGCACGCCCTTGGCCTCAGCAGCCAGTGCGACCCAGGCTGCTTCGGGGCAGCCTCAAACCCACTGACCCGGCCACCCCGCGTGGCACGGCCCCCTCCTGCTCTCTTCTGCCCCTTTCCCTCCCTCTGACCCTCCTCTTTCCTCCTTTCCTCAGCCCCAGGCCTGTCAATGGCACCCAAGGGCACAGTTCAGTTCCCCAGGGGCACCCAGCACTCCCCGACGCTGGCCTCGGGATGGGTCGCTGTACGTGCAGGGCCATCCATCTTGTCCCAGTTCCAGATCCAGCCGCTCGCTGGAGGCCTGGCCAAGGCGTTCCTGTGCCGTCCTGTGCGTAAACCCCCTTTCCTCACAAACGGGCTGCTTTCCCCAGGCCTGGCTGCCGTCCGGCTGCACGCAGAGGGGACGGAGCACCGGGGCTCTGGCTGGTGGACACCCAGAGGGCAGCAGGCCAGCAGGAGCTCCTCGCCCCGACGCACCATCATGGACTTCCCGCCCAAGCAGCTGCTTCGGGATTTGGAAACAGCATTTGTTCTGGGGGTGGTGGGTTTTTCCAGGACTGGCACTGGACTCAGAGTGTGAGACGGGACGGCGCAGAAGCATGATGCCTCCTGCCTTTGTTCTCTTGGCAGGTGCCGTCCATCCACGAGGAGAGGGACAGAGCCGGCTTCTGAGAGACTCACGGAGGAGAGGCCAGGATCAGTTAGCAAGAAGATGTTGTTATCAATGCTTTCCCTAGAAATGCACTTGCTGCTTTCAAGCCCAAAGGTAAGTCAAGCCAGGCTAATCCAGGGTAGACTAGTAAGAATCTGTTTCAAGGAGGACAAAAATAGGGACTTCCCTGGCAGTCCAGTGGTTGGGACTTCTCACTTCCACTGCAGGAGGCCCGGGTTTGATCCCTGGTCGGGGAACTAAGATCCCACATGCTGCCCAGCACAACCAAGAGAAAAAAGAGAGAGGGGACCGAAGTATGATGCGCTTCTGCTCATCCCCTGTACATCAGTAGGTCCCCCAAGTGCCCGAGGGCCTTTAGAGACTAAAAGGCAGTTTTCAATATTCCACTCTCCCTCCGAGATTTCGCAGCGCTGCGGTGGTTGTCACTGGTGACTGGGCACTCCTGACACTGGGGTGGCCCGTTCTTTGCTGCGGGGAGGACCTGTGCGTCACAGGATGTTTAGCAGCGTCCCTGGCCTCTGCCCACTCGCTGCCAGCAGCACCCCGAGTTGTGACAGCCAAAAATGTCCCCGGACACTGCAGGGGGAGGAGGGGGAAAGAAGGAGGATGTTTGCTAATCCAAAGTGACATTCAACCCGGCTCCTGCACAGATGATCAGTTTCTCGTGAAGAGACAGGTCTTTATGAATAAGATTTTGCTGTTCTCTAGGGTGGAACCTGGCTAGAAAGATCAAGTTTCTGGTGCTGTCATATCTAGAAAGGAGAACATGCTAGAAGAGGCCCACTGTTGGTCACATGGCACATTCTAAATGTCCGTGCGTCTACAATGGCCCTTGTGTGGGCAGGGTGCTTCCAAGCTTAACCAACGAAGTGAGGAACACCTTTCTTTTAAGAAAAAAAAATATTTGTCTCATGATTCCTTGAAATGAACCCTCTCAGAGCATTTCTAGTTGTGCTTCGTGTTTTATTAACTTGACAGACTGCCTGGGCTGCAGAGAACCCTAGAAGATTAATCAGACATGAAGAAAGCATTTCTGAAATTCTAACGTATGTCAATTTTGTGTAAACTGATTATCTACCCTAATTGTTATACTTGTGGCTTTTTACGCCACAGCTATCGGCGAAAATGAGGCTCACAAAAAAGTGATGGGGCTTCCCTGGTGGCGCAGTGGTTGAGAGTCCACCTGCCGATGCAGGGGACGCGGGTTCGTGCCCCGGTCTGGGAGGATCCCACATGCCGCGGAGCGGCTGGGCCCGTGAGCCATGGCCGCTGAGCCTGCGTGTCCGGAGCCTGTGCTCCGCAACGGGAGAGGCCACAGCAGTGAGAGGCCCGCGTACCGCAAAAAAAAAAAAAAAAAAAAAAAAAGGTGATGCTGAGCAGTTCGAATTCTTCCCCAGGGAATTTGCAATATAGACTTATATTTACCATGACTACAAATCCTATCTTGTGTATTAACACATATATATAATGCTTCCTATGTACCATGCACTACCCTAATGGTTCATAATATTAATTCACTTAACATTCAAAACAGTTCTATGAAGTGAATACTATCATTGTCCCCACTTTACAGGTGGGAACACAGAGGCACAGAGACATTAAGTAGTTTGTCCAAGGATACACAGCTGGGAGGGGGCAGAGCCACTGTTGCTTTAGGGAATTTTAAAAAGCAGGTGAAAAGCTGGAACGAGGCTTCTTGTCCCACTTCTGTTGGTTTTGATTTGCCTTTACGTGGATTTCTCGGCTTGCTGGGCCCAGTTTCCCCCACTGTGAAAGGATGAGGTCGGATCAGTGTTTCCCAAAGTGTGCGGCAGCTACCAGTGGAATGAGAGATGATTTTATGTAGTGTATGGGTAGAAGTTTTTTTCATAGTTAGATATTTATTTTCGTGTATATTAGAAAAAAATATACGTAGTAGATAGAACATTAAATGTGTGTGTGTGTGTGTGTACAGACATAAAATTCCCCAAACCTGTGATATCAAGGATAATGTTAGTTGGGATGAGGCCCAAGTGGGTAGCAGCACCATAGCTTGGAACCAAATCCAGGAAACAGAATCACGGCCATCATAGCCCTTGATACTCACATGTCCCTGCCCTGCCCGGGTCAACGTGGGTGGGGTGGGGATGACCGCATCCCCCATGCCCAGGTGGACACATGCCCCGGCCCGGCCTGCTCGTCCTAAGGGTGGGCATGTGATCCAGGAGGACCAGTGAGGCTTCCTGGGCTTTCGAGGGCACGACGGGGATGCCTGGCACTGCCAGGAACACCTTGCCACCACCGAGAGGGGATGTAGTCAAGATACAGGCGCAGAGAGAAGGCCTCAAGGCACCATCAGAGCCCCAGACCTGGCTGGCCAGTCCCCAGGTCTACCCCTGGCTCTTTCCATTACCCAAGGCACGTGTCTCTCTTCCAGTCTGAGTTTGGTTTCCGTCCCTTTCCAAGGTTCATTTATCACAGGTGTGAAACGTGATCTTGGGACTTAGTGAACAGCTGTTATTTCTAGTACCAGGTGATGACAGCATCACAGAAAAGGGCACAGCAGCCTGGGTGTGGAGAAAGGAGAGACACAGCAGTCACCTCCATGCTTCTTTTGGAAGCATGGCTGTCCTCTCTGCCATGTGTCAGGCAGCTTGGGGGGAAAGAAGAGGGGCAAACTTTGGTGTGGACTCCCCTGAGCCCTGGTTTTCTCATCTGTCAAATGGAAATCATCACAGCCCCTGGTAGGGTTGGCCTGGGGCTAAATGGCGTGACACCAGGAACCTATCTAATGAAACCAAAAATGGTAGCAATTACTACTGGGTACCAGTGTTGTCTGTAAATTATTGTATTGAATTAGATCTTCGCAACAATCCTACGCTTTAAATCGTCATCCTTATTTTGCTCCGGCGAAACTGACATTCAGAGAGGTTAGGTGACTGTCCACAGTTAAATGACCAATAAGGGACAGAGTGGCCTTTCAAGTCATTCAAGCCAGATCTCAAACACCCCATCCAAAGTCTGGAAGCGTGATCCCAAGAAGCCGATCACCAGAGGCAGAGCGATGTGAGGACCACTGGCGGCAGAAGGAAGGAAGGCAGACAAGACAGCAAGGCAAGTACTCGGAGAGCTCTTCTCACATCCTGCCCACCTCGGAAAGTTCCTTGGAAAATCCTGGGGTTAAGGCTCAGAGGAAAATCAGCTTCATGGAACAAAGGTATAGAATAATCCAGAATAATCCAGCCAAGCGCCCAGTCCCGATGAACTGACATTCATACACCAGCACACACCCCAGATGTTGCTAGGGTTGGATTACACGGGCTTGGAAATTGCGGGCATGAAATGTCTGAATGATAACAATAGAAAACAGATCAAAAGCCCAAAGAAAGAGATCAGGAGAAATGAAAACCAGAAGGAACGGCAGGGGGAGATGAAAGGGGAGAATTACAATTGGACCAAAGCAGAGCCAGTGTTTAAGGTTCTCCTGGCAGTTGACCCATACCCAGATGAGATTTTTGCAGCATTCACTGGAGGTATGAAATTACCCTCTTTGAGCAGCGTTGTAGACTTCTGGGACCTCAGGGTCGAAAGAGTTCCTTGACAGTCTCCGAGGCCCACTTTTAAAGAATCTAGAAGGTGATCAGTACCTGAATCTGCACAGACTCTGTCATTGTCAGCAACTCCATAAAGACCAGGGTGGTCAGTAAGGTATAAGAGGGATTGAAAATACAATCTCCCTGGCCGAAGTCACCTCATTGCACCACGGATCAGATCACTCTCAGTCTCAGTTCTGATCATACAGAACCCAATTTACACAGACTTTAGCAAAAGAGGGAAGGTATTGGCTCAGATAACGGAAAAGTGAAAAGACACTCTAGCTTCAGGTATGGTTTGATCCAGGGGTCGGCAGCACTCAGTCTCTCTGATCTGCTCCACATTTGCTTTATTCTCAAGCTTCATATGGGGACATGATAGCAATTTTCAAGCCTATATCCTCCCAGGTTTGAGTCCAACAAACCTCTCTCCCAGAAAGTCTCAGTAAAATACTCATCAAGACCCACTTGCTCTAACAGGGTCCTATGCCCATCCCAGTGGCCAGAGGGCTGTGATGCTGTGACTGGCCAGGCCTGAGTTACATGCCTGTACCTAGAACACGTAATAATGTCAACTCCATCTCCAGACTGAGAACTGAGAATAGGAGATGAATGTTTCCCCTGAAAAAGTGGGGTCCCAGCATTAGGAGAAGGTAAACAGATGCCAGAAATCAAAACCAACAGGTGTTCAGGGACTTCCCTGGTGGTGCAGTGGTTAAGACTCTGCGCTCCCAATGCAGGGGGCCTGGGTTCGATCCCAGGTCAGGGAACTAGATCCCACATGCATGCTGCAACTAAGAGTTCACATGCCACAACTAAGGAGCCCGCCTGCTGCAACTAAGACCCAGCGCAACCAAATAAATATTTTAAAAACCAACAAACAATGGGTGTTCAGCATTCCCCATCCCAACGCTGTCCCCTAAATATGACTCCCTTTGCTTTTTTCTCACCTCACAACAGAATAGGAAGTAACAGCATTGTTACTTGGTCCCTAAACATCAATGCCATATGTCGTCCACGTAAGAACCACCCTCTGACACCTACTTTGACCATGCAGCATCCTACACACTGGGGTATCCAAAAGGAATCCAAGCCCTGGTCCTGATCACACTCTAGTAAGATGGGGGGTAGGGGGTGGGAATATTGGCCTAAAGGGAAAATTCTAATCTGAAAAAATCTCACGAAACGTCTTGGTTCTTTAGATAAGTCTCTTGGAAAGAGACCTGCCCTGCTCTCATCCCATCCCCCAAATGTTTACCAATAGCTCGGCAGTTAACAACAGACTTTCACATTTAATTTGTGAAGCTCCCACCGTCTCTAGGAGCTCTTCCTACTTCGTATTTGATGGATAAAGGGGGAAAGCTTAGAGACGTTGGTGATTTGCATGGGATCACACAGTTCGTAGGCAGTGATGCCCAAACTTCGGATCTTCTCCCCGACTCCCACTGGAAGCCACACGGACCTATGGGAAGCCACAAACTTTGTCGCTCAGGCTGGATACAAAGGAGGCCAGAGGTTGTGCTGAGACGCAACAGAGCCAATGCCCTGTCGTTAGCTCGTGTTCTGTCCTACACAAACCACACGTACGAAACTGTCGGCCCTCCTACAACTGAATTCATTCCATTGACAGCATTGGAGCGTTTGGCCTGTCGACTAGATGCCAGGTCCTGGACTAAGCCCTGGGATTCTGGGGACAAAACGGGTCCCGGCCCTCCGGGAACATACATTTCGGGAAAGCAGAAGAGAATAACCAGGGGCAAAGCCACGTGACGGACGCAGTGGCTAAGACAGACCGTTCAGGAGGCCTGGAGGGCTTCCAAGAAGAGGAGAGAGAATGTGGGAATAAGAAAGAATGTCCACGTGAACCGGAAGTGGAGAGGAAGGAAGGGAGTTGGGAAGCTGGAGATGCTGGGAAGAGCGACCTCTACCGGCCACAGGGCCTCCAAGGTGGATACGGACTTGAGCTCCCTGCGGCTGTGGCACAGAAGGTGGGTTGGCTGTCGGCAAGTCCGAAGGCAGAGAGAGGGGCTGGGACACTGCTAGAGTCACCCCGTGAGGACAGTGCCACCGGGGCTAAAGCAATGCTGACAGAGGTGGGGCGACAGACTCGGGTTGGAGAGGGATTCGGGTGGAAGACGTGCCAGGGCGAGGAGGGTTGCAGAGGGAGGGGCCGGAGAGTGGAGGGTCGAAGGGGGCACCCGGGGTCCTGGCATCAGTATCTGTGCCTGGTCGTGGTGGTCGGTGAGAGCAGCGTGGGGCAGGTGGGAGAAGGATGCTGAGATGTTTGAGCTGCGTCGAGATTGCGATGTTTCGAGAATGATACGGGAGATGTCCATGGGGCTGCAGGCTGTGCGGGGGTGGGGCTTGGGGACCACTCTGGGCTGGAAAGAGAGGCAGGGACCATCACGGAATAGCCACCGAAACGCCATGCGTGCGGGTGGTCGCTGGGGCTCTGGAATCGGATGCATTGCTCAGGAGGAGGTGATCGAATGAAAAACAGACCAAGTATAAAGTCCCAGAAGACGATACTTAGGGATAAAAAGAAAAGCAGGAGAGACAAGTATCCTGGGAGCCAAGGGAAGGGAAAGCTTTTTAAGGAGAGGCGAATAGTCAAAGGTGGCAGGACACCTGGAGAGATCAGTGCAAAACAGTGCTTATGGGATTTTGCAACAGAAAATTCCTTGGTCTCCTTGGCAAGTGTGTCAGTGGAATGCTGGGACCAGCTGCCAGCGTGTGGTCCATGAAGAGGTGGAGGGGAGGTGATGACACAGCTGCCGTGGCTGGGGACAGCTCTTTCAAGAAGCTTGGCGGGGAAGGGGTGGAGAGCGATGGGGCCATCGATGGAGAGAGGGTTTGGGGCCTGGGGGCTTAGGCTGCTGTTATTTCAAGATGATAAAAGGTTTGGGTGTGTTTATATGATACCTTAGGACCCTCAGCAGGTGGGTGGGGATGGGTTCAGGGTTCAGACAGCAGGACGAGCGTCTGCTTTCTGAAGCTGCAGGGAACAAGACGGGGGAGAGTCATGACAGAGATAAATGCATCGGTGCGAAAACAAGACTTTGAGAGACGTCAGCCTGCTAACCTGGATTTTGTCAAAGAATTAGGGACAAAGAGCATCTATGAAAAGTGAGGGGCCAGGCCTGGTTGGGCCAGGCCGGCCTTGAGAACGATGGCAAAGATTCTGGGCAGAACCAGAGGGGAACAAGAGAGGCAGCCCAGCAGTGGTGGGACCGCTGGACTCAGAAGCTTGAGGCCCTCGTGGTCCAGAGCAACCCAACCGTAGCAGATCAGATCAGATCTTCTGACCTAGAATTTATGGCAAGTTCAACCAGGATGGGCTGAAATATTTTACTGAGGCAGAAAGCATTAGCTAGACTATTAAAAACAATAAAATACAGTAAAGAGAAATTGTCTCATCTACTCCGGGGAACAACCTTTTCAAGCACGTTAGCAGCGCCTGTCTGCTGTCCAGGTGACGGGATGTTAGAAATAACACTGATCCATTTGTGAAGGTAGGTCCGCAGACTCCTTCCTTGACAGTGCTGCTTGGCGTGGACTGCTATACTAAAGCGCTTGAAAGGAAAACCTTCCCAAACGCACCCTGACTTATATTTTTCAAAATTCAGACTGGGCAGTGGGAATGAGTCAAAACACATATTTTAAAATTTAATGGAATTTTACATTTTGAAAAATGAATGCAAGAACAAAAACACCAGCATATTGGAACGATGTAAGGGACACGAGTGACACTTTGAGTATATGCCTCCAGCTTGGAGTGACAATGATCTTGGCGACGTCCCACTAGGAGGGATGGAGAGGGGGCGGGAATGGTTAGCCATGGTCCATCCTCCCAGCTTTTAGGAGTCATACATGCTGTGAGGGGCTGTGTGCTGGGGCGTAAAGGACAGAGACCACTGAAAGGGACCACTGTGCAGTGGCAGACACCGGGGTGGTGATACAAGGTACAAGACACAAGAGCTAATATTTATTGGAGGTCCTCCTGGTCTGACTGCCCCGGAAGCTTTTCATGGACGGTCTCAGGTGACCCCAACAACAGCTTATGACACAGTTGCCATTAATTTTTTTTTAAGTTTATTATTTTTTCCTTCCAGTTTTATTGAGGTATCATTGACATACAGCACTATATAAAAGTTAAGGTGTACAGCCTCGTGATTTGACTTACATACGTCATGAAATGAGGGCCACAACAATTTTAGTGACCAGTCACCCTCTCATATAGATACAAAAGAAAAAGAAAAAATAGTTTTTTTGCTTGCGGTGAGAACCCTTAAGATTTATTCTTCTATCGACTTTCATGTATAACGCCCAGCAGTGTTCATTCTACTTACCATGTGTACATCACATCCCCAGCACTTATTTATCTTATAACTGGAAGTTTGTACCTTTTAACTGTCTTCACCCAATCCCCCCTCCCTCCACCCCTTACTTCTGGTCACCACAAATCTGATCTCTTTTTCTGTGAGTTGTTTGTCTGCTTTTGGAGTATAATTGACCTAAAACACTATGTGAGTTCCTCGCGCACAGCACAGGGATCTGCCATTGCTCTACGTTTCAGAATCATCACCACAGTTAAGTCTGGTTACCATCTGTCACCATACAAAGATATTACATAATTATTGACTACATGCCCACACTGTACATTTCATGCCCATGAATCATTTTGGACATAGTTAACATTATTATCATCTCTGTTTTGAGGATGGGAAAACTGAGACATATTGTCCAGAGTTGCCCAGCCAACAGCGGGCAGAGCCAGGATGGAAGCCCAGATGTGTCTGACTTGGGCCAGCGCTTTAAACCATAGTGCTTTCCTGCCCTATTTGTTGTTCAGCCTGCAGAGACGATGATTTCAAATATAACACTTTATTTATTTATTTATTTTTTGGCTGCGTTGGGTCTTCGCAGCATGTGGGATCTTCCCGGACCAGGGCTCAAACCCATGTCCCCTGCATTGGCAGGCAGATTCTTAACCACTGAGCTACCAGGGAAGCCCCAAATATAACACTTAACCTGCTTGCATCTGCTAACAAATTCTTTTCAGCAGTTCTGATCTCCTGTGTATGTGTCTGTTCTTCAGATGCTCTTTTGAACAGGTTGTAACATCTTACTGGAGTTCCCTCATTAACTGACTAGCTGAATCAAATCTTTGCCGTGCCCATTTTATACTTGCTTGACTCTCACAATTTTACCTTTGTGAGAATCATCCATGAACAGTTGGCATGGAAAGATGTTCCTGCTACAGACCCAGGATTGGCAAACTATGGCTTGTGGACCAAATCTGGCCTGCTGCCCGTCTTTATAAGTAAAGTTTTATTGGAACACAGACACACCAAGGGCAGAGTTGAGTAGTTGCCACAGAGACTGCACAGCACGCAAAGCAAAATGTTTACTCTCTGGTTCTTTACAGGAAAAGTTTGCACTGATCTCTGCTGTAAATGAAAAACTGTCCGCGAGTAGGATTCCAAAAGTGTAGTCTATACACATGTGTACACACACACAGACAGACAAAAGCAGAAGGGATTGTCATAAGATGTTTAACATAATATTATTCATTCAGAAATTATTCACGAAGCCCGCACGGAGTGGTAGACTGTGAATAGGGTGACCAATTTGTCCTGATTTTCCTGGAAGTTTTCCCGGTTTTCAAACTAAAATTCCAACGTCCAAAGAATCCCTGAAGTCTCAGGTGAACCGGGATGATAGGTCACCCTACCTGGAAATCAGTCTATCCTGGCTTGGGTCCTGGATCCGCTTCTTATCGGCCTCTTGGGAAGACCATTTACCCTCTCTCAGCCTCGCTTAGTTCAACTGCAAATATAAGACCCTCTGTTCTGCAGAGGATGGAACGAGGTTATGAGCATGCGGTTAGTAAACCATGACAGTCAACGCCAGGGGTTACATCGCTTTCTCTCCAAAATGATGTGATCTTATAACATAAGCAGGATGAGAGAACAATTATCTGGAAGGTGGTCATATAATTTTAAGGTGACCATAGAATTTGTTGTCCAAACCAGGACAGTATTGCGCATGAAACGGAATTCTTAATAATTATACTGGGATAACAGTAGTAAACCAGGACACACTGTCACCTGGTCACGGACCACAGAGTGACTCGGGAGCAGCGGGGCGGGCCTCATGGGGTTGCCACCTGTGCCGTCATGCAGGCTCCCACGTTCAGAGGGTCCTGTGTGTGGGTTAAGGCTCTTGCTGTTGAAGCCTCGAGATTCTTAAAATTCTCAACTTTTGAACCCGGAACCCCACATTTTCATCTTGCGCTGGACCCAACATATCCCGTACCTGGTCTTGGCAGGGTCTTTCTGTGCAGCACGAAGAGACGGTGTGACCTCTGAAACCCCTTCTAGAAGGCAGCTTAGCTTCCTGGCCCCGAGGAGAAAGTTCCAGTTTTAACCCCAGCGAATTCAAGTGGAAATAGCAGCACGTAATGAGGCAGAGGATGGAGCCTGGGGTCCCGAGTGACCTTAACCCTCGCCTTTGCCCCACTCAGAGCTGGTGGCAGCCAGCACGAGCTCGGGGTGTCCCCGGGAGCAACCGCCCGCCTCTTTGAACTCTGGCTTTGTCTTCGGTTCACATCCGCACAGCCCGGCAGAGGGGTGGGCAGCGCAGCAGTGCAGCTGCGTGGACCCTGGAGGGCATTTGATGTTACTCATCGTTCGAAGTTCAGCCTCCCGATTTGGTGCTCCCATCCCTGCTAAGGGCTGCGAACGCCATTTATGGGGTTTTCAAGGGCAATCGCTGTAAAATCCAGTTCAGTGTCTTAACAAACCAGAACAAAGGTGGGTGGTGAGGCCAGAGGAGGGCGGCTGCTCCAACAGTGAATAAGAAATGGATCCGAAACTTGGGTGAACCCCAGAAACGACCCAAGAACCCAACCAAGCACAGCCTGTTCTAGCCTCGCTTTGGAGACGGGGCTGGGGCGGGGGAGGGGGGCCCCTGTTTTCAGGTGGTACCTCCCAGGGCCCGACTGTGCCCATTGGGCCTGGCAGTTTCCCAGCCCCGGCACTGACACTGGGGCTGGATAATCCTTTGTCACGGGAGGCTGCTCTGTGCCTCACCAGCTGTTTAGCAGTATCCCCGCGTGCTACTCCATAGATGCACCCCGTCCCCCTGCAGTTGTGACAACCCCAAAATGTCCCCAGTCTTTGCCCAATGTCCCTTGGGGAGCAAAGTTGCCTCTAATTGAGAACCTGGGTTTATAGCATCAAAGAGGGTCCACATTTAGGGTGACGGTGAGGATCCGATGAGTTTATAATTGTTAACGAGCTTAGAGTGATGCCTGGCAGGGTGAGCACTCTGTAAGAGAAGTATTTGTTAAATAAATAAAATTGTTGCCCTCCCGCCCCCTGGTTCCACGTGGAAGTTGTTAGTCCCACTGTAACCGACCAGGGTTCTTGGCCTCCTTGAGCAACAGAAATTGATCAGAGACCCGACAAGAGATTCAGGCAAGGCTTTACTGGGGCCGCGGCTGCAGCAGGGGGACTGAGAACAAACAACAGGTCCCCTTGCCCGGGGGGGGGGGGGGGGGGGGCAGCTGGCTCCTTACGTGGGGTGAGGGTAGGGGTGCGTCCGGGGGTCGGGCGGGAGTGGTGGCTCAGGCGTTCTGCCCACCCCTTGGTGGTGTCGAGTGCAGGGGGCCTGCGCAGCACCTTGCTGTCGCTCCCGGCTCCTCGGAAGTGGCAGTTGGGTTCTTTGGGCCTTTTTGTATCCTGTCGTCCAGAATTTGCCCCAACTGGGCATGCACGCAGTTATTTTTAGCCCCTTCTGTCCAGGTGCGGGCACTGCAGCAAAGGGTCCCGGGTCCCAGGTCCCAGGCTGTCTCACCACTGCAGTGTAATTACACAGCGGGCTCTCCCTGCCCGCGTAGCCTCCCACCCCAGGGTCCTGTCCCGCCTCTATCTGTGGCTCTGCCACTTGCTACCAGGATAGTAGCACTGGGTCCTACTATCACACGCCCAGCTCCACTCACTCCAGATGCTGCGAAGGTAGCCCTGAGTTTCTAGAAGCCTCCTCTCTGCAGACCTGGCCCCTGCAGCTCCTTCATGCGAGCCGGGACTGAGGAGGGGCTGCCCGATAGCAGGGTGAGCAAATGTCCAGGTTTCCCCAGGACTGACGAGTCTCCTGGGAGGCTAAAATCCAGAAAGTTCTGGGCCCATCGGGGTGAGTTGCTCACCGTAGCTGAGCGTTTGGGCTTCTCTTAGACTCCTGCCTGGGGCAGAGCTCCACTGGCCGAAATGATCCGAACGTCTGTTCCCCGAGGGACACATAAAGTGGGAGAGTGAGAGACCCTCCCCCAAAGCAAGCCCTGGGCCCCCGGCTTCCCCAGGGCGGCAGGCGCCATGCCCGGCTCCTGTCCTGCTCCCTCTCTGCCCCTTCCTCACGCCTTGGGGCCTGGCAGGGGCAGCGGCCCCCGGCTGGGCCCATAGCCCGTCCCCGAGCAGCCCCAGGCCGCGGCCCCCCTCCCGCTGTGCTTGCACACAGAGCCTCCGCCTCCAGCTGGGTGGTCACTTCTTGAAAAGAACCCCTGGAACCAAACCTCAGCGACCTTCGCCTCCTTCCTAGCCTTCCAGAAGGTACACCTGTGGACAAGGCAGCAGTGAGCTTATCCTCCATGAGGGACCAGAAGAAATAAAGCCCAGCGGCTGCTGTGGCTCGTCAGAGCCACTTTACACATTGAGACAGCGGGGCTGTGTTATCTTCCCTGGTCTGGAGGGGACGCAGGGGGAGCTGAATACGTACGTACGTATGCAGGTGTGTATGTATGTGTACGTGCACACGTATGTATACGTGTATATGTGTGTGTGTGTGTGTGTATATATATATATACAACTGTGCCACTTTTCACATTTACCACTCCAGACCTTTCTCCTAGAGGCAGAGAGCTCGGACCCCCTGGAAACAGTATAGCTCGGAAATGGGCCACAGGGAACCCACCTGGGTGAAAACCCCAGGTGGGACAGACCCCAAGCAGCACCTGCGGAAGCGAGGAGGGAGGCTGAGGGGTCCCTCTGCAGGAGGCTGCCGTGAGCCTGGAGTTCTAACTCATGCTGTTGAAACTGTGCCAAGTCCCCAAGGAAAAGGACAGAGAGCCTTCCACGACACCCCCCAACACATGCGCGCACGCACGCGCGCGCACACACACACACGCACACACACACACACACACACACGGCCCTTGCCCCATCCGCACAGTAAAAGGACCTGGGAAAAGTGAGGGGAAGAAATCCACATGGAGGAGAAGAGGCTGCCCAGAAATGGCTGCTTCTGTCAACTCGCATTTGTCTGCAGGTGAATGTGGTGTTGATGGAAAGCAAGTCTGTTTCAAGAGGGGGATCCCCCCCTAGAAGAGTGAGCTTTGGAGCTCGTTCCTCTACAGCCAGAAGGACCTTATGCAGCCCCAGCCTGGTCTTGTACTAGTTCTATAGATATAATCGTTCTAGAACCCTCAGAGCACACACCCCGCACCCTTACCAATGACTGAGTGCTTAATAAAGGCTCATGACAATTTTGCTGGAGATAGTTTACCTCTCATCAGAGCCTCTGCTTTTCAGGCATTTCTCTGCAATAGCTCTGGGCTTTTTTTTTTAAACTGAATCCATTAAATACTCACGCTCATTCTCCAAAACGCCTTAGATCAATACCTAAAACTTGAAACTAGTTGTTTCCCCCCAGTGAAGAAATTACCTGGCCCTCATCCCGACTGGTCTTTCTTGCTCTCCTGGAATTGAAAAGTGCCCTTTGTGGGAGAATTTGAAAAATAATCACTACCAAATACTTCAGGTGGGATTCAGATCGGAGCCCTTTGCACATTTCATGCTGTCGTGACATCCTTGCTCAGGAATGAATCCCTTATGAAAGGTCTATTTTAAGTCGCACCTTCCAGGACTTTATTTTTGTCTCCGAAAGGAAAAGGCAGAGGCAGGAGCTGAAGTCTCCTGGCTCACCAGGAGCTCGCCCTAGCTCTCCGGAAGCCGGTGGGCTCTGAGCTGAGGGCTCTGGCTTCGCACTCAGGCCCTGCCGTTTCGGTCCATCAGGCTCTTTCATTCAGCGAAAAACACCACCCGACAGAGGACTTAAACACGCTTTCTCAGCTCTTCCCTGGAGGTGGAGAATCCCATCTGACCTTGGGCACCAACGGCCAACCAGTCAGGTTTCTCACTTTTGCCAGGGGAGTGTCCCCTCTCAGTCCCCCACTAACACCCCTCGCAGCCCAAAGGCTGATTCTGGGCCCTGGCAGTGGACCCGGGGTTGTTTCTCCAGGTGTGGGGAAGGGTTTCCACGGAGCGTCTTCTGCCCACTCTTGTCTGTTCAGTCCATGGATTTTTACTAACTCCCGTTAAGAAGAAAGAATCCCAAATCTTGGAAATAAGGCAAATGGAGGACGTGATGCTTTTTCAAAGGCGTCCCAGAGCACTGTTGTTGAACAAGCCCTCCCGTCCTGGACCGGACATGGACACCAGAGTCTAGAGGCGGAAGGTAGTGAGGAAGGAAGAATGGCGAAGGAGAGGCTGACCTGCAGTGTGGCTGCCACGGAGGCCTCAGCCCATCCCATAGGAAGCTCTGGAGTGGGCTGGCCCTTCAGTGTGGTCCCACATAGAGACGAGAGCCTAGGCTTTGTAACACCAGTTCAAGACACCCCCAGGGGTAAGGGAAGGAGGGGGGAACCTTGGGGAAGGCAGCACCCTTCTATCTCCGGCAAGTCCCAGCAAGGGACGGAGCTGTAAACTGTCAGCGGCTGGGAATCGCGGTGGCTGGGGGACAGGGCTGGGCCCTGAAGATGCATCTGGGCAACACCACAGGGTCATTCGATGCCAAGACATTTTTTTTACAAGATAATGTAATAGTTCCCTGTGCTGTGCAGTAGGTCCTTGTTGTTTATCTCTTTTATATATAGTAGTGTGTATCTCTTAACCCCATATTCCTAATTTATTCCCCCTCCCCCTTTGGCAATCCTAAATTTGTTTCCTATGTCCGTGAGACTGTTTCTGATTTGTAACTACGTTCACTTGTATTATTTTTTAGATTCCACATGTAAGTGATATCATATAATATGTGTCTTTCTCTGACTTACTTCGCTTAGTGTTATAATCTCTAGGTCCGTCCATGTTGCTGCAGATGGTAGTATTTTATTTTTCTTTATGGCTGAGCAGTATTCCGTCGTATACATGCACCACATCTTCTTCATCCATTCGTCTGCTGATGGACACTTAGGTTGTTTCCATGTCTCGGCAATTGCAAACAGTGTTGCTATGAACATTGGGGTGCCTGTATCTTTTCAGAGTTTTCATCTTTTCCAGATATATGCCCAGGAGCGGGATTGCTGGCTCATACGGTAGCTCTCTTTTTGGTTTTTTAAGAAACCTCCATGCTGTTCGCCATAGGGACTGAACCAATTGATAGGAAGTCATTTTAACTTCTTATTTATTATTGATTAAGACCCAGACTCTAGGGAATTCCCTGACAGTCCAGTGGTTAGGACTCAGCACTTTCACTTCCAGGACCGGGGCCCAATCCCTGGTCAGGGAACTAAGATTCTGCAAGCCACGTGGCATGGCCAAAAAAAAAAAAAAAAAAAAAAAGACCCAGACTCTAAATGCTAACTTGTCTATAAGAAACTGATAAGTTGCCAGTGATGTTTGTCCAGTAGAGATGCAAACGACTCTTGTCTGGTGGAAAAGATAGCCCCAAAGATAACAGTTTTATTGCCCTGTAGGACATTAGACAGTTTGACCTTAGCAAAGTCATTGCCAGCAGTCTTCGTTTCGATGACGACATATGCTTTAGCGTCTCATACACACCTGTGAATCAGCTTTACCAGCCGGGTCCCTCATTCATGAATTCAGTATAGCTTGGAGCCCTGCGAAGCTGGGATTCAGAGGAGGAAGGAGGGTCTCCTAGGAAGGGGTCTTGGCCTCGATCCCAGTCCTGGACCCGGACTCACTATACGAGCCTCAGTCGTGTCTTTAATTGTTTGAAAGTGAAATGCCGACACCTCTAGCACCTCCCATACAGGTGGTGTTGATTCTGCCCCACTCCGGTGAGTTCTGGTTCCTTGTCGGGGTCTCCACCTTACTCCACAGAGGTCAGAGGCAAACAAGGGTGACTGTGTTCAGGGCAGAGTCTGAGACACAGCGATGACGTCGCGAAGCTGTGCGGTGAGGCTGGGAGGATGTAAGGCCCTGGGTTCAAATCCATGACCTGCTGTAGCCATGTGGTCCCAGGCCAGGGACTAACCTCTCTAAGCCTCAGCTCCCACATCCTTAAAATGAGGCAACAAGTGCCTCGAGGAGCTGGTGCACGTGAGGTGATTGCCCAGAGACCGCCACAGAATAAGGATTCAATAAACGGCAGATAGCATTACTAGCCGTTCTTTTTCATCGTGGTGAAACACATAACATAAAATTTACCTTTTTAGCCATTTTTAAGTTTACAGTTCTGTGGCATTAAGTACAGTCACAAGTTGTACAATCATCACCACCATCCGTTTCCAGACCTTTTTCCTCTTCCCCAACCGAAACTCTGTGCCCGTTCACCACTAACTCCCATTTCCCCCTTTCCACAGTCCCACTGCTCTACTTTCTGACCTCTATGAATCTGACTGCACCCGGGACCCTGTCGAAGTGGAATCATACAATATTTGTCCTTCCGTATCTGTCTGTGCTACCTTGCATAATGTCTTCCAGGCTCATCCACGTTGGAGGCTGTGTCAGAGTTTCATTCCTTTCAAGGCTGAAGAGCATTCCGTTGTGTGTATGGACCACATTCTGTTTATTCATCTGCTGATGGACATTCAAGTTGTTTCCGCTATCTTGGCTGTTGTGACTTACGCTGCTATAAACATGGGTATGAAAATATCTGCTTTCAATTCCTTTGGGTATATAGCCAGAAGGAGGGTTACTGGATCATATGGTCATCCTATCTTTAATTTTCTGAGGTGCTACCATACTGTTTCTCCATAGTGGCTGCATGGAAATTTTATATTCCCACAAGTAATGCAAAAGAGTTCCAATTTCTCCATGTCTTCATCAACATTTGTTATTTTCTATTTCTGTTTTTGTTTTTGTTTTTTTCCTGTAGTAGCGTTCTGATGGGTATGAAGCAATATCTCATCGCAGTTGTTTTTTTGCGGTACGCGGGCCTCTCACTGTTGTGGCCTTTCCCGTTGCGGAGCACAGGCTCCGGATGTGCAGGCTCAGCGGCCATGGCTCACGGGCCTAGCTGCTCCGCGGCATGTGGGATCTTCCCGGACCGGGGCACGAACCCGTGTCCCCTGCATCGGCAGGCGGACTCTCAACCACTGCGCCACCAGGGAAGCCCCTCATTGTGGTTTTGATTTGCATTTCCCTGATGATTCGTGATGTTGAGCATCTTTTCATGTGCTTATTGGCTATTTGTGTGTCTCCTTTGGAGAAATATCTATTCAAGTCCTTTGCCCATTTTCTTCTGATTTAAGTTTTATTTTATATTGGAGTAGAGTTGCTTTACAATGTTGTGTTGGTTTCAGGTGTACAGCAAAGAGCTTCAGTTATATGTATACATGTATTCATTCTTTTTCAGATTCTTTTCCCGTGTAGGTTATTACAGAGTATTGAGTCGAGCTCCCTGTGCTCCACAGTAGGTCCTTGTTGGTGACCTAGCTTATATACAGTAGTGTGTGTCTGTTAATCCCTTTGCCCATTTTCTAATTAGGTTGTTTGGGGTTTTGCTGCTGAGTTGTAGGAGTACTAGCTATTCTCAAGAAGAAGAAAGCTAACCTGGGTCCTCCCGACACACACACTCACCCGTGCACAAGCACACACGTGCGCTCCAGGCCACGCAGTAGAGTTCGGGTGATGGGACAGATCCCTGAACCACGGAGCAAACAAGTGCCGCAGCAGTGCACACAGGCTTGCCTGGAAATCAGCCACTCAGCGCAGCAGTGCCGGCTGCCCTCAAAGGCGGACACTCCAACAGCCGTGGAGCAAGTGGGGACACGGGCTTCACGAGGGCAGCTGCTCTAACTCGGGGAGATAAGAGGCCCACGGGCTAGTTTGTCTTCTTCGTAGTACGCTGAAGGTGAGGTATGGTGGGGAGAGAGGAGAGAAAAGGCTGCGCGATCCCCCACCCCTGCTCGGCCTGCTTTCTCTCCCGATCTCCCAGGAGAATAGGGCCCCCATTCTCGAACACAGCTTCTGTGGGTGGTCAGCGATCCACCAGCCAAGGAGCACTTCTCCCGTCGGGCAGACGGTCTCCGACGGTTTGCTCAAGGCCAACAGCTCTGGGACCACAGAGCCAGGATTTGAGTCTCCGGGTTCCAAAGCCCCAGCTCTCCCCACACCCATACGCAACCTCCCGAAGCCCTGGGTCCGCGCCGCTGTCAGAATATCTGTGCAGGCCCAGGCCGATCCTCAGGTTGTTCTGGGTAGCTGTGCACACAGTCCAGGGACACAGGTGGCAGAAACAGGATGAGCTGCAGAGGTGAAAATCCCTGCTCCTCCCTGCGGCTGTGCGGCCCCTTCACATTCATTTCTTCCTACGTAAACAGGAAGAACACCCAGCTTGTAGTAACTGACGGAGGGTTAATCTCCAAAATCTACAAGCAGCTCATGCAGCTCAATATCAAAAACATAAACAACCCAATCCAACAATGGGCAGAAGACCTAAATAGACATTTCCCCAAAGAAGATATACAGACTGCCAACAAACACATGAAAGGATGCTCAACATCACTAATCATCAGAGAAATGCAAATCAAAACGACAATGAGATATCATCTCACACCAGTCAGAATGGCCATCATCAAAATATCTACAAACGGTAAATGCTGGAGAGGGTGTGGAGAAAAGGGAACCCTCTTGCACTGCTGGTGGGAATGTAAATGGATACAGCCACTATGGAGAACAGTATGGAGGTTCCTTAAAGAACTAAAAATAGAACTACCATACGACCCAGCAATCCCACTCCTGGGCATATACCCTGAGAAAACCATAATTCAAAAAGAGTCATGTACCACAATGTTCATTGCAGCTCTATTTACAATGACATGGAAGCCACCTAAGTGTCCATCAACAGACGAACGGATAAAGAAGATGTGGTACATATACACAATGGACTATTACTCAGCCTTAAAAAGGAACAAAATTGCATCATTTGTAGAGACGTGGATGGACCTAGAGTCTGTCATACAGAGTGAAGTAAGTCAGAAAGAGAAAAACAAACGTATGCTGACACATATATGGAATCTAAAAAAAAAAAAAAAAAAAGGTTATGAAGAACCTAGGGGCAGGACAGGAATAAAGACGCAGACGTAGAGAATGGACTTGAGGACAGGGGGAGGGGGAAGGGTAAGCTGGGACGAAGTGAGAGAGTGGTATGGACATTTATACACTACCAAACGTAAAATAGATAGCTAGTGGGAAGCAGCCGTATAGCACGGGGAGATCAGCTCGGTGCTTTGTGACCACCTAGAGGGGTGGGATAGGGAGGGTGGGAGGGAGGGAGACACAAGAGGGAGGGGATATGGGGATATATGTATATGTATAACTGATTCACTTTGTTATAAAGCAGAAACTAACAGACCATTGTAAAGCAATTATACTCCAGTATAGATGTTAAAAAAAAAAAAAAGAACACCCATCTCAAGGGTTTCCCATGAGGACTAAATTGGAACCACTCTGATAACTTATGTAAAGTGTCTGGAAAAGGAAGGAGCTCAATACATATAAATAGTAACTCTCTTTCTTTAGTTTTATCTAGAAATCCTGCCTAGTAAGCAATGTGCAGACAGAAATGGGGCAAATCTAAAGCATCCTCCAAGTCATCCCTGAGCCCCTCCCGCCTCTTCCCTGGCAGCCTGGTAACATCCACGGGGATGAGTCACAAGACCAGCAGCCAGTCCTGTCTTGGCCACTTGCTTGCTGGGTGACCTTGGGCAAGAACCATAACCTCTCTGAAGACCTAAGGAGGTGGCACCCGTGGAAGAATTTGATCAATTATAAAGGGCTGGATAGAAACTAACACAACATTGTAAAGCAACTATACTCTAATAAAAAATTTTAAAAATAAAAAAAAATAAAGGGCTGGGCAAACCAAGATCGCGGCCCAGAGCTCAGAGGCAGCCTGGGTGCAGACAGAGGCCATCATTCCACAGGTTTTCTTTTTCAAGGACAGCTGGACAAAGGACTCTCGTCCACAAAAGACTGGGGAAGGCAGTTTGGTTAATGGTCTTTCACCCAGAGGCCAAAAGGTGAAAGGTCACAGGGAGGCCTTGTCTACCGGGGGATTCCGGCAGAGAGGCCTCGGGGCCGGCTGCCCTTGGGGGGCCCAGAGCAACTGGCTCTCCAACCAAAGAAAGGGACACTTTGTTCTCGAGATTCCAGGGAAGCTGAATGAGGAGGGGGGCGGTGGGCAAGACTGAGGCCGCCGGAGCTTCCCCCTTGCCTCCTGACCCACACGCTGGACACAGCAAAATCCAGTTGCTCTTTCAACGTCTCCCGTTACTGTGATTAACTAGCATCTGTTGAACAGGCTGTAACGCCGAGCCCCGGGCCAAGGAAGCAGGGCCCAAGGTAAGGTTGAGTTACATTTTCTTTTCTTTACTTTATATAGTTAATTTTTATTTAAAAACATTTCATATTGGGGTATGGTTGAGTTACAATGTTGTGTTAGTTTCAGGTGTACAGCAAAGTGATTCAGTTATACATACACATGTATCTATTCTTTTCCCATATAGGTCATTACAGAGTATTGAGTAGAGTTCCCTGTGCTCTGCAGTAGGTCCTTGTGGGTTACCCATTTTATACATAGGGCTGTGTATACGTCAACCCCAGCCTAAGTTTGAGTTACCTTTAGCATCCCATTCAGCCGATATGGTGACCCAGGTTCAAGGCATTCACCTGTGTGACCCAGAGTGCGTTCCATTCTCTCTGAGCGCCCACTGTACACCAAGCTGGCTAGGGATGGGTTGGTGCGACACAAGTGACCCCAACAAGGTCCCCAGCTTGAAGCCCAGGGACCAGCAAAGGCTCAAGCAGAGGGAGGGCCGTACACAGATCTTGCGGAAGGAACACCAGCTCCAGCTCAGCAGGGGAAGCTCCATCCACCTGGGATTTTAAGAACACAAGAATCAGGGTCTCCCTCATTCCCACCCCTACACCCAGCCACCGGTGCCGGCAGACCCGTCTGACCAGAGGTCAAGTTGCCAGTCCCGGGCTGGGAGTGACGGGGAGGCTTCATCCTCTGTGCCCCAACCCCGAGTGTCCTGAAGAAATCAGCGCTATTGTTGGTGAAAAGGGCTGGTCATTCCAAACACCACTGAGCAATGCAGGCTTCTCGGTTTGACCTTTGATCTCACTAGTTCTATTTCATCTTCTCAACAGCTCTGGGATGTGGTTCATGTCCCGACTCCACAGATGAGGCAACTGGAGATCAGAGAGAGGAGAAACTTGCCTAGGGTCACGCGGCGAGGAGTGGGCAAGCCAGGTGTTCCCAGCATGGGCCAGCGCACCATCTGGATTTACCAGGCTGGGAGAAGGAAGCGATGAGTGGTGCCTGGAAAGAAAAAGACGCTTCCAGAAAAGCTCGTGAGAGGAGGGGTATCTTGGACTTGGTCTACACGGAGTGTGGGCTTGGAAGTCAGGCAGCTTGGGTTCCAGTCTCATCTCTACACTCACTAGTCTCCTGACCTCAGCTTCTCCTGTAAAATGGAGGTGATAAGAGTACCCACCACTTGGGGTGGTTGTGAAAATTAAATAAGCTAGTGAAGGGAAAGTACTGAGAATGATGTCTGCAGCACCGTAACCCAGGTGCTGTTCTATCATGTCGGGGTGATGACGCCACCCCCGCTAATATTACTGCCGAAGGATGACAATGACTCCTAAGTATCTGCTCCGTGCCAGGCACCACACCTGATGGTCTTACCTACATCTTCACGACTCCTCACCACAGCACTGCAAACATTGGTTTTTATGTCCCCCTTGAGGAAACAAAGCCAGAGAGGACGCGGTAGCTGGGCTCCCAGGTGGCCCCGGCATCCCTCGCCTCCCGGTACCCACATCCCTCTGTAACCTCCCACGTGCAATAGGGCTGAGCTGTGTAAACAGTAGGGCGCCATGGAAACGAGGTCGTGTGGCTTCTGAAGCCCAGTCACAAAGGACACGGCAGCGTCCACGCTCTCTTCGGGAGGGAAAGCTGGTCACCGTGTCCTGCGGACCCTCCAGCAGCCCTAAGCAGGGGCCGATGCGACAGGAGGCTGAGGCCTGCCAACGACCACTGATTCGCCAGCCTGTGAGCAGGCCGGGGGGTCACGCGTCCGCCGTGTCCAGCTGCCATCCTGACCGCACCCTCCCAAGACACCTGCAGCCAGGACCACCTGGGGGTCCCGCTGCCAAACTCCTATTCCACAGAAACCTGGAGATCAGAAAGGTTTTAAGGACTCTTATTCTGGGGGTAACGTGTTAGCCAGCAAATGGGCTCGAACACAGAGGATGAGCAACTGGCCTGTAGATTAACAAGATTAAACGCAGGGCTGCCTGACTGCAGAGTCCGTGCCCATAGCCACCACCTCCCAGAGCAGGGATGTCCAAAGTGGACACGAAACGAGGGTATTCTGGGTAGAGGTCTGGCCTGCCCGAGCTGGAGCCTCCAAAGCGGAGGCCAGCGGGCTGGGGAGGAGCGGTGCCTACAGGTACCCTGCGGGATGCTAAAGCCATGCCAGGCTGGTGGCAGCAGGCTGGCTGCCTCGGTCTGTATTTGCTGAGGACCTGTGGGGAGGAAGGGGGTGGGGTGCTCAGCTTGTTTGGAAGCCCCGGACCTGGGCCACTGGCCGTGGCAACACTCAGCATTCAGAGCGTCCCCCAAGCCTGGCAACCGCCTGGGGACCCAGTGACTTGGGTCCGGCCGTGTCCGCCGGGATCCCAGGCTGGCACCTTCCTGCAGGCAGGGTCGCCCCCAGGCTGGCAGAGCCGCCCCGGCGCGGGGGGTCCACTGCAGGAAGGCAGGAGCGTTTCCTGCCCCTCCACGCCCGGGGGCCTGGAATTCAGCCTCTGCCCTCTATCTCGCCAGGAAGGGCCTAGAACCCACCCGAAGCAAGGCCATTGCTCCCAGCTCCTTTTGTCCTGAGCCGTCCAGCGTCCCAGGCTGAGCAGGAGAGCCACAGAGTGCCCTGGCGCTAGGAAAGGGTCCAGAGAGCTTTTGATCCCCTGCAAAAAAAGGAAAAAAAAAAGGCATTTATTATCAGAGACTGTTTGTTCCAGGTTTTAGTGTCCTCAAGAGACAGAGTGAATTTTCTCTGCAGTTGAAGGGGCTTCAAAGCAGAAAATCGGAGGGTGGAGGGGTAGGCCCGGGCCGGAAAGCAACATCCCTCACCCAGGAGGCCGGGGGGCGCTGGAGGCGGGGCACAGCCATGGAGGTGCCTCGGCCTCCTTCCCTCAGCCTTGGCGGCCGCGGTCTGCGTGTCCCGGTCTCCTGTCCTCACCCTCTGCACCCGCATCCATCCCTAGAGACCCTAGTCTTCACGGGGGCACAGAAACACCGGAGGCCGGTCCTTAGGCTCCAGCCCGCGTCCCCTGGCAGAAGGCGCAGCCCAGCTCCACCTACAGCTTCTAAATCTGTTCCCCAGGTGAGTCTCACTGTGAAATAGAGGAAAACTGAGGGGCTTTGGGACCAAACACACTTGGGTCCAAATTCTGACTCTCCTGCTACGCAGGACTCTCTGGGGACCCTGCGTCGGGTCCCTGGTGCCCTCAGCCCCAGGGTGCTGTTGGAGGATTAAGTACCTACTGTGTGCAGCGCAAGGCCCGCGTGGAGTAGAAGCTCACAAACAATGGCTATGATGAGGCAGGATGAGGGTGGGTGACACCCCCAAGGTCACAGAGCGCATCGGATGCAGAGCCCAGCCCAGGCCTCGGCCTCCAGATCCCCACTCACCTGGGTGTTTATTTCTCTAAGCCAGCGAGACATCTCCCGACCCCATCTGTAAAACGGGGCTGGGGCTGTATCTATCTGTAGGGGATGTGTAGGGACAAAGGAGCAGAATGTGTGTGGACCCCAGAACCAAGGGCTTCAAATCCCAGCTCTCCGTCATGAACTCTGTGACCCTGGGTACGCTATCCGCATCGGGGCACCTCAGTTCTCCCATCTGTAAACCGGACCTAATAAGGGCTTACCGCATAAGCTTGTTGGGAGGATTCAATGGGTTCAGAGTCAGTAAACATCCCTCAACGCACAGAACGATTATTCTGAGGCCCCCGGCCTGGGGGTGCCCACGCCACAGAGCTCGAGGCTCACCAAGCCCAGGGCAGGCTTCTGGAAGCAGGAAGGAGCTGGCCGCCGCCCTGACCCCACAGAGGGCTTGGCAGGACAAGGACAGGGGTTGCCGGGCCCCGACCAGACTGGCCTGGGACGGGACGGAAGACCAGGAACCCTCCCCCCCGCGCTGCCACCAGCCAGGCATGACCCGAGGAGGTCCTCCTGTCCAGCTCGGGGGAGCCGTGGGCACGCGGGCCAAACCCTTGGGGAACCGGGTTTTGAGCGATTCTCTAAAACGGCGCAAAGTCCCCCAGGAGCCCGAGTCGGTGGCTGCCTTACGTCCTCCAGGTTCGATCTCGTTAAAGACAGTCATCAATCAGCCTCCATCCTATTTTTAGACGCCTCATGCCTAGCCGTCTGCCAGACTGGCTCCTCTCCCAGGCCGGACTCTGTGTTCTGAGTTGTTGTTTTTTTTAAACTAGAACCGAAGCGATTTCTTAACACTCCCTTCAGGAGGGGGAACATACAGAGGTCGGTTCTCAGCATTTCAGCAGCTTTTGCAAACTAGGGAAAATCAGGGCTTGTGTTTTTGCCACACTGAGACAAAATTAGCCGTCCTGCTGACAGTGTGTTTGTTCCTTTTGGGCTTTTCACCCTGTCTTGTGATTGCGTCCTCAGGAGGTGGCTTCCCCTGTCAGATTGCGAAGGAATGGGTTTTACTCCCTCCCTGCTGTCATGAGTTTTTACGGGTTCCCAGCGCCTGGCGCAGTGCCCAGAGGCAAGGGTCTCCGTGAACTTTGCCGCGTGAATGCTGCTTCTTGCCACTCTCACCCCCCCGCCCTTCGGCTCGGTACGTGGCTCACGGCGGGGGGGCGGGGGGACGGGTGTTCACCGGCCCAGGTCGCTTTCCGCTCCCGCTTCTGATACAGACCCCTCTTTCCACTCGGGACCCAGCTCACGCGGTTGAGATGAGAGGAATCTTGCCTGTGGGGTCAGACGTGCGACCCAAACCCAGGCAGAGGTCCCATCTCCGAAGGTGGCTGGTTGGGGTATGGGTGGGCCTGTGAGCTAAGAAGAGCCCATCCGATCGTCCCCAAGAGGGCGAGACCACTGTCCAATACCGCAGCCCCCTGCCACGTGAGGCTACTTAAATTTAAATGAATTAAAGCTAAATGAAATTAAAAACGCACGTCCCCAGTCACACCAGCCACATCTCAAGTGTTCAACAGCCACACGTGGATCATGGCTGCTGTGCTGTACGTCCCCACATAGAACCGTTCATAAAAGGCAATACAGGGACTTCCCTGGTGGCAGAGTGGTTAAGAACCCGCCTGCCAATGCAGGGGACGTGGGTTCGAGCCCTGGTCCGGGAAGATCCCACATGCCGCGGAGCAGCTAAGCCCGTGCCTCACAACTACTGAGCCTGCGCTCTAGAGCCCGCGAGCCACAACTACTGAAGCCCGCGAGCCACAACTACTGAGCCCGCGTGCCTAGAGCCCGTGCTCCACAATGAGAAGCCACCGCAATGAGAAGCCCATGCATCACAATGAAGAGTAGCCCCCACTCACCGCAACTAGAGGAAAAAAACAAAAAAACCCGGCAATACAGCCTTCACATGGCTCTACCTCCTGGGACACTCATCCATGGGACCCAGGCACCATGCTGGGAAGCAGACCCACAGGGAGAGGCCCAGGTGGAGAAGAACCATGGCCTTCGTCCTCAGCTCCAGCTGAGCGCCCAGCGAGAGCTGGCACCAGCATGCCAACCGTCCGAGCGCGCCGTCTTGAAAGTGGATCCTCCAGGCCCCAGTGAAACCCAGCCAGCTGACCCCACATGGCCAAGGGATGGGACTTCCCCACCGGGCCCCATGGAAACTGCAGCTGCAGAAGCAGTAAGTGACTACTACTGTTGTTCGAAGCCAGTAAGTTGGGGGTGGTTTGTTCTGCAACCGTAGGTCTAGAACGAGGTTCTGCCTTTGATTTGCAAAAAGATAGCCCTGTGTCCTTAGAGCAAAGCCCCCTGTTGTCTTAAGCTCCTTCGCGTGGGTTTATTTGACTTGTAACTGAAGAATGAAAGCTGTCGAAGGCCTCTTTTCCGTTTTAGACGGGAGTGGGGTGAAGCAAAGTAAGTGAAGGCCGTCTTTCCGATTGGCAGCCTCCACGTGTTTCCACACAGAATCCTGAGTCTTTTCCACATGGATGTGTGCGTTCATCAGGCTGGAACATCAGGCTTTTTCTCCCCCTTCAGAACTTGTTATGAGACGTTGCACGTGATGGACTCAACCCCAGACGTGACCATCAGCCCCGGGGCAGTCACGAAACCGAAGGTGGCTTCGATTGAGAACCACGGGCCTGTGAGCACACGGGCTGCCCTCCAGCAATCTGCATCGCTGCACAGGTCCCACACTGTAGCCACCCACCAACCGGTCGAAGAGAAAACAAAGACCTAGAGTCTGGGGGACTTGGTTGCCTGTGCCCTTGGAGGTCAGATTCTGAACCGTGGCCGGGACGCTCACGGCTCCTAGGTACCCTTGGGGAGCTGGGCCTTGAGCCACAGGACCTTGGGATCCATCATCAGGACGGCGGTAAGAAATAGTCCATTAAGGAGTTTCGGTCGATCAGGACGTGCCCATCACGTATGGTCACCACAAACCCCATCGCAACAAGGCCTTGGTGTCATGTAAAGATTTCCAGGACGTGTTGGCAAGAACCAACGTTGGATTCATGCAATCCACGAAGAGCAACAGGGCCTTGACGTCTGAGGCAACGAGACTCGATCCAGCATCACCTCCAGGGATGGGGAAGTGTCGGCAGCAAAGGGGGAGAAGACGCAGCCCTTGCTCTGCACGTCCCCTCACCTGGCTGTGGAAGAAGGACTGAAACGAAGGCCCAGTACGATGTGCTGCCTTGACACTGGGAAACTGGGAGGGCGTTGAATGTCCTGCCTGTAAATTCCATCCCCCCAAGCTGCTCCCATGGGTGAGGTCCCTTAGCCACACAACCCTCCCCATCGAGGGACCAGCCGCACTTCCTGCTTGTCCCTGAGTGGTGCCTTTCAGTCCGCTGTGCACCCATGGAGTTACTCAAAGGAGCCAATGTATCCTTCCAGGGGAGCCAGGGGGCGTCTTGCCCTCTTGCTACTACAGAGCCCACCCACCTCCCAGGAAACCTTGGTCACTCGGGCCGTGCCCCCGTGACCCTGCATCGTGTGCGGGGTCCTCCTCTCCCGGGGTGAGGCTGTGTGACCCATGAGCAGTTGGTCTCATCTGTCAGGTGGTACGCATTCCTCCATCGCATAGCCCTAGGACATCGCGTAACCCTAGGCCAGGAATCCCTCCCTCCCCGATGGGATGAACAGGAGGCAGTTAAAACACTGGTCTCTAGAGAAGGTTCTGGGGTCTCCTCAGCAGCAGCCTTGGTGGTGCTGGGAATATCAGTGCTCATCTGCTCTGTGGTCGGGCACCTTTGCTCGTCTTGGCCCCGGACCCCAGCTGCCCTTCTCCTCGTGAAGCTCTTGGACGTGGCCACCTCCCCTCTCCCAAGAGCTCCACATCTCTTCTCATCCACTCTCCCAGCAGCCCAAGGAGGCAGGAGGGAAAGGTAAGCACCAGGTGAGGGCCTTGGGCTTGAAGCAGACTGTGGTCTTGGTGGAGGTCACACCCATGACCTGGAGGAACTGGCCGTGTCGTCCAGTGTTGGCTCTGGGGACCCTTCATTGGTTCCCGAAGGGCATTTGGAGTTCAAGGCCAAGACAATCATTCACTAATTCTTTCCCTGTGGCTGTTCTTGGGGAATAAAGTCAGAGAATCTCACCCTCCTCTTCTTTGCAAAGTTCCCAGCCTTCCAGAGCGGAGGAAAGACTCAGGATTAGAAGGTGTTGAAGCTAAAGCATGGCTCCCGGTACCTTACTCTGCTCCGTTGACATTGTGTCTTAGCTTCCTAGGGCGGCTGGAACAATCACAAAGTGGGCGGCTTGAAACAGCAGAAATGTGTTCATTCGTAGTTCTGGAAGGTAGAAGTCTGAAGTCAACGTGTTGGCAGGGCCGTGCTCTCTCCGAAGGCTCTAGAGGAGAATCGTCCCTGCCTCTTGCAGCTTCTGGCGGCCCCAGCGGTCCTTGGCGTCTCTTGGCGTTCAGCGCATCACTCCAGTCCCTGCCTGTTCTCTCTGTGTCTCTCTGTGTCCTTTGCTCTCTTTAGAAGCCGGTCGTTGGATTCAGGGCCCACCCTGATCCAGTGTGACTTCGTCTTAATGAATTACATCTGCAAAGACCCTAATTCCAAATCAGATCACATCCCGAGGTTCTGGGTGGACGCGAGTTTCGCGGGGGACACCCTTCAACCCACTGCCCGTTGTCCTTGTCGGTGAGGTTGGTCAGCAGCTCTTGGGTCACCCCCACTGACTCCAGCCAATCCTGCAAGCGGGGTGCTGAGAACATTCTCATCTCAACACTCCTAAACCCACCCTCTTCCTTCACAAGCCGCCCCTTCTCCTGCGTCCCCTAGGTTGGCGCCTAGCGCAGCCATGTATCCAGATATTACTCGTGCCAAAAACTTGGAGGTCAGTCTCAACGGCTCGTACCCCTCACTCCCTCTGCCTCCAAACCTAAAAGCCACACAGTCTCCTATGTGTCTATTCGCACACCTCTCACCTCCTCTCCACGCGTCTCATTTCTGCTTTCTGTCGTCATCACCTTTCACCTGGACCCTACGAACATTTCTCACCCCCATCCACCCTGCACTGGAATCAGCTAAAATATAAAACTGGCCGGGGCGTTCCCAACACCCCTTTGAAAATCCCTTGAAAGTGATGGACCCTCAGCTTCGGAAGAAGCGCACATAGACGTGTATCACACAACTTCACACGGAATTTCAAGGGCCTCACAAGATCCCGTTACCCACAGGGCAAAGCTTCTGAAACCTTACATCACCTGGGGATCTGGGGAAAACGCTGGTTCCGTCTCCACGCAGCTGGGCAAGCCCAAGAGTCTGCATTTCTCCCAGCTCCCGCTGAGGCAGATGTCGGTGGTTCTCGGACCACAATTTGAGTGGGTGCGTGACTACCATAGTGACCCGTTATTGTATCATCTTTAATCCCTCCAGCAACGCTCTACGGGCGGCATTATTAGGTTAAAAAACTGAGTTTTACAGACTTATGGTTACCAAAGGGGAAAGGGTCTGGGGCATAAATTAGGAGTGTGGGATTAACAGATCCATGCTACTATATACTAAAATAGAATAGATAAACAACGAAGATTTACTGTAGAGCACAGGGAACTATATTCAATAACTTGTAATAACTTCTAATGGAAAAGAATCTGAAAAAATATGTTTATATAACTGACTTACTTTGCGGTACACTTGAAACGAACACAAAATTGTCAATCGGCTATGCTTAAATTAAAAAAAAACTCGGAACAAAACTGAGTTTTAGCCAGAGTAAGCAAACTGCCTAAGATCGTACCACCGCCACGAGCAGAGCCCAGATCTGTCCATCTCTAGGTTCTCTGCCTTTAACCCCACACGAAAATGCCCCACAAACCTTTCCCGTCTCTTGTCACCGAGGCAGATGGACTGTCCTCTCCTTGGGTGCCTCCGGGCCAAGAACTTCCTTAAAGGCACCTGTAAGGTTTTCAGCATGATGGTCTGTTTACACGTCTGTCTTCTGTGGCTTTGAACTCCAGCCCTTGACTGGGGCTCCACAAAGCTTTGAGTGACTGGGTTGGTCTTGCCCCCCCTGACCTGACCCCAGGCTGGGCACCCCCTCTGGAAACTCAGTCTGAGACTGCTTTTACCTTCTTGTTAGGTCAGCGGGCACCCCCTGGCTGCAGGAGCCCGGAGAGGAGAGGCCGGGCGCACTCCATCCCGCCAGAGGTAATTGTGTCTCTCGGCCGAGAGCCGGGCCCCTGCTCCTTGCCAACCATTCACGGGGGAGAAATGATGGAAAAGCTGGAGACAGTGACTCGTGAGGAAATAAGAAAAACGCGCAACAGTCCCCAACTGTGTTTAGCTTGGCTCGCACACAAAGCGGGGGATGTGATAAGGGCTCCGAGTCAGAGGGCGGCTACATGGGAGAATCGTGAGAGTGTGGCTGGGAGGGACGCTGCGTGGGGGGCGGGAAGCGGGACGGAGGGGACCAAGCTCGGGATCTGAGCTCCAGGGGACCAGAGCCTAAGGCTCCCACACGCCCCTCCATGCTTCCTGCACGGCGGTTCTGGCCAGGGGAGTAAGCGTCTTCCCTCCAGCAAACTCTCCAGCGCCCACCCTGGACCCGGCACCCCCACCAGGCTGGAGGGGCAGCCGGTGAGGAAGCCAGGGTCCGCTCTCAGGCAGCTTCTAGTGCACCAGCAAGAAGCGGTTCCTGAGGCCTCTGTGCTGGCCCCTCCCTCTTTCTAGAATGTTCTTCCCCAGATACCCAGATGGTCAACTCGCCACCGTCGTGTTGGGATGACGCCGACTTTATAACCGACCCTCTTTTTAACATGGTCAACCGCACAAAGTCCCCCCGACTGCGGCCCCCCAAACCCCACTCCTCCGTTCCGCCCACGTGCTCTGCGCTCCGGAGCGCTTGGCACTTTCGAACACACGTGTAGCTACTTGTTTATTTCGTCTATTGTGTGTTTCCTGACTCGTTCCCCTGGGAAGGACCGGGGCCCTCTCACTGTCCCCTGAGGCTGGGGGTCTGCGGAGCCCTCAAGGCGACAGGACCACGTGGACCAAGGCTCTGGCTCGGGGGTCCCTCTGGGGGTCCAAACACCCCTTCGCATCTCTTCCATCCTGAGTCACCTCCTCTGAGCCTCCTTTCCTCCAGCTGCCCGTCAGGCGGGCTGGGTTGCCCACAACTGTAAAGGAAGAATTAGAAATCATCCGGCTACTGGGGAGGAGATGACTGTGGGGGCTCCCCGCCACGTGACCAGCCGCCCACACTGAGTTATCGTGGCAATGACGCAAACACCAGTCTCTCCCCTGAGCGGGAACACGTGTCCGTCGTGTAGTAGCTGCTGCAAACGCCCCATCGGGAGTTTCACACTCTACCGAGAACAGAGGGGGCCCGAGAGGCCCAGGCTTCACCCAGAGTGAGTGGTGTTTTAAAAAGGAGCAATAAGGGCTTCCCTGGTGGCGCAGTGGCTGAGAGTCCGCCTGCCGATGCGGGGGACGCAGGTTCGTGCCCCGGTCCGGGAAGATCCCACGTGCCGCAGAGCGGCTGGGCCCGTGAGCCATGGCCGCTGAGCCCGCGCGTCCGGAGCCTGTGCTCCGCAACGGGAGAGGCCGCAGCAGTGAGAGGCCCGCGTACCGCAAAATAAATAAATAAAAAATGGAGCAACAAAACCAATTAAATAAGCACGAATCACCAGCAGGGGGTCAGTGTGAGTTCTAGGGGCAAAAACTCAGGAGGTCAAATCCCAACAGCCTCTCAGGTCTCTGTGACCTCAGTTGAGTTGTTTAAAGACGCTGAGCCTCCGTTTTCTCATCTGAAAATGGGTTCCTGACAGGACCGTCCTCACTGGCCGGCGTGAAGCTCAGAAACGAGTGTCAAGCGCTGAGCACGACGCAGGCGTCGGGAGAGCAGCTGCACGGAGCGGCACGGAGAAGAGGAGGGTGGGAACGACAGGCACTGCTACCGGGGCCTCAGCGAGTGGTTGGGAAGACGAGGCAGGGCCCAGGGGCTTTGGGGGTTGCTGCCCCCCGCGTCAGGGTACCCATCTCCTGATTGGGTCTTTGAGTCAGTCAGTGGCCTTCTCCAGCCCACTGAGAAGAGTCCCCCCAGCCCCTCCCTGCTTCACCGCGTCTGGACGGCCTTTCTCTTCCTCTGGGGCAGGAACCTCGTCTCATTCACGTCCCCCAGATCCTGTTCCAAAACCAGCACTGTGGCCAGCAAGCACCCACTGCGTGCGTGTTAACGTAAGGTGAGACCCACGTAGACAGCTCATACGTACCACCAAAGCTGAGCGCTTCATCATAGACGGAGGTCAGCTGAGGCCCCTGCAGGTTACGGGCCCAGCCCGGGACCGCCCACCCGTTCATCAGCAGAGCCAGCCTTGGCATGAGCCCCCTGACGCCTGGCTGCAGCCTCACCCACCAGCTTCTGAGGTCCGCACTGGAAGGGTTCTGCTGGCCATATGCCCCGGCACCCAGAAACCCAAGCATGCTGGGTTGTCAGGAGGACGGAAGGATGGGGTTTACCGTGAAGGAGACCAGAGCTCAGTGGGAAAGGATCTACTGTCCTCTGAGCAAGAGAAACAGAAGAGAGAATTCTAGAGAACCCGGAAGTTCAGAACAAGAATGAACCGTTCGAGTCCTGGTAAATGCTGCGTGTCACCATCCGGGCCGGGACTTCTGAGGCCTCAGGGGTTTTCCAGGGGCAGGTGGGGGGTGGGAGGGGGGACAGGAGTGTGTGGGAAGGAGGGGGTCCCGGTAGGGAGGCCTCCAGGCTCCCTCCACCCCTGCGCTAGCTTTAATCTGAGGGCTCTGCCTTTATCGGTTTTATTTGTGTATATTTCTGGGTACAATTTCCTTTGAACAAAGGGATCTGTGACTCAGAGAATGTTTGAAAACCACTTACTATTTCCAGTACAAGATCAAGGCGAAGAGCAATCGGGAATGGCTGGGAGAGACGGGGCAGGCTTCCAGGAGGGAGAGCTGGAATTCGGACAAGGAGAGGGGCCTGGGTCAGGCCGATGACGATAGGATGGGGCGTGGGGACCAGCCAGGTGACCGCGGGATAGCCAGGGGCCTTCTCGGATAAGAGCAAGAGGTGTGCGGATAAACGGCCAAGTGGGGAGGGTTAGAGGGGCTGGGGTGAGGGCCGCCCCCCTCTCTCTTTTGTTAGGTACCCCGAGTAGCAGGCCCAGGTTTTAAGGTCTAGGGCAGCAATTCCCGAAACCTGGTTCTAGAACGTTCTAGGCATCTCCCACCATCTTCATGAAGTCTACAGCACACGGTGTCATTGGAGAACTTCCAGCAGAGCCCAGTGCTCAGAAATGTCTCCCTCCCCTGCTGTGTCTGACCCCCTTGCTCCTGGGTTTCACGGCCTCTGGTTTCAAAGGCATCGATCCATGTTCACATACAAATGTCCAACCCAGCAGCGGTACCCTTGGGTGTTCAACCCAGAGGCGTGAGACTCACGTTCACCCAAAAACCTGCACCCGGAAGTCCCTAGCAGATGTGTTTGTAACAATGCAAAACTGGAAACCACCCAAATGTCCTTCAGTGGGTGAGCTGTGGTACCTCCATTGCCTGGAATACAACTCGGTGCTAAAAAGGAATGAATGATTGATGTGCAAACATCTTGGATGCATCTCTAGGGAATTATGCTGAATAGAAAACCCCCAGTTTTAATAGGTTACATACTATGATTCCGTTTACATGACACTCTTGATATAACAAAGTTACAGAGATGGGGAACAGATCACTGGTTGACAGGAGTTAGGTATGGGGAAGAGGGTTAGCCTGGCCATGAAGGGGTCGGGGGAACACCAGAAAGCCTTGTGCTCCAACAGGAGCCGTCCTGTGTCTTGGTGGAGCTGGTGGCTATACCAGCCTACACATGTGATAAAAGTGCACAGAACTACACATGCACAAAATGAATGCATGTGAAACTGGCAAAATCTGAATAAGCTTTAAGAATTGTACCAACGTCACTTTTCTCATTTTGATATTGCACTATAGTTATCCAAGATGTGGTCATTGGGGAAAACGGGGTGAAGGGTACACAGGACCTCCTGTGGATTCCTTTCTTTCTTTCTCTTTCTTTTTCTTTCTTTCTTTCTTCCTTCCTTTCTTTCTTTCTTTTTCTTTCTTTCTTTCTTTCTTTCTTCTTTCTTTTTCTTTCTTTCTTTCTTCTTTCTTTGTTTCTTTTCTTTTTTTTTGCAAGTTCTTCTGGATCTGTAATTATTTCAAAGTAGAAAGTTAAACAAACAGAGACCCCAAATATCACTGGGAGGGGTCTCTTGCGCTTCAGTTAAGTTGTTGGAAATCGGTCAGATCTTCGACAGCAGAGGAGGTGGCGGGGAAGGGGGGGCCGCTGAACCTCAGCCAGCATCTCAGCTGTTTGCCCTGGCTCCAAAGCAAATGTCAGGTTGCAAAATTAAAGCCAAACAGAACAACACCAACAGGATGTATCCTTGAAAAAGAAAGGTCCAGTGGTGTGCTGGGGCAGTCTGGTTGCACTTCTCCTCCATTTCATGCTCCTTGAGTCATGCTGTGGCTTAAAATCAGCCACGGTGGGAGTATTTACACCACAGAAATTGGCAAACACTACAAATCAGGTTTGTTTTGTTTTTAATGCAGGAGGCCAGTTGTCAAATACTCACCAGCACCCCCCTGAGAATCCCTGGCCAGAACTGTCTTAGACGCGAAAGGACACATACCAGCATCTACAGAGAGGCTCTGAGGCAGGGTGCGCAGGGCTGGCTGGTGCGGTCAGCTGAATAGCGGCCCTCTGAATATACTTGCATCTGCGACTGTTGTAGTCACGTGAGCTGTGTGAACTGGCGCTGGACGCTTCATCCTCTGAACCCCCGTTTCCCTTTCTGGAAATAGGAATGGTGCTAATGCTGGCTGCCCTGCCTCCTGATGGCTTACTGGAATGAGATAAGAGGTGTGGAAATGAAAGGGCTCTGTGAACGGGCGGAGGCTCTGCTCCAAAACAGACCATCAGTACCCGATGCTCTACTGGTCCCACGCAGCTGGTGTGTTTACGAGTGTGTCCCTGAAGATTAAGGGCGGGGCAGATACTCCCCGCTGACGTTAAAAGCCACCCTCTAGAGATCCTAGGTATAAACTCACCGAAGAGGCCATAATGCAGGTGTAACCTATTTGGTCTACGTGACGCTGGCAAATCGTCTCCTGTCTCCAGACTCAGTTTCCCCATGTGCCAAATAAAGGCGTTAGCTGGCTGACATACTTCTGTGAGTACTGAGAGACACAAACCATGACGTCTACACTCGCAACCCCGTCTGAGCACCACTGAATTGTCCCTGCGAGCACTGCACTCTGCCCTTAACCTGCTTCAACTCCAGTGTCCTCACAACAACCTATTTCACAGGTGAGGCATGAGAAGCTCAGAGAAGTTCACGTTCCCGAGGCCGCAGGTCACAGACCACTGGGCCAGGACTTGAACTTGGGCCTACTTGCTCTGACACCTATGTGACTTCCACTTTCCAAACTTGCCATGAGATATTTTCATGTTGTTTTATAGGGAAACCAGATATATTTTCAAAACACTTGAGAGGGTCAAGACTGTGGTCATATAACAGGGTGAAGAGTGAATCCCCCCGACAAACAACACCCTGTTCATAAACTGCATCTACCATCCAGGCCTTTCCAGGGGGAGGGGGAGGGGCCTCAGGGAGGACGGACAGACACCCAGTGGCTCCTGCCAGGCCGGTGAAAGACACAGAGGTGGAAGAAGAAAGAGTAGGAAAGAGGTTTCTTCCCCGCTCAGGTTAGAAAGTGGGGAGAGACAGAGACAGAGCTCGAAAACCACTGGAAGTTCCCTCCTGTCAACCTCTCCCCGTCTTAATTAAGCAGCCAGGCCACACATCCCCCCCCCAAACTGCTTTGCACTCAGCACGAGCCGGGCCCAGCAGGCCCCAGCTAAGCCTTCAAAGGCCAACTGCCTCAGGAAATGCCAGCAGCCCACAGGTGTGGGCAGGGGGGCCCTTCCCGCTCTCCTGCACCAGGCAGAACAGCCGCGAGGTGGCCCGAGAAGCTGCGAGAACATTCCCCAGACCCTCCCCCACGGGACTGTGACCACCCCTAGGGGGAAATGCATTGACCAGGGAAGCCCGGCCTACACCTGCGAGCACCCACACGGGTAAAACTCAAACAAAACCTCCTATACTTAGCACTGTGATGTGCAACGCACACGTGTTTTCTACCCTCTTTTTTTAATGCTGGTGGCAGCTTCGACATTCATTTTACTGCTCATGGATGGCTTTTGAGTTTCTTTTTTTTTTTTGGCTGCATTGGGTCTTCCTTGCAGCACACGGGCTTTCTCTAGCTGAGGCGAGCGGGGGCTACTCTTCGATGTGGTGCGCAGGCTTCTCACTGCGGTGGCTTCTCTTGTTGCAGAGCACGGGCTCTAGGCACGTGGGCTTCAGTAGTGGTGCACGGGCTTAGTTACTCCGCGGCATATGGGATCTTCCTGGACCAGGGCTCGAACCCGTGTCCCCTGCACTGGCAGGCGGACTCTCAACCACTGCGCCACCAGGGCAGCCCCTTGAGTCTCATTTTTGAAAACCCAGCCCACTGGATGGAGGGACCAAGTCCTTTCTTTCTTTTTTTTTTTTTTTTTTTTGTTAAATATAATTTTTATTTTTAAAAAATTCAACAGCTATATTTATTTTAAAATTGCACCTAAGTTTGATTCTAAAAAAAGTTTCAGTTATGTGTACTTCCTTTTAACAAGCCAATCTGTAACTTGTTTTTAAAACTTATGTATACATTCTTTTTTTATACATTCTTTTCCGTTATGGTTCATCCCAGGAGATTGAATCTAGTCCCCTGTGCTCTACAGTAGGACTTGCTGTTTCTCCATCCTGTATATAATAGCTTACATCTGCTGACCCCAAACTCCCATTCCGTCCCTCCCCCACGCCCTCCCCCTTGGCAACCACAGTCTGTTCTCTGTGTCTGTGAGTCTGTTTCTGCTTCATAGACAGGTTCACTTGTGCCATGTTTTAGGTTCCACACATAGGAGGCGCCCAGGCCTTTTGAGGGGGCCTGGCCCGGTCCCCAGGCTCACCGCTCCATTCCAGGGGCCCCGTGCTCCTGCAAACCCTGGCGGTTCCTGAATGTCTCCAGTCCTTCCACACGTCCGGGCCTTTGCCCACGCTCGTTGCTGAGCCTGGATGCCCGTCCTTCTGTCTGCTGATGTGTCCTACAGTTGCGACCACCTTGATGAACATTTCCTGAAGTTCTCATCTGTGCCATGGGCCGTGTGCAAGCGCCTCTGTTCTCCCCTGATCACACGAGGTGTGGTCATCCTATGGGGCCCAGGCGTGAGCCCTCTGGGACCTGTTCCTCCTGCCTGGCCAGCATCCGACAGATCAAAGTTTCTCCATTAACATTTGTGAATAAGAGAGAGTGGCAGGTTGCAGAGGGAGGGCCGGAGGGGTAGGATTCGGACCTCCTCCAACGGCAGGCCCAGCTCCTAAGGAAGGAGAGCAGGATTTATGGGTTCGTCGCTGTGTCACGGACAGCGCCCACCTCTGTCTCCAGGTGGGGGCATGAGTCATCCTGCAGGTAAAATGTTTAAGAAAACCCTTAGAGATGCTTTGACAAACCTTCTTAGAAGAGAAAAGCACAACCCCTTGACTTAATCCAGAAAGGCAGGAATGAGGTAGAGATAGGGAGATTTGGGGGCAGGGGGCAGTGGGAGAGAGGAGTGAGGGGCCCCATTTCTAGAGCAGTGATGCCTGGCCTTGACCCTAGAGCCCCTCCCCCATGCCCACCCCGCCGACAGACCCAGCCTTTAGTGTCAGTGGTCCTTCAGGGGACAGAAGGGGGATGGAAGGGAGACCTTCCCCACCCGCACGTGACGATAATAATAGGACCCATCTCACAGGGTTTTGTGAGGACCCAGGGCGTTAACAGAAATAAAGCACTTAGAAAATGGCCTAGCATGGAGAAAGTGTTCCGTTCATTGTATTTCATCATCACGTCAACACTTCAAAGTGAATATTATTATTCCCAGTTTATAGAGAAGGAAACTAAAGCAGGGAAGTTCTCCAGGAGAATCAGCTCAAGGAGAAATACATCACAGAATCAACTCAGCGAAGAGGATTTCGTGAGCCTCTCTCACATGAAGGGCCCTGGGAGGGTTCCAGGAAACTAAAGGTCCTCCCTGCCCTGAAGGGCAGAGAAAACCCTGAGGGGAGGAAGGGGCTGTGGCTGTCAGGGAGAGCTTGGCAGGAGCGACCACACCTGGAAAGTTCTAATCAGGGTGTGATTAGGTGGAGAGAAAAAACCATCAAGAGCTCAGAGGCGGGGAGATGCTTTAGTTAGATTTACCTCCTCCACCCTCCAGCCCTGCACGAGAAGGTGCTGATTACAGAAGATGAAATTGCTCTGCGTGAGAGCAGGTCACAGGACCCACTTATCATGAGCCTCAAAGTAGGCTTTTGATCTCCAAGTGAGGATGCTACCCCACCTCACTCCACCAGGGTGGAAAAAAGCACCCACCCTCCATCCTCACCATTAAAGGTAAAGCCCTTCAACCTTGGGGGCACATTAGAATCCCCTGGGGGAGTCCCACCTCCCAGCTCAATTAAGTCTGAATCCCCGGGGGTGGTGCCCAGGTATCAGCAGGGCTGACACCCATGGCTGCTCCAAAAGCAAGTTTGCAGCTGTTTCTTTGGCTTATTATTATTATTAATTATTATTTTTAATGGAAGTGGCCAGAGCCTCTTTCCAGGCGAAGAACAGAAAGCAGGGAAGAACGGCTTCTCCTTGTGACCAGCGTCCAAACCTCTTTTTCTCTTGCTGAGGGATTCTTCCCAGCAACCTCCAAGCAACTGGCCGAGAGACGCTGCCCTGCGTTTTCGGTCCTCAGCTATAGAACGAAGAACGCTTAGAGGCCTAGTGAGAAGCTGCTCAGCACTCTGGCCCCTGGGCTAGTAAGATCTAGAGTGAGAATCCGGTGGCCCCTTCTAGGACAGAGCAAGCCCAGAACAGGGCTGGAGGACTGCAGAGGCGGCAGCATCTCTGCCACTACCTGCTGCCCACCTGTCCCAACCTTCAAGGGAAGCCTCAGCAAAACACGGGGCTGCAGGATACAACAGCCTCAGGCAGCGGGCCACACCCCGAACCCCATCCCTTAAATCCACTTGAATTCGACTGGTTGGTGGGAATCTCTGTCAACGGACTATCTCCCAAGGCCCCTGCTCCCCGAGCTTTGTTCCTCGGGGACGCGACTGCAAGCTCGTCTGAAGTGGTCCTGACCCACCTCGTGTTGGGGGTGGGGGGCTAGGCAGTGAGCGCTGAAAAGGACTTGGGTCACGTGAATGAGGCGAGGGGTGGAGGGGACATTGCGCCCACATTTTCACTCTCTCCAGGAGATGCTGTGTGGCAGGTGGACCTCTCTGAGCCCTAGCGTGGGACCTGCCAGTCACACCTTCTCACCCCTGCGGTTTCCACAATTCACTCTTGCCTGGGTCCTCTGCGTTTAGCTTTGTGAACATTTGTGTCTCTCCAGGGTCATCCTGCCGGCACCCACATCTCCTCCCGCCTCCCTTGCTCTTTCGGGGTCTTCACCTTCTGCTCCCGCCCAGTCCTTCCGCTGGACTGGTCCCATCAGATGACTTCCCAGACCTAGTCCACTCCTTTTGCCCAACGTCTCACGGCCTTGGGTATTGCTGACCACACAATGTAGCTGTGGTGGTAGGGTGAAAATGACGATCTTGATAGATGGATGGACAGACAGATAGATAGATAGATAGTTGATAGATAAATAGATGGTAGATAGATAGGTAAATAGATAATAGATGGATAGACAGATGATAAATAGACAGATAGATAATTGATAGATGGATGGATAGAGAGAGAGATGGTAGGTAGATAGATAATAGATAATCAATAGATGGTAGATAGATGATAAATAAATGATAGATAGATAACAGATGGATGGATAGATGGATGTAGGTAGATAGAAAGATAGCTAGTTAGCTAGTTAGCTAGATAGATAATAGATAGATGGTAGGTAGATGATAGATGATAAGTGATTGATAGATAACAGATGGATGGATAGATAGATATAGGTAGCTAGAAAGATAGATGGTAGATAGATGATAAATAAATGCTTGATTGATAGATAATGGATGGATAGATAGATATAGGTAGATAGAAATATAGATGATAGATAGAGATAGGTAGATATAGGTAGATAGAGAGATAATAGATGGATGGGTAAATAGGTATAGGTAGATAGAAAGATAGATGATAGATAGATAATAGATGGATGGATAAGTAGGTATAGGTAGATAGAAAGATAGATGATAGATAGATATAGATAGATAGAGGATAGATCGATAGATATCACCTAGTGCTTAAAGCATGCTTGCTCTTTTCCGCCATTTCTGCCTCCCCTCTTGCGGGTTTACGGTGCTAAGTTTACCTGGGGGCTGCTGCTGTGTGGGTCCGAGGTGGCTGGAGGAATGTGTTCAGAGACGACAAATCACTGGTCTGAGGCCCCATGGAAGTGGCCATCCCCAGCCTTCTGGGGCCGCCATCCCTGGAGTGGGAGAGTTAGTGAGATGGTCCCTGCCTCACCTTCCCATAGAAGCAGCACGACCAGGAGGTGGGACGCTCTTGCGACGGAAGCAGCTACAGCCCCGGCTTCTCCCCCGGCTGCGCTAATAAGGAGGCAATCTTTCTTTTCCTCTGTCCTTTGAAGATTTGGGTCTAATTTGCAAGGGAGCTGCTAGCCTGATTGTTCCATTTTAAGGACGTGTAGCCCTGGAGGAAAACACCAACTAAGAAAACGGATTATCTTAAAGAGGCAGACAAAGGAAAGAGAAGAAATGGCGAAATTTATAATTTTTTAAAATTTGGTAAGAGAAAAAGGAAAAATATTTGTGAATAGTTATGAGGTCAGGTAGGGAAGCATTTCTAAGCATACACATATTAAGAACATATAGGACTTCCCTGGTGGCACAGTGGTTAAGAATCCGTCTGCCAATGCAGGGGCACAGGTTCGAGCCCTGCTCCAGGAAGATCCCACACGCCGCAGAGCAGCTAAGCCCGTGCGCCACAACTACTAAGCCTGCACTCTAGAGCCCATGAGCCACAACTACTGAGCCTGCGTACCTAGAGCCCACAAGCCACAACCACTGAGCCCGTAAGCCACAACTACTGAAGCCTGCGTGCCTAGAGCCTGTGCTCTGCAACAAGAGAAGCCACCACAATGAGAAGCCCACACACCACAACGAAGAGTAGCCCCCAATTGCCGCTGCTAGAGAAAGCCTGTGCACAGCAATGAAGACCTGACACAGCCAAAAAGAAAATAAATAAATAAATACACATATTAAAAAAAAAGAACATATAATGGAAGGAGTGAAAGATTTGAATACTTTTTTTAAATGTAAAATTTCTCTATGTGAAACAGAACAATTTCTATAGGTAAAAAGAAAAATGTGTACAATTATAAATTATATAGGTTAACAAACAAAATATTAGAACATATATGAAAAAGTAAATGCCCTTCATATATAAAGAGCTCTTAAAAGTGAATAAGGAAAAAATGGAAAATTCCAGTTAAAGAAAAGTTCAATGAACATGTAATTTACAAATGAAGACATACAAGAATACAAAGTATATCCTGTCTAGTAATAAAAAAATACAAACTAAAATAACAGTGAAATTCTATTTTTTTCACTTAAATAAATACTCAGTGTTGCTAAGAGTATGGGAAACAGGAATTCTGATTCAAAACTACCAAAAATATAAATACATTTCTGGGGGCAGTTTGCTAATATGAATTAAACTCTTCACATCCCTTCACTTAGTCACTCTCACTTTTAGGAATGTTGCTTAAGAAAATAAATATGAAGATTTGCATATGAAGATGTTAATCACAGAGTTCTTCATGCTGATTTTATTTATTTTTTAAAAATTTGTATTGGAGTATAGTTGATTTACAATGTTGTGTTGGTTTCAGGTGTACAGCAAAGTGAATCAGTTATACTTATATGTCCACCTTTTTTAGATTCTTTTCCCATATAGGCCATTACGGAGTATTGAGTAGAGTTCCCTGTGTTCTACAGTAGGTCCATGAAGATCTTAAAATTAAGAACAACCTAAATGTCTGAAAATAGGAAATTGATTTAATATAGTTTAGCATAAATATATTGGATAAAATACAATACAGTTAACAAAACTATTTTCAAAGAATATTTAGGGATACACAAAAATGCTCACAATATAGTATTAAATTTTTTAAAAGGCTACACTGACTTCCCTGGTGTTCCAGTGGTAAAGAATCCGCCTGCCAATGCAGGGGACACGTTTCCCTGGTCAGGGAACTAAGATCCCACATGCCGCAGAGCAACTAAGCCCGTGCGCCACAGCTACAGAGAAGCCCACGCACCACAACAAAGATCTCGCGTGCTGCAACTAAGACCCGACACAACAAGAAATAAATAAAATAAATAAATAATACATCTTTTTAAAAAAATTGAAAAGTAAATTAAAAAGGCAGGCTACACACTTTGTATGCATTCGAAGGCAAATATGCCTTTTTAAGAAAACAAAAAAAAAACAAGCTAAAGGAGTTTGGGAAGCTCTGTGTATCCCTGAGCCAAGCACGGGGCCAGATAAACTGAGTGAGTGAGTGTTCCGCCTGGACCCCTTACCCACGTCTTTTTCAGGGGAGGAAGAGCCCTGGATCGGCAGCTCACCAGAGTCACATGGAGTCGGGCAAGGAGATTCCCCACGGGAGGGACTTGGGGAATACAGATATAGCCATCCTGCCTACAATGACATTGACTGTGATGATGGCAGTGGCGAGAGGGGGAGGGGCTAGAGGGGCACTGAAGGGATGCCACCTGCCGTGCTGGGGTTCCCAGGGGCAATCTAAGCATGTACTTGGTCACTGACAAAGCCGGGCGCCAAAAACTAATTTTTAAATGTTTCCCAAAAGCTTTGAACTAGAGAAAGACCAGAAATGATCGATTTCTTTATATTTATTTTGTAGCTATTATATTGAATTTGCCCTTGAGTATTGTTTTTCTTTTGAATTAAATAGGGCAGGGAGAGGAGTGGGGCTCGTCTGGCCCTCATTATCACTCTGTGTCACCACCAGACTGCTGGGAGGGGTCTGATCTCCAGCCCACCCAGAGGAGGGGGGCTACTGGCTGCAGGACTGTGGCCCCTCCTGCCTGGGAAATGGAAGGCTGGAACCAGAGTCAAGGTCAGGAGAGCCTGCTGGTGGGCACCAAGGCTCCCATACCAGAACTCAGCGCAGACCCTACTCACTGCATGAGACAATTGTGCACCTAGAAGATATTCAGGAAGCTAAGAGAAATGAGCGAGTTCTGCAAGAGCACAGGATATGAGGTCCAAATTAATACTCAATTATTGAGACTTCCCTGTGGTCCAGTGGCTAAGACTTCACCTTCCAATGCAAGGCGTGAGGGTTTGATCCTCGGTTGGGGAGCTAAGATCCCACATGCCTTGCAGCCAAAACACTAAAACATAAAACAGAAGCAGTATTCTAACAAATTCAATAAAGACTTTAAAAATGGTCCACACCAAAAAATCTTAAAAAAAAAAACTCAGTTATTATCTATAGACTATCAAAGAACAATTGGAAAGTAACATTTTAAAATGCCATTTATAATAGCATTTAAAAAAAAAACCAAGAAATACCTAGGAGTATATTTAACAGAATATATCCAAAATATGAAATATGAGTGTTTTGAAAACAACAAAATATTACTGAGAAAAATTAAAGACCTTAACAAATGGTAAATTATGCTGTGTTCATGGGTTGGAAGACTCAGAGTTGTTAAGATGTTAGTTTCACCCAAACTGATCTATGGATTCAACTTAGTCCCAATCAAAATCCCAGAGTCTCTGGTCAGAAATTGACAAGCTGATTATAAAATGTGTATAGAAATGTAAAGGACCTAAACTAGTCAAGAATATTTGAAAGAAGAATCAATTGGGAAGACATACCATCTGATTCCAAGACAGTATAAAGCTACAGTAACCAAGACAGTGTGGGACTGGCATTAAAGAAAGACACATTTATCAATAGAACAGACTAGAGAATCCAAAAATACACCCACAATCTATGGTCAGTTGATTTTTCAGTGAGTATGCTGGAAAAACGTCAACAGGGAAAGGAGAGCTTTGGAAAAGCTGGGGATCCACATGAGAAAAAAAGAAGTGAAACGTAAATCTAAACTTACACCATAGACAAAAATTAACCCAACGTCAATCAGAGAGCTAAACTTTATAAAAGCTAAACCATAAAAATGTTTGGAGGAAAAAGTCTTTTTGACTTTGGCGTAGGCAAAGATTTTTTTTTAGAAAAAACACAAAAAGCACTATCAAAAAAGGATAAATGGGGCTTCCCTGGTGGCGCAGTGGTTGAGAGTCCGCCTGCTGATATAGGGGACGCGGGTTCGTGCCCCGGTCCGGGAAGATCCCACATACCGCGGAGCGGCTGGGCCCGTGAGCCATGGCCGCTGAGCCTGTGCGTCCGGAGCCTGTGCTCCTTAACGGGAGAGGCCACAATGGTGAGAGGCCCGCGTACCGAAAAAAAAAAAAAAAAAAAGAATAAATGGATGTTTGACTTCATCAAAGTAAATACCTGGTCTTCAAAGATATTTCTTATTTTTCATTAAAGAATTGAAAACGAAAGCCACAGACTGGTAGAAAATATTTGAAATACAAACATCTGACAAAGGACTTGTATCCAGAATATATGAAGAGCTCTTTTAACTCAATAATAAGAAAACAAATGACCTAATTTTAAAAATAGATAAAAGGTGCTATCAGATATTTCCCCAAAGAAGATGCATTGATAACCAATAAGCAGACTAAAAGCTGATCGATGTCATTAGCTGTCAGAGAGATACGACGGGACATACTATACAGGCGCTAGAAGACTGAGAATTAAAAAGCCTCATCACTCCAAATGGTAGAGAGGACAGGGAACTCTCACACATTTTCATCCATTGTTAGCAGAAATATAAAATGACAAGACCACTGTGGAAAACAGTTTGGCCTTCTCTTATATGGTTAAAAACATACTTATATAAACTAACGCAACATTTTAAATCAACTATAATCCAATATAAAATAAAAAATTTTAAAAAGGGAAATTTAAAAAAACATATACAACTCAATGATTTCACTCCTTACTTAAGTGAAAACATATGTTCACACAAGTTATCAATGGATCTTGAAAGGAGACTTATGCATGATGTCCTCACACTGACAACAACTCAAATGTCCGTCAACAAGTGAATGGACACACAAGTTGTGGTACGTCCATACAATGACTAAGACTCAGCAATAAAAAGAACGAACTAGACACATAACAGGGATAAATCCTCAAAACTACCATGAGCAAAACAAGCGGACACAAAAGAGTACTTCGAGGGTGATTCATTTATCTGAAATTCTGGAATTGTCAACTGTGGATGAATTTGTGCTCCCAGGGGACATTTAGAAAGATCTGGAAACATTTTTGGTCTGTCTCAAGTTGGTGTATGCTACTGGCATCTGGTGAGTAGAGGCTAGGGTGTGCTAAACATCTTAAAATGCAAAGAATTATCTGACCCCCAAATGCCCAAAGAAACCCGGGCAAAACCAACCTATGGTGACAGAAAGCGGATTGCTGATTGCTCCTGGCTGGGCAGGGGGAGAGTGAAGATTGACTGCAAAGAGTAAAGAGAATGTTTTCTATCTTGATTGCAGTAAACAGAAGCATTTCATTTTATGCAAATTATACCTCAATAAAACTGATTTTAAAAAATGACCCTTAACACTACCTTGAAATCCTTTTCTGTTGTTCTCATGCACCAGGTCACTAAAAATGCCTGGTTCTAAGCGTAAAGTACCCTGAGCGATCTCTTAGTTCTGAAGATACGCCTCTCATCCTACAAAACGGAACCTATGTTTCCTAACTAGAATTTGAGGAGGGTGAAACCAGGAGGAGAAGCAAGAACAAAGACGTCTGCGGTCAATCCATCGTATTATAATATTCGATTATTACACACACATAGATGCGGATATGGACACATCCATTTCCACAAATGCCGTTTGCATGGTGCCCGACATCAGGAAAATATATGTGTTAATAACCTTTGCTGCAACCCCACATTCTTTATGCTTTGATCTCTCCATCCATGGATGTTTTCATAAAGCCAAAAGACGCTTTAACCTTTTGGTGAGGGGCAGGCTTTGGGAATGGAGGCAGGTGAGGAGAAAGCAGTTCTATGATCATCATCTCAGAAACGTTCATCTTGGAGCCCTTTTCCGTGGTGTCCTGGGACCAGCTCACAGAGGCTTGTGAAAGCTGACCTCAGGTTTCAGTCACAAAGCAACCGTGGTGGGAGCATTTACACTATGGAAGCTGGCCGACGCTACAAATCAGAGCTGGTTGGTACACGTCTGCCGGCACGCCACTGCCTCTGACTCAGAAAGAAATGAAATTCATACCCAAAAGAGGATGCCCACGGGGTGTGAACATGGACATTGCGGTTTGGAATCTTTTGCCTCTTAGGTCATAAAGACAGTTGCAACCGCGCTGAAGATGCATCTTCCTGTAAGACAGAGGGTGGGAGTGGGCGGTAGGGAGGAGCCTGGACCACATTCCATGCAGAGGTTTAAGTGAAAACTGTACTTGGTAGCATGGGGGCTTCTGGTTAAGCAGAACCCCGTGTTTATTCTACAGACCTGTTCTTTGTACTGCACTGAAGCTGGATGCGGCACAGAGTCGGGTGGGATCTCGGCCGTGACCTCAACGCGAGGGCAGAGAAGCCCTCATCTAGGGAGGGTCCCACCACAGCCTCTGCTCACTGTGTTTCCCGACGGTTCATGATCCTGCAGTGAGGCCGAGGAGGCAGGATTGCTCGAGGGGCCACACGGTGAGCCCCAGGCAGAGCTGAGGCGCCCTGCGGGGCTTCTGGGGCCTGACTCAGTGTCTGCTTTTCCACGCGAGTAAGGCCAGGAAGGAGAGAGCATCCCCAGGGAGCAGCTTCTGGGGAGCTGTGGCTCTGCCTCTGGCTTTCTGGGTGCCAGCCTGGCCCACGCGGAGAAGTTCGTTTCTTCCTGGTGCGGGGAGCAACGCGATGACCAGACGAGACCCCAAGTCTGTGCAGTCAGTGGCAGCCCACGGCGGCCTTGGGGGCGGGACATGCAGTCCTGTGGCTTGAGGGCCCTCCTAGCATGTATTTAAATCACCTTGAACACGGGACCTCTATTTTTTTTCATCAAGGAGCAGTTTGGGGTCCCGGCAAGATACTGGCCCATGTCCCTGGGCTTGGAAATCAGACCTGGAAACCTGAAGACCTTCCTGCCCTTCTGAGGGCAGATGCCAGGGCCAGGTCCCCTCCGTCATGCTGGGACACAAGGAGGAGCGGAGGGGGGCGGAGATGCCCACCACCAGCAGCCCCGCTGGGCCACCGGAGCTGGGCACAGAGTCTAGGCTGCCCCCCTGGCCTCCTAAAGGACCCTGGGCTACTCGGGCTCCCGTGGGACCTGGGATGGGGGGTGGGGAGTCTTCAGCTCCGTCCCCACCCTCCCAGCAGAACAGGATGGCAGGGCAACCTGCTCTCCTGGGTGAAACTGTGGGAGAAGACCCCCCAACCTGTCTGCCGCTGTCTGCCTCTGATAGCGGGATCTTAAAAACTTGATAAAAAGAAAAAGAAGAAGAAAGCAAGCATAAAGGATTGCAGGGGGGCAGGGGAGGCAGTTTGAGGAGTGGGGAGACCCTAGGTGGAAATCAATGAAGCCTTGAAATCTTCTGCACTGAAAAAGCCTGCCCTTCTCTGTTGTCTTTGGGAAGCCGCGGAATGGCTGGGAAACTGTTTTTAATAAACAAGAGTTCAAACGCTGAGGCTCCGTCACCAACAGTCACGTCTTAAACTCTAAACTTTACATGAAACTCTCGCGGTCCCTTTGAACTGGCCTCCCCTCTCCGGCAAGCATTCCAGTGTTTATGCATTTTTCGAGATTGCTGGCAGGATCTCGGGCGCTTTGAATACTTTCTCTCTCTTTAGCAATCGCCTGCTTTCAGAACCCATTACTGCTCCACTCAGCAGCACCAAGGTATTGCTTTGAAGTCCCTTCTGGCTACAGGCCTCTCACACTCTTTGGTTACTGTGCAATCAAATAATTAAATGGATTCTCAGGGAAAAAAAAATCATTCTTTTCCTTGGTAATTAAACACTCCGGGTTGGACAGGAGCGCCGGCTTGCCAAGGAAGCGAGGCTCTGTAAAGACGCGGAGCCCAGCAGTCTTTTCTCGCGGTCCCTGGGGAGAAAAATAATCACAAGCACTCAGCTCGGTTCTCACTTCCCTTCTGCACGAGCGGCTTCCCTGGGCTCCGGGCTCTGGTCTCAGGACCGCCCTTCCAGGGCTGGTGGCGAGGGGATCCCCGCCCGGGAGGCTCCCTGTGGGGGTGGGGGATGGCTGGGGTTGTGGGAGGGGCATCTAGAGGCCAAAATGGGCCTGTGAGAGATGGTAGGTGCAGGAGGGCAGGGACCGGGGCTGCCCCAACCCCCCTGTGAGTACTGGGAGGGGGAGACAGAAAGAGGAAGGGGAGAGGAGAGGGGGAGGGGGAGGGGAGGGAGGAGGGGGAGGGGAAGCAGGGCACGGGGGCAGAAGAAGGCTGCTGCCACCGGTTCTGTGTCTCCATCTTCCAGGTCTCCATCTTCTGTCTCCATCACCTGTCTTCCAGCCTCCACCAGGGTTAGCTTCTCCCAGAACCATCAACCCCCCACCTTTGATGGGGGTAGAGCCCCAACCTGGAAGACCCCAAGGTCCCCTTCATCACCTGCTCCACCTCTAGACCCTCCATTCTCACTTCTGTCCCACCTTCTGGCCTTGGCCAAAGTGGTCCCCTCTCCCATGACCACCCTCCCACTCTTTTCCTGATCAATTCCTAAGCCCCAGTAAGTCCCAGCCCCGAAGTGACCTTCCTCTGGGGAGGCCAAGCCAAGGTGCCCTCCTCTGCGCCTCCAGACAAGCTTCGTTCAGGCGACACCTCACCCCGAGTCACATCAGAACCAGGCCCTCCTCTAGGGCAGGGACCATGTCTTCATCGTCTGTGTTCCCCCATCCCAGTACGGGCACACAGCGGTTCTCACTAGGTGCCGGTGATGCTGGCGATGAGGAGGTCCAGCAGAAAAGAGCCAGAGTGGGCTTAGGTCCAAGAGTCACTTTAAAAAAAGGCCATTACATACCCGAAGCCTCTGGTTGCAAGCATGTAAAAGTGGCATCCTCTAGAACTTGAACTTGAGATAGCTCTTCATCACTCCATCCTGTTTCTCAAAGTGGCAAGCGTCCCCCCTCCAACCTCTCTCTCCCCACTTCGGACCATGTGGTGTGTGTTCTTGGTCTTGAGAACACATCCGCCCACTCCAGGCACAGGAGCTGTACTATTAGTCAGAAGTCTTCTGGTTGAGTAAAACAAAACCCAAGTCAAATTGAGTTAAGACAGAAAAGGGATGACAGGATTTACTGGCTCCCAAGGCCAAGTTTGGGGGCCGTTGAATCTGAGGATACAAGTGATGTCATGGAAGTTGGTCAGTCTTTCTCTCTGCCCCCCATCCCTTCCTCTGTGGCTCTGAGTTCTTCTCTGTTGGTTTCAACCCTGGGGGTGGGGTTGGGTCACTCTGCAAACTGTGGTCTCCAGGAGCTCGAGGATTCTGCGCCCATTGCAGAAGCCCCAGCAGAAGGAGAGCGTTCTCTGAATTCCTGGCACGAGCCCGTGTCTGACTCTCACTGCATCCACATTAGTCACGTGTCCGTCCTCGAACCCGTCATGACAGCCAGAGGGATGGAATGTATTAATTGCCCAGATCCTGTGCCGTTTGTATAGCTGAGGGGTGTTCCCCAAAGGAAAACCAAGGGACTATTATCAGGAGACAAAAACAGGGACGCAGAGCCAGCTAAAATAACAGTGGGGACAAATGCAAGAAAAACATCTCACCGGTGTCATTTATGGAGATTCTCGCAAGGAAGTGGGGCCCAAAGGGTGGCAATCAGCCGGGATCAGAAACGAGACGTCATCAGATGTGGTACAAAGTGGGAGACGCAGAGCAGTGGAACCCGGCAAGCAGCGGACGAATCAAGCAGGTGTGATCCAGAAGGAGGACCTCCCAACAGGTAAGGGGCGGGGCGAGGCAGGCAGGTGTGATCCAGAAGGAGGACCTCCCAACAGGTGAGGGGCAGGGCAAGGCAGGCAGGAACCCCAAGCCATCCCTTCCCCGTCCAAAAGTGAATTCCACAACTCCTGGGGAGTCAGGAGCCTCTGCTGGGCTTAGCCTGCCGCCTGCCTCCGAGCAGGAGAGCCTGTGCGATGGGCTCTCGTTGGAAGAGGAGGTCCAGGTGGCTGGTCTTCACAGTGACGAGGGCGGTCTGCAGAATGGCCACAAAGTTTGCTTGCAGCAATACAAGCCTTCACACATGTAGGGATTTATCCTCAAAAACTGGGAGATGCTCAGAAGACTGAGCAAGAGATCATGCCATATATTGGAAATATTATCCAAATATATGCCAAAATATTATCAGTTGGTGTCTATGGGTAGTGGGATTATAGATGGATTCGGAGGGTCTTTTCTTGTCATTCTATGTATTTTTCAAAATTTCTACCATGACTATTTATTTCTGTGGTTAGCAAAAAAAAAGAAAAAATTTAAAGGAAAAATCTCTAAGTAACTCATATCAAATGTTCTATAAGCCAGACTTTTACTATCATAATCCACTCTCCCATTTAATTCATTTTCTCCCCATCTCTCTGTCCCTTGCCCTGGGACCGGCTATCCCTCAGTCTGGATAATTGGCCTCCGGCTGACAGGGAAGCAGGTGGCCCGAGCAGCCTTACCCCCTAAAGCAAGGCTGGGAGGCGTCTCTGCTTCTCCAGGTGGCCTGGCGCTGAGGGGACAGGGCTCAGATGCACAGCAGCTGCGCCCCTCCCCCAGCTCACGCCCCTCCCCGTTCTCTCACCCGCTGGGCGTTTTAGGGCGGGAGGAATGGACAGCTAAGGCCTGCAGCCGTCTCATGTCTGCCAAGCAGTGGGTGTCATCTGGCGGCCCTTCCGCCCAAACCTTTTATGTTGATGAACCGTGTCCATCAGAGGACTAATTGAGCCTTGCTGTCTCCAGCCCGGCCAAGGGCTCCGCAATGATTCACAAACCATCTACACAACTGATGATCGCAGAAGACTTCACCTCCGTGGAAACAGATGCCCGAGCACCCAGTGCCTGGTTGAGGACGGGAGCTGAGGCTCGTTTTCCCGATGCAGGTCCCTGCCAGATCAGAAACCTTCCCCAAAAGTCAGTAAGACTCGCCCGCCACCAGCTCTACCTACCCCCATCCCTCCCAGCTGGTCCCCAGCAACCAGGGAGCCGACCGCTTCCCTTGGGAAACATACAGTCACCCAGGCCCGTGCCAAACTCAGAATCCCAGGGAGGAGGAGACGTGGAAAGCCCATCTAGTCTCGGGCGCAGCCTTCGGGCCTAAAGATGACCACGGACGTCGTCTTCTCAACCTGGCAATCTGTGGAGACAGAAATTCCGCAGTTTCTCCCAAGGGTTTTATATCCTGGTAGCCAAGAGGGTTTTTTGGAAAGATGGTGGCATCCTGCTTTTCGTCCTGTCGTGTCTTCCAGGAGAACAGAGGGAAAACGCCCAGATCCTGGCTTCATTTTCAGATGGTCAAAGATTCGGACAACCTGGAATTTCCAGCGTGACCCAGGCTGAGTGGAGATGAAAATCACAGGTGTGTGTAGTAGTCGGGATAGGGCGTGTGGACGAAAAGCCGGCAGAGTCTGCTGGGGTCTGTGACAGCAGGCAGGCTGGGAAGATGCAGTTACCAAGTTGACGGGCAGGCGGGGGGAGTGTGGAGGTCTTTCACGCGGTCAGAGGAAGTTTCTCCTTGAGACGATGCTTCAAGTTTTTCTCTTTGAAAGATGTGTGCTTTTCTTTTTCTGTTAGGACAAAATGTTTGGTGTCCCCATTCTATCGGTCGGGAGACAGCCACCACTCTAGGTATTTGTTATGGGTTGAAGTGTGTCCCCCCTCCGGGGAAGTCCTAATACTCGGTACCTCAGAATGGTACCTCATTGGGAAATAGGGTCTTTGCAAATGCAGTCAGATTAAGATGCGGTGGCGAAGGTGGGCCCTAACCTAAAATGACTGGTGTCCTGATAAAAAGGGGACATTTGGGCTTAGTCACAGACAGGTACAGAGGAAGGGCTGTGTGAAAAGACACAGGGAGATCGCCATGTGAAGACTGGGCTCGCGCAACCACCAGTCAGGAGCACCTGAGGCCACCGGAAGCTGGGAGAGGCAACGAAGCCCACTTCCCTCCAGGTTTCCAGGGGAGTCCGGTGCCGCTGCTACCTTGACTGGGGATCCAGCCTCCAGGACTGTGAGAGGATACATTCCGCTGTTCTCGACTACCCAGTTTGTGGTATTTTGTTACCGCACCCCAGACTAATGTAGCGTTCTAACATAAAGTAAACCCTGATACAGGGTAGGAGACGCTTAGAAACTTGGTGAACTCAGCAACAGGCCAGGCTGAGCCTGTGGTCATGACTTCCCAAGCTCCGCAGAGCTCACCTGCCCAGGCAGCGCTCCTGGGTCCACTGCTACGATCCTACACGTCCTACACGCACCACACACCCGCGAGCTGGTGGCCGGATGCCACCAAGGGGAGTCGGGCATCTCTCCCAGCTCCAAGCCCCTCGGGGACCAGGGAGCCGAGAACGGGCGCCCACAAGGCTGCAACAAGCCCTGTGGCTCCACCACTTGGAAGTCAGCCGACGAGCCAGAGGGAAGACACCTCTGCCTCCTACTGAGAGAAAGGAAGTGGTGGAGCCCACTTCACATCCAGACACAGAGGGGTCGGGAGAATGCGGTGCTCAGCTTTCCAGCCTCTGCCGTACAAGAGAGCGTGTCAGCAGCAAAACGGGAGGAGGACCAGGTGAGAAATTCACAGCACCCATCACAACTGGACTTGCCAGGTTAAACGCCCGACACCCCGCTACCTTTGAATTTCAGATATGTTTTTAGTATAAGCATATCCCGACTGTGGTGTGAGATATACTTACACCAAAAAAATATTCATTGTTTATCTGAGATTTAACTGGCGTCCTCTACTTTTATTTGCTAAATCTGGCAAACCCAAACACAATGCCCTAGGGAGCCGACCCCCGGCTTCCTCTTGTTGGTAAGATCACTTGGAGAGGGTAGGAGACAAAGCCAACCCTCAACTTCCTGACCATCGGACTGTCCTCTGATCCTCTCCATGCACCACGTCTGACACGTCCGGGGCTCCCGATGACATAATTGGCGCCGAAGCCGAGTTTGGGAAAACGGAGCGAAGTCGAATATGGGGTTCAGGAGGGTGGTGTGGTCATGGGATGTCTGGATGAACTTGCCCTCGCACTTTCTCTATCTCTCCGGGTGACCTTCTATCCGTAAAGTTCTTGCACATTGAGGTCTGAGCCACAGGCCTTGCTCTCCAAGTGGCTTATAGCTCAGGGGAGGAAAAAGAAAAAAATAGCCGACGTGAGCACAGGCTGAGCGAGTTCTGGGGTTCTGAGACGGAAGGCTGGGGAAGGGGGGAGCAACGGCAGGGGGACAGGGCTTCATTACAGGCAAGAGGAAGAAGGAAGAGGGCTGAGCAGAGTCAGGCCTGAACCCAGTCGGCAGGGGACAATAGCGGCCGACGTGTACGAGACCCTTATCGTGGGCCAGACTCTCTTCTGAAAACCGCGCACACCTCAGCAACTGTCATCAGCACGCTGAAGGACGCTCATGACTCGTTTTACAAAGAGGCAAAGCCAAGTAGAAGGAAATTCACTGGTCACGACTACCCAGCTCGCAAGTGGAAATCACGGCAGAGAGACGGGCTGGGCTCAGATTAGGGCAAGCCTCGACTATTCAGGCTTGAGAGGGAAATTGAAGCCACAAACCCGGCTTGAGTGTCGCCCGTGAGCCAGTCACTGGGGAGTCACAGTCAGGGATTCACAGACAGGATGTGGCCAAAGCCCTAAAAAGGACCTTCCGGGCTTCCCTGGTGGCGCAGTGGTTGAGAGTCCGCCTGCCGAGGCAGGGGACGCGGGTTCGTGCCCTGGTCCGGGAAGATCCCACGTGCCGTGGAGCGGCTGGGCCCGTGAGCCACGGCCGCTGAGCCTGCGCGTCCGGAGCCTGTGCTCCGCAATGGGAGAGGCCACAGCGGTGAGAGGCCCGCGTACCGCAAAAAAAAAGGTAAAAAAAGAGGAACTTTTTTTTTTTTCCACAAAAGAAAGAAAACAAACAAACCAACAACCGCAAAAAACCCAGTCTTACTTGATTATTCAGATACACTGGACTACTTTCTTTGGGGTGATTTCCAATTTCCTTCCTTTTGACAATACGATTACGGTCCCTGAGGCTGGGGGAGAAGAAGACGGGATCCTTTTCCCCAAACCCCACCTCTCCACGTGAACCGTCCCCCTAGGTGAGGGTCCGCACAGATTTCCCAGGTACCGTGTAAGGTCAGACTTGATAAGGAAAAGTTTAAAGATGTGCTGGGGTCAAAGCGAGGCTCCGGCTGAAAAGTCTCAGTTTCCGACTCCAGCCGCCTGCCAGTGCCTTGCCCCCCACTTCTAGGTTCTGTGCCAGGGCAGGAGAAGCCGGACGCCCGCGTCCAGATGTTGCAGGAGGAAGAGGGGCAGGGCTGGAATTTCCACGCGAGGAGCTAACTCACCCAGGGAGCAAGGATGGAGCTGTGAAAACTCCAACAAGCGCAGCCCAGTGTGGACTCAGCCCCGTGGTCCGTGCTGCCCCTCTGACGAGCTGGTCGGCAATTAACCAGGAAAATGAGGCCGGAGAGCCTAGGAAATGAAGATGAGGTTGGTGAGCCCGATTTACAGCTGGGGTTTCGAGAGGGAAGGTGGAAGAGGACCGGAGCAGTGAGGCTCCATCGCAGCCAGGCCCCCCCGGGGCGTGGACGGGGGCTGGGGGCGGATCTGGGGGGGGTCGCAGCCAGGCCCCCCCGGGGCGTGGACGGGGGCTGGGGGCGGATCTGGGGGGGGGGTCGCAGCCAGGCCCCCCCGGGGCGTGGGCGGGGGCTGGGGGCGGATCTGGGCGGGGCAGCTGTGTCTCACCAGCTCCCTGCTGAGACCGGAGGGCCCGGAGGAGGCAGGGCTTGCGTTTTAGCTTTTTCTTTCGAATATTCTAGTAAAGCCATAGACCCTCTCGTCAGAGGAAGGCACAGGTGATTCTGCAAACAATGTCAAGCGTTCAGGGATCCCAGAAGCCCATCCCCGCCAGGTGAGGAGCCCCAGACGGTGAAAACAAGAAGCAGAGGTACGGGGCCCCTGTGAAGAGGTACAAGCACGAGTGGTCACCTCATCTGGTTTCTGTCCCACAGATGCTGCTGGGAAGGTGCCCACGGTCCCCCAGGAGGTGGTGGCACCGGCACTTGGGTTCAGGTTTGTCCGAACCCCAAGCCCGTGTTAGACCTCATTACTCTCATGAGATGAACCCAAAGGCCTGAAGACGAAAAGCCCTAACCCCCCACACACCCCCAGGCACAATGGCTTGAGCCTCTTCATCCTTCCGGATTGGAAAGAGCCTTACGATTCTGGGAGTGGGTCTGGGATACCCCGGTATGAGCCCCCATTCCAGCCGGAGTGAAAGGGTGCAGCCACCTGCATCCTGAGGACCAAGGTCACCGAATCCTGCAGCCCGGACTCTCTCGGACCCTCGCCAGCTCCCCTGGCAGCCGCCCCATCACACCGCCACGCGGAGGCTGCGCACTGCAAGCCGGCCCCGCCCCTATCCCCGCGCGGCCCCCATCCCCTGCCTTCCTCTGCCTCTTCGGCCCTGAACCAGCTTACAGAGGAGCAAAAAGTCAACCAGATCCGCCGCAGACCCCGCTCCTGAGAAGTCAAGTCCAGCTGCCATCACAGACACTTTTTCTTACATTTTATTGTAGTTGATTTTCAATGTTGTGTTAATTTCCGCTGTACAGCAAAGTGATTCAGTTATACACATATAGACAATCTTATAATATATTCTTTCCCATTGTGTTTTATCAGCGGATGCCGAATATAGTTCCCTGTGCTCTACAGTAGGAGCTTCTTGTTTCTCCATCCTGTATATATAGTTTGCATCTGCTCACCCCAAACCTCCCACCCCGTCCCTCCCCCACCCCCTCCCCCTTGGCAACCACAAGTCTGTCCTCTGTGAGTCTGTTTCTGTTTCGTAGATGAGTTCATTGTGTCGTATTTTAGATTCCACGTATAAGTGATATATGGTATTTGCCCTTCTGAGTTACTTCACTTAGTATGACAATCTCTAGGTCCATCCATGTTGCTGCACGTGGCATGATTTCATTCTTTTGTATGGCTGAGTAGTATTCCATTGTATAGATCTGTACCACATCTTCTTCATCCGTTCATCTGCACATCTGTATGGCGGACATTTAGGTTGTTTCCATGTCTTGGCTATCGTGAGTCACGCTGCTATGAACACTGGGGTGCAGGTATCTTTCTGAATTATAGTTTTGTCCAGGTATATGCCCAGGAGTGGGATTGCTGGATCATACGGCAACTCTATTCTTAGTTTTCTGAGGAACCTCCATACTGTTCTCCATAGTGGCTGCACCAATTTACACTCCCACGAACAGTGTAGGAGGGTTCCCTTTTCTCCACACCATCTCCAGCATTTATTATTTGTAGACTTTTTTAAAGATTAAAAATTTTTTTTATTTTGAAGTATACTTGATTTACAATGTTGCGTTTCAGATGTACAGCAAAGTGATTGTCATATATACTTTTTCAGATTCTTTTCCATTATAGGTTATTACAAGATAGTGAGCAGAGTTCCCTGTGCTGTACAGTAGGTCCTTGTTTTTTATCTATCTTATATATAGCCGTGTGTATCTGCTAACCCCAAACTCCTAATTTATCCCTCGCTCCCCCACCTTTTCCTCTTTGGACATTTATTTCAAAAAGGGTTCATCATAGGACTCCTTTACATGGACTTGCCCTCCGGGATCTGAAATGCAGCCCAGCCCTGAGTGCTCTGAGCACGGGGACGGGACGTGTGTTTGTTGGATGAACAATGGCCACACGAAACAAACTGTCAGTGAACAGTGCACTCTTCTCACTGAACCGTCTGGTCTACCCAGCCATTGGGAGGACGGCTGAGTAGCACCGAGATCAAGGTTCACTGACCCCACTGGGCATTCACGACCTGCACACCATTTTCAGTGGCTTTTCACCCCCGAGACACCTATTAAAACACAAGTACTCCTGGGAGGACCACATCCCAGCTCCTCACCTGTACCTACCTGGCCAGATGGCAGGCATCTGCCTGGGAGGAAGAGGCTGAATCCAGGTGGCAGATGGGGGGAGGACATCAGAGGAGATGCTGTCCACACCTGTTCCACGACGACAAAACCCTCAGCCGGTCAGCGACCAGGTGATTTTGAAGAAATCGTTTTTCAAAACACCAGGAGGGTAAGAAGAGCTCCAGGTCAGATAGAAATGGGCTCGAGCAAAGTGGGAAAAACCAAGCAAAGAATGTTCACGTACAAAAGGGTGCCTCTGACCCACGTCCACCCCAGGGGATTCAAAGACGAGGCCGATATTTTGAAAAATATAAAATTTTAATAAAGGCTACATCTCTTAATTACAATAATTATTGTACCAAGTAATTTTCCTTAAATGAACTCTTTATAATGCATAATTTACAGTATAAGTAGGACAAGATGCCATGGCAAAAGTCATTGAGTACAAGACTTGTAATAAAAAGGCATAAAATATATTTGTACATAAACCCCTTTCAAAAAACAAGGGAAAGCTGGAGCCCTCAATATAGGGCGACACACGGCGTGGACACCGTGCAGGTACAGGTACTGTACTGATTCAAGGTCAAGCACTAGAGATAGTGGATTAATACTCTTTTCCGTACAATATATACAGACGTATGGTACAAGGAACGATGGCAAACAGAATGCACAGATTAAGTTAATGTAAAAACCCGAACGTCACGATGAAGGTGTCTGGAGGAAAGGTGCTGCTAGGTCTTCCCACAACTGTTCGCTTCTTTGCCGGGCGGGGCGCAAGGGGAGGGGGTAGTTTCCAGAATGGCTGGGGTCCAAAAACTACTTTTAAAAGACTCCCAAGGAGTTGTCCTCTCAAGAAAAGCACGAGTCGAACCACGTGGCTCCGGAAGGCCTCAGCCGTCGGGTGCTGGGCCCTGATGGGGAGCTCCAGGAAGTCACAGGGTGAACCTGGGGCCCCGGGGAGGCTCCCCCTCCTCCACAATGAACCATCCTGTCCGACAGGAGGGCCCCCAAATCAAACCTCAAGACCTTTATGACAAAATAGAGCAGCGCTGGGGAAAAAAGATGCACCATTTTCTGCGTGTGGCAACGGCAGGACACCGTTGTTTAAAAGCCTATGTTCACTTGGAGAAACGCACGGCACACCTTAAATCCTCTTTCCGTGAAACAGAACCACAAGAACGTCCTCTCTCCCCCTTCCGTGTTTAAAGCAGCATATCCACAAACTGGGGGCAGGATGTGGGGGAGTCGACTGTCCAATAAATAGCAGGAAGGATTCCTGTCCAGGTGAGCTACACACAGTTTCTCCTAGCGGATGGATCCGGAGCCCTAGGAAGTCATAGGTTATGCACGGCGGTCTCTCCAATACCGTCAGCGTCTACAAGAGCCAGGAGCCGTCCTGTCCGAGGCCGGTGGCCCGAGCCAGACGCCGAGGCTCAGTCGATCCTCTCCACCTTCCCCAGGATCCGGCCCTCGTACGTGGGCAGCACCACCTCGTCGTCCCAGACCTCCTCAAACACGGCTCCACACGCGAACTCGTTGCTCGCTTTTTTGAAGTAATACCTTAAAAGGAAAACCCAACACGCGGCTTGGTAAAGCTGCATTTTCTACTGGGTTTGAGAGGAGAGTCTGTCAGCGCTGGGGGCGAAGGGGTCTGAGAATGCCGCTACCGCGGGCGGCAGGGAAGTCTCCGCCCGGGGGTCTGCTTCGTGCGGCTGGTGGGAGGGCAAAGCCAGGCAGGGGCCCCGGAGGCGGCGGCGGCGGGCCAGCAACGCTGAGGCCCAGCACCGTCACCCGACACACACGCTGAGAGGGACCCTTGCAGAGGACGGCTGCTTCTTTCTCCCCACTTTATTTTGGGGGGAGGGGCGGGGGAGCGCAAGGCGTGCCTGGAGGGGTGGGTCCCTCAAAGAGCCCCCGACGCAGCCCCCCGACCCGGCAGGAGCCTGCGGAAGGCCGGCACCTCTCAGGCCCCCTGCCCTCCAGCGCCCAAGGGCCAGCCCTCCCGGCTGGTGTCGGGCACAGCTCGGGCTGGCGGGGCCAGGACAGGCTGCTTCCCCTGTGGTCACCGCAGGAGGCGGGCAGCCCACTGCTTCCCGGGGTTGCAGCCACCGAGACCCCCGCTGCTCTCCCCTCTGCCCGGCCCCTTCCCTCCCCTCCTCCAGGGCAAACGCTAAAGGCCCCTATTCTGCCCGCTGATTAAAAAAGCTCCTTCCATCCCACCCCGGCTTCCTGCTTGAAGCCTGTTTAGCTGTAAGGACGCAAACGACCAGCCTGTCCCAGGAGAGTCATGTGTGAAAACTGCTGTCCCGCTCGGCCAGGCCCACCCGAGACCCTTCCCAGGACACGAAGCCAAGGCCTATCCCTCCCGTCCCAGGCCAGGGAGACCCCTCAGACGCTTTAAACTCGCCCCTGCAAGCTGTCATCTTCAGCCAATAAAGGCCACTCGTGGAGGGAGGGTCACGGTCCCCTGGGGGGAGGGTAATAGCTTCTCAAAAAAAAAAAAGTAATTGTGTCTCAGGGTTACAGTGGTTTTCTGTTTTTGTCTTTTCTCCTTAAAGAGTTTTTTTCAATTCCCCTTGGTTAGAGCTAAATTTCTTTCCTCTTTAATGAAGGCCAGCCAAGTACTTTCACAGGAGATAAGGCTAAACCCAGTGAAACACCTGCATTTAGTCAAGGGTCTGGGTTTCTGGCGTTCCCGGCCAGGCCACGGCATCGGGGTGACCGCCCAGCTCGAGGGGGTCAGCGGAGAAGACGCTCTGGCATGAGGAGGGCAGAGTCCCGGGGGGCCCGATGAGAGCTGGGGAGGGGCGCCGTGCACGGGAGACCCTGGGCAGCGGGGGAGCTCTTTCTAAGTGAGAGGCTCCAATGCCTACGCCACCCCGGGCAGGCCTCGGGCCCAGCGTGGGGCTCTCCCGGCCCCTCTGAGCAGAGACACGCAGCGAGTGACCTTGTCCCTGACTGCGACCTCCTCCCCGGCCCTCCCCTGCGCCCCCAGACTTCAAAGGCACTGCGCTGCCCCCAGCCTCTCTTCCACTGCGACCTGCTTCGTGGCAAGCTCTGCTTCCTCCTGCCATTTGGCACGTCTGCAGGGGCTGCTCTGGAGCTCTGCCACGTTGGGACTGCACAGCGCAGCCCGGGCCCCCGCTCCCCGCCCCCATCCTCGCTGGGCTCCGGATGGCAGGCGGCGGAGAGGGGTGTGAGGAGAGTGTCGCGGTGCCACCCCGCCGGGAGGACGAGGCGCGGCGCGCGGCGCCCTCCCGACCAGCGGGCAAAGGGTCCAGCTCCGGCCCGGGAGCCGGTGGAGCCGCCCAGGGCGGCTGGGAAGGGCCGCAGCCTGACCCAGTCAGCAGGGCATGCCAGTCGCCCATGTGTGCGAGTCTGTGTGCGTGGAAGGGGAGGCCGGGGCTTTGAAGCCAGGCTTGCTGAGTGCGCCTCAGAAAACACCCCGAGCCAGACGGGGCTCGAGTGGCTGCGTGTGGAGCTGTCCCCGCAGCCTCTGCTCAGCGCCCTCGGCCCTGCTCCCCCGAAGGTCACCTGCGCTTCCAAAGTCCAGCCGAGCCAAAGCTGAGATCAAAATGAATCCCTGGGGGGCACACTTGTGTAATTAGTTTCACCTTGTGTCTGTTCAAGATTAAAAAAAGAAGAAGAGGAAGAAGGAGCCAGGCCCGTTCCCCAGTCCCCTGGTTCATTTCCAGAACTGTCTCTGCCCGGGCGTAAAAGGGAAAGATCTCAGCCCAGCTCCGGGCCCCGCTGTCGGTCACCTGCAGGGTCCCGGCCCTGAGCCACGTCCCTTCCCTGCAAACAGAGTCACTCTGGGCCGCTGCCCAAATCAGCACCTCCCCTCCCCCCGCACCGGCCCCGGTGGAAGTGGCTGCTCTGGGAGGGCTGGGGTCACGGGCCCCGGGGGTCCAGAGCCGGCACGCACCCAGCAGGTGGTGAAGTGTGTTAGAGCTCTCCGTGCCATCCCTGCTCGGGGCAGCAGCAGGGAGCACCTTCCGGGCCCGGGCTGTCTCCTCTCTGACCTCCTGCCTCTCCTGTCCCAGCCCTGCACACGGCACTCGGGACACAGCGGGATGGAACCCACGGGTTCCCTTGGGACGAAGGCTGCCGAGAAGGGGCAGGTAGGACTCTGGTCATCACCTGCCCCACGTCGAGGGGAAAGTGACCGAGAGACGCCCAGGGCCAGCCCCCGGCTCTTGAATCCCCTCCAGGGTCCGGCGGGCCAGGGTGGGCATCTGGACCGTGTAGAGGGGAGAGGATGCCGGGAGGGAGGACGGGTTCCCGTCCCGAGGCCCCAGCAGGAGGAGCGGCCAGCCCTGACCCCGCCCCCCCGTGCCCACCCACAGGTCCTGCCCTTCCTCTGTTACAGGCAACCCTGTCCCACATGACTTGGGACGCGGAGGCTGAGGGAAGAGGACGTTGCCACAGTGCAGGCAGTGGTCTCTGCCTGTCCCTGAGCCTTCGGTGAGGACGGCCTCCCCCAGACGTGCCAGGAGGGCAGCCTTTCAGCCTTCTCATCAGGCAGTCTCTCCGTCTGCCTGTTCCCTCCCTAGCTTTCCCCTGCACCCCTCGCCCCTTTCAGGCAGAGCCTCCACGAGACGGCCCCAGCCCAGCTCTCCTTCTGCTCCTAACCCTAACCCTCAGGCTCGTCCACCTGGTAAAAAGAGCCCACCAGGTGCCCAGAGCCCTCCCCGCCGCCACTGCTGCCGTGTCATCTCGGGGAGGGGGGAGGGGACGGCGTCAGTGAGACAGAGCGAAGCGTCGTCGCGCAGCCCCTCCAGCGGCCCCTCCAGGTCTGGGCCGGCCAGGAAGCGACCTGGCTCTTGGTTCTGAGCAAACCAAGTCCGGAGCAGAAAGAAGCCATGGGACGCTTACCTATAATTTCCCTTTTTGCTGAGCTGCTCTTTAAAGTGGCCCAGGGTCAGGCTCTGCGCCTTCAGCATCCGCCGGTACGGGATTTCCTCCCCGCAGAAGAAGTAGGTGACCACCAGCTCGCTGGCCTGGAGCGCGTGCACCCCTGCCAGCTTCTTTGGCTCTTTGTGACTGAAAATAAGATGGAAAAGCAACAAGTCCCGCATGTGAAGGCAGCAAGCACGTGTGCACGTACACAGCCGGCGGCGCTGTCTTCAGAGATAAAGTCGGGCTGCAGCTGTAAACCACGCGGGTGCGGGTCCCGATTCACAGAGGCAGCCACCTCCGGTGGACACACGGTCCTCCCTCGGGTCCTCTCTGTGGGGCAACCAGGAAGGGACCGTCTCCTTCCACCCAATGGGAGGACAGGGCAGCGTCCATCGGGGGGCACCAATGGGGTGCTTGCCAAGGAAGATGAGAAAGAAGAAACCCACCCAGAGCCACAGGGACACACCCAGGAGTGGCATGAGCCCGGAAAGCCAGAGTCCACTGGCGGGGGGTGGGGTCAGCCCTCAGTCATCTCAACTTCTGCGTTTTTGTGGAGTGGCTTAAAAAAAAAAAAAAAAAGATGCAGGCCCGGACAGCTGGTCAACTTAAGGTCCACCAGCTGTTGACAGGGTGGAGGTCTTCTCAGTTCAAACACTGTTCACTGCTCACAATGAACAAGCTAACCAAAAACACTTTAATGATTTAGGCCACTTTAGATCTCTGCAACCTAACGCTTTTTCAACGCACCACCCTGGAGTGAAACGAAGCCTGGCTTCCCCGCCCAGTTTACAAGAGTGTAATGGGACCAGTGGGGAAGATGTGCTGCTCCCCCCACAAAACAGCAAAGATGGTCCCCTCTCCGTCCCTGCAACAGTGGAGAGGCACCCTCCCGCTCAGTGTGACACAAAGATGGTTTTCCAACTCGCTAACTTTCTGGGCTAATGGGGACAAGTTTTCCATCTGGGTTTGGGGGTCCCTCTACCCGTCAGCTAAAGGCTTCCCGTCTGAGCTTGAGTCCAGGAACCCTGACATCCACCACTTCAGGAGGGAACACTTGTGTACAAGTCACGATGCGTTTCTTGGTGCAGGTGGGCTTTTTCGAGATCCTAATTTACGGCAACATCTGGGTTTACCGTTCCTTGTCGCTAATGTGAAAACGAAGGTGATTTTATAGACTAAAAAAAAGTTTTCAAAAACCACAGCCCCCGATAGAGAATTCCCTGAAAACTAAAGCCTCTGGGCGGATCTCAGCAACACCAGGTAAAGACACTCACTCTTCCGAAGCCAGGCTTGGGCTGGAGAAGGGCGTGGCTCCTGGCTGACCAGTGGCCGAGTGGTGCCTGTCCCTCTGCTGACTGGCCACGCAGCACCTGAGGACACCAAGGACTTAGACGGAAGCCTGCCGTCCCCGGGGCCAGTGGGAAGCAGTCAGAGAAGCGCTCTCCCCGGCCTCAGACTTGCGTCCCCGCGGAGACCCAACCAAGGCCTTGTGTTGAGGGCAGCCCCTGGAGACCCGGCAGAGCTGTGCTAAGCCCCCCAGGAGCCCAGCCCTGGACGCCGCAGCCCAGGCAGAGGGCTGAAGGCTCTAGAAGCCCCATCGGTCACGGCTCCTCGTGAGCTCACCTCACCGTCGGGACCTTCCTAAGGGAACGGGAGCTGTGAGGGCTGCCTCCTCCCACGCCTCGCCAGGTCCCGGGGAGCCCTTCGGCTAGCTCAGGGGAGCCGTTCCTAGAGGCCGGCGAGGGGACCCGCCACCGGCCGCCCCAGCCACTCACCGCTGCTTCGGGGGCTTGGACACCTCCGCCAGCCGGCGGCAGGCCTCCTCCAGCTGCGCCAGGGTGTTGGGTGGGGTCAGGGGAGGCACCGCAGGGTCCTGGGTGAACGGGTGGGCGCGGGGGGCGGCGCGGGGGTGCCCGCTGCTGCCCACCCACAGGTGGTGGCGGCCGGCTGGGGGCGCTCGGGCGCACTCCAAGGGATAGGCCCGCTTGGTGCTTTGGGCGCTGAACGGGCAAGGGCGAGAGAGAGCCGAGGGGAGACACGGGATTAGGGGGCCGGAGGGCACGACTTCAAGAGAAATCACAGAGACAGGGGAAAAAAGAAAACGCGACGGTAACACGGCTAGGCGCATGGCCCCAGCGCGGCACTCCTGCGGGCCGCCCAGTCGGACGCTCACGACTAGAAGGGCGGGAGCCGCCGGCCGTGGCCGCGCTCGGCGCAGAGGGGCCCCCACCCCCACCCCGCCCCGGGGGGCGAGCCGGCGTGTTCACCTGTGCGGCTTGGGCTTGCCGGGCCGCTCGCTCTCCAGCACCCACTGCCATACGTCCTGTGCCCGGTCTCCCTCCTCCCCGGGCGGCTGCAGCGGCCCCGCTCCGCCGGGGGCCCCTCCTTCCCGGGCTGGCCCAGCCGGGCCTGGCTCCGAGCCTCTCCCGCTCCGTCGGGGTGGGACGGCGCCTCGGCCGCGGCCGCTGCGGGGAATGAGGAGCGCATCCATCCCGGGGACCCCGGCCGCCTCTGCCTCCGCGGCCCCTCCAAGCCGGCGGGCGAGGGGCACCTGCTGCCGAGCCCCACGCCCTCCCTGCGGCCCAGCGCCTCTGCCCCCCGACCCTCCGACCAAGGGACACCTACCCAGCCTGCGCGGCCGCCGCGGGCTCCGGCGCCCCGGGGCGGCTCTTGCACTTGGCGCAGCAGGGGTAGTCGGCGCCCCCGGGGGTGGGGACGGGGCAGGGGCAGCGTGCGCGCTGGGCGGCCTCGGCCTCCACCTCCTCCCGGGTCCGGGGGCCGGCGTGGTGGTGGATGTAGTGGTGGTGGACGTGCTTCGTCGTCTGCCTGCTCACGAAGCCCCGGGCCCCGAGGAGGGGGCAGCCGGCTGGGGCGGCGGCGGGGGGGAGCAGCGGGCCCCCGGGGAGCGGGGGCGCGCGGTGCTGCAGGAGGTGGTGGCGGCGATGCTGGTCCGGGGAGCGCGCGCGGGGGCTGTAGCGGCCCACGCCCGGGGACTGGCAGCCGGGGGTCTTGAGGACCCTGGACAGGTGGTCGTCCAGGATGGTCTGCGGGTCCTCCTCGTAGCTGCCCGATGGCAGGAGGGAGAGGGGGTGCTGGGCGGGCCCCGCCTCCCGGGCGCTCAGTGCCAGCTCGGAGCCCTCCTTCTCCTCGTCCTGGAAGGCAAGGTAGCGGTCGGGGGGCGCCGGGTCAGCAGGAGGGCACCCCCCCCAGCCTCGGGCAGGGGGCGGGGCGGCGCCCACCTCTCGGATCTGCTGCAGGCGCTCCTCCAGGCTGTGCCGCGTCTCCAGCTCCAGCTTCAGCTTCTCCAGCCGGGAGATGAGCTCGGCTGCGAAGGCAGCGGGCTCCACGGGGGTCATCTCCTTGGGCAGGCGGTGGGTTCTCTGCGGGGCGCGGGGAGGACACGGGGCGAACGCAGTCAGGGGGCTGCCCGGGCCTGGGGACGGCACGTCCATGGCTGCGCGGAGAGCGGGCGGCGCGGGGCCCGGGCTGCTCGGCCGCTTTATGCGCCGCGGCCTCGGCCTCATGGAGAGCCATGGTCCCGGCAGCGCGTGCCGCAGGCAGGAGCAGTTGGTCGCACTGCGAGGGGCCCCGCTTGCCCTCCCTCTGGAGTACAACCAGCCCATCAGACGCTACTCTGAACTAGAAAATCTTCAAAGACTGTTGTCAAACATCAAAAAAAAAAAAAAAAAAAGGCAGCTCTCTGCGATGGGGAGGGGAGAGAGCCCACCTCAAGGAATAAAAAGTAGAGCCTAAACAGAAAGGGACCTGGAAATGTAAGAAATAAGATTGGAAGGGCGGTGGGCGGGGGGAGGAAAAAGGGAAAAAAGGGGGAGGGGGGAAAAAGAGGAGTCACAGGGCCCAGATCAGACGCAGCGGTAACGTCTCTCCTGGCCGCACACTGCGCACCTTTGAGGCGGCGCTGTCTACCGCTGCCCCGGACCCCCTCTGTTCCCCGCCCCTCCTCCCGTCTCTTTGTACAGAAAATGAAGCAAGTTGCTGCCGGCTAACGGCAGAACACTGCTGCGCTCAGCTGCCGGAAGCGCAGCTACCGAGGGAAAAGGGCGCATCTCCAAACCGGGATGGGATACAAACAGGCACGAGCACGCCGGCCACCGCCGCCAACAGGGAGGACCCCCGCGGCCGGCTTTCTGTCCCCCTGCCGTCGTCTGGTGCCCACAGCCCCCGCCCCTCATGGTTCTGCCCCCTACCCCTCGTTTGCCTCCTGCTTTGGCCCTTTTCTTTGGGAGGGGGCGGGATGGGGGCAGCAGAGAGCCAACCTGCAGAGGCTAGCATCTCCCCACCCGAGCCGCAGATGAGAAAACAATCGCACACCCCAGGACAGAGTCACCGAATTCACAATCCTGGGGGGCCGCACAGCTTTCCTTAAACACACATACCTCTCCCCAGTGCCCCCACCAAGTCAAAAAATATATATATATATACACACACACACACATATATGAATACATCATCAATACTGCTGTACGGGTGGGGGGGATGTTACTGAGGGGGGGATGCTGGAGGTCCCCAGAAAAGCAAACTTAGTAGGCTAATTTTACAAATTTAAGTCTTCCCTGGACTGTCTGAGGGGCTTCAGAGAGAAGTGGCAACAGTCCACACACCAACGCAACGTGGGATTAGCAACCCGATGCGTCCGCTTCCGACGTGTGACATCACCGACGGACAAACCGGATTCTCTGAAGCTGGCAGGAAGGACTCTGAGCAGAGATGCTGCTCTAAGCTGGGCACTCTCTTCCCCTCCCTAAGGAGCAGCTGGACCTCCGGGTCCCACAAGCAGCACAGCTCCTGAGACGCAGATGGGGCAGCTCTCTATGTGCGGGGGCCACGGGCTGGCTGCCCCCGGGACTTGGAAATCGTAGGGGAGGACCCGGAAGAGCCCTCCACGCCACACTGGCCTCTCATCTCAATCGCAGGAAGGAGCTGCTCACGGGACGCTCAGACACTTATTGGGACAGATTCAACAAGCAGGCACTAAGCCACGTGCTGGGGTTGGAAACAGACAAGAAGAGGGACGGCCGACCTCCAGGGCTTCGGAGGAGAGAACGGCCGAGCACAGAGATGAACAGTGACTGAAACGACATGGCCACGCGGGCAACGCAAGGAGAACGTCCCAGGACGCGACCCTCACTCAGAAGGCAGATCCCTCCAGCCTCATCCTCTCTCTCTCTCCTTCATGCAGTCAACCAGCAAGTGTTCAGTGAGGACCCACGACGTGCCAGGCACTGTTCTCGCCTCTGTGGTGGGATGGACTTAACGGGATAGCCCAACGCAAAGCACCGGTTCCTCCCACCCTCCCACCCTTCGCTGCTTCGCTTCTTTCTCATGGAGTTTTCTTTTTTGAATTGAGGAAACGGAAAAGGCCGACTAGGGCACCGTGGGCGCCCCTGCTCTGGGTTACACCGCAGTGAACCGCAGATTGCCCCTTGCGTGGCCCTCCCCTGCCCTCCGTCCCCCCAGGTCCCAGGCGCGCCGGCCCCCAACCCCCCACTCTTCCCCCCAGAAAAGAGCTGCCGGCCGACCGTACTCACCGGGAAATGAGGTAGGCACACCTGGCCGTTGGCCTTCACGCTGCGATGCATTTCTCTCTGGAGCTGTTTCTTATTCCCCCCGAGGTAAGGAGGGATTCCATCTCTAAGGGAAAGGAAAGGGCAGAACCCACCGGCTCACGAGGAGGCCTTAGCGCACGGGCCGACTCACGCGCGCCTGCCTGAGACCCCGCCGACAGACGGGGCCGCGCACCTCCTGGAGCTGGGAGCGCCCCCAGTCCCCGGGCGCTGTGGCCGTCCTTGCAGGGAAAGTCAGTCCAAGGCCCAACCGCCACATGTCCTGCCCCTCGAGCCTCTCTGGAAACGGCTCCCGCTCGGATGCAGGAGTATCAACCTGGGAAGAGCTCGTGTCTCAGAACTGCGCCCACCTCAGAGTGAAGGTCCCCCTATTTTACAGGTGCCCCAAGCCGGAGACTAAGACCCCTTTGGTCCCTCCGACGGTCTGTTACCACGGCAACCAGGGACCAGACCCACAGGAGACTAAGCCAGGCGCTGGTGGAGGGTGTGCGTTACCCTCCAGCAGTCAACCTCCCAGGCGTTCCCGAACGTCTCCTTTTTATCAGCCACCGGCAGGCATCTCTGGGCTCCTTCCTTCCCTCAGCTCCAAACCCTACTGCCCCCAACCAACGGATTCTCAGATCCGTGACCAACGTGGGCATAAAGGGAAAGCCCCTACTCCGCAGTGCTCTGTGCAGTTCATCCAAATATCTGAGTACCTACTACGTGCTAGACCTGGTTCTAGGCTCCGGGCAAGAGAGCAGCGAAGGACGGGGATAAAAGTGCAGACGACTGCCCTGAGGAAGCTCGTGTTCTAACGGAGCAGAACAGGTAACAGGCAAAAATTAAAAAGCAACATCTATGGTAAGTTCGAAGGTGGTACAAGCACTGTGACGAAACACGCTGCGGGAAATGGGGAGTGAAGACGGCTGGGGCGTGGAGCTGCATTTTGAACAGGAGGCGGTGGCCACTGAAATCCTCTCCGTGGAGGTGATTCTGAGCAAAGACCAGAGGCCAGAAGGGCCCCTTAACGTCCTTCTTCACTATATTTTTAAAAAGCAAATGGAAGAAGTTTAAAAACAACTCTACCACCACCACCTCCACTCCAGCTAGTCTACACTAAAAACAGGACCCGGAGTTGCTGTGATTTTTGTTTTAACTTTTGTTCTTGAAAGCAGCCGGACGGTCACGGGGGGATCATTTTCCCATTGCTGTTCCTTCCAGAAGCCACTTATTGACAAAAGCCTCAGGTTCACACATTTCCGCACTGAATCACCCTTCGAGGCTGTAAGTGTTGAAATCAGCTGCTTGGCTATTTCCCTCTCCCTGGTGTTTTGTTCATCGACGGGTGGCTGGCTCACCAGCAGTGGGTGACCATCAGTTGTGCCTAAAAATGCCAGGAGCGGCCTGGACCAACTGGTCAACCTCCGGCTCCTCTGCATGGCCACGGATTCCGGAAGGCTGCTGACCTGGGCAGGAGAAAAGGGCTGCCGCCCCAGGGATGCAGTACAGATACAGATGAACTGACCTACGAGCCAAACCTTGGAAAAGAAGCACTTTATAAAGTCCGATCGTACCGAGGGTACAGGCGGGGAAGACAGGTCGACATAAAGCAAGGACTGACGCGCGCGTGTGAGTCCTGTCCCAGGGAAAGGCTGAGGGGGGTCAGACAGCAAGCGCTGTGGAAACGGTCAGCCCGCTGACCAGTGAGGTCAGGTCTCCTAGGCAGCCTCCTGCTCACTAAGGCCTGGGATGGAACTGGGCCCGTGAAGGTCAAGTAGGGGAAAAGGTTCTAAGTCCAAAAACTTCCCAAACCACGTGGGGCTTCATTACAACTCCTCACCCCAGGATCACCCACGAGACGTGGGCCGGTCGCAAGCAGGCCTGGCTTGACCAGCCGCTGAGGGCCATGCCCGCCAACTCCAACCCGAGGCTGCCGGCCCCCCATGGACCGAGTGATGTATAATCCAGCTGCACCCTCACAAAAGCCCTAAATCCCCACCATTCATGGACGAGCAGAGATGCTCCAGAGCTCTCCTGGAATCAGCCGGCAGGTCAGATCCAGGCTTCTGACCCAAGCCGCTGGCGGACTCCAGCACAGGCGTCCTTAACTCAAACACGCACAGTCCAGGCCCAGCTGGAGAAGCCAAGCTCCCCAATGGTCTGAACGCGGGGACACCATTTCCTACGCCCCACGGGGTCACCTGGCATTCTGAAGGGGTGAATGGGGGGTCTGGGGAACATCCTGAAAGTCCCACTGACCACTCAGTGCTCGCTGGCTGTGGGGCATGCTGGCCCCCCATCTCCCGCCTAAAATCCCTTGTGGGGTGTGGGTAACGGCAGGGGACCAACAGACTGGGTCTCACAATGGTCTGAGCAACAACTTCTGCTGCCCCAGGGCTGCAAGACAAGGTCCACATCCCAACCAGCAACTCTTCCAAGGGCCGTAATAAGAGGATGGCTCTGCTCCAGGCCTCTTCCAGGCAATCCTGGGGGTGGGAGTCAAGCACCCCGTGGATCCCACCGTGACACACACGGGGCTGCACGAGTCCCAGGAGGCCCCCGCCTGTCCCCTCCAAGACTCTGACCTTGAGTGTCCCCCAGAAGCCTTTGCTCCTCCCCCTTGCCTCCCAAGATGAAACGAGTGGTAAGCCTTTCACACCTCTCTCTCATTCTCTGTATAAAGCAGGAGAAAGAAAAGTGAACTGGGGGAGGCAGAGGGAGCAGGTCCCTGGTCACTTGAAGGCAAGAGGAACAAATGCGTTTTTAAACCACTCCTCCAACCAAGAACGTGCCCACCACAGCCAGGGCAGGTCAAGGGTCCAGCTGTAGGCAAGGAAACGTGAGACCAGCACAGAAAAGGGAGACCGACTCGCAAAGGCTCAGAGGCTCAACAGGCACCTTCAAGGAAGTGTGCCTTTAACCCCACCCCCACCCCGACCCCCCAGCCAAGAATCTTCTTCCAACACAGCCCCTCATTCCAGAAAGGGGCCTCTCTTCTCTGTACCCAGACTCTGAAAGCCTGTGATCAGTTTCCTGGCTTCTCAGGACCATGAGCTGACCCGTGTCTGCGTCTCAGTCCCCGGACGGCCTCCTTTAATTATAAACATTTTAATTAGCGCGCCCGCTGCCGGGCCCAGCTGTTTCTGGGGAGCGCTGGTTCCGAAGTGTGGACTCCACTCAGTTGCCACTTAAGCCAAGCCAATGAGTTTAGCCTTTTGACTCGGCCGTGCCCGGCCTAACCTGAATGTCGCTTTCCGGTGGCCTTGAAATAGCGGGCTCACGTACACACGCGTCCACTCGCATTTTCGTCTGGCCACCACCCCGAAGGCGGCCTCTGATCACAGCCAACATCAAAAGGCCGGTTTGTAAGATAAGGCACTATTTGAAGTTCACTCAGATGCTTTCCCCGGGGTCCAAAGTAAACCCATAAGTAAGATATAAGGAAATAAAAATTATAAAATAACCTGGGCCACTCTCTGTGTGAAAGGCGACAAGAAGGTCTCGGGCTGATTTTGTGACACCCTGAGCAGAAGCACCCTCCGATCGCGCGGATGCTGATTTCAGGAGCAGCTCTGCGCAGAGAGAGGTGTCTGCCACCTCCATGCTGTCCTCCTAGCTTTCACTTCCTAACAGAGGCCACACCTGGGCGCCAGGAACCTGCTCCTTCTGATGTTTCTAGCGTGCCCCCCGCTCCCGCCACTGCAATCCTCCTACAGCTCCCCGCAGTCCTTCTGCCCAAGGGCTGGGGTTGAGGACTTGGCTGGGAGTCTAACTTTCCAAACAACAAAACAAAACAAAACTAAAACTAAAAAAGCCATTTCTTCTGACAATGTAGGTTTCAGAGCAACGGGCTCGCGAGAGGGCCTGCGCAGAGGCCTTGCCTTGTATGAAGACTCAACTCCCCAGCCATCTGAGACAGGGCTTTCTGCATGGCGGGGAACCAGAAGTCGGCAGCGGGCCCTGGACTCGCCAAGGACAAGGCCCCCCCCCGGCCCAGCTTCTCCCGGGCCTCGTGCAAAGGCCCTGGGACTTAACTGCTTCCCTGGCAAGTGAGACAACTGCTTGTGTCCGATGAACTCCACCTTCTGGAGTCTACTGAAGGCGTCCCGTGACCCCCGCCCAGCTGTGCCCCTTCCCCAGCCCCAGCAGGGCAGCCAGCCCCGCCCCCCGGCCTCTGTGCCCATGAGAAAGGGCCAGGGCTCCTTTCATGCCTTACGGGGCGCTCCTATTCACTAGCGCCAGGAGGTTTCAAAGGGGCCTGCTGCCCTCTCGTCCCGCTAAGCTCCCCCGACTCGGTTCAGCTCCGCGTCCCCCTCGCACTCCATCGCTCGCTCGGGCTCTGCTCTGTGCTGGGCCCCAAACTGGCCCAGCCGAAGAGGGCTCTAATCCCGGCCCAGGACCCCGGGGGACCTGCCCGACGGGCCAGCCGGCCCGAGAGCACCTCGGCCGGCCCGGCTTTCAGTGCCTGCCAAGCCTGCGGGCCCGCCTGCGCACCGTCGGAATGGCTCTCGTGCCGAGACCCCTCTCCCACGCTGATGGGAATCGTGGGCCCGGTGGCACCAACATGCCCACGTGGGTGTGGCTGCGCCGGCTGCATCCAATAAGCTGCCCTAGAGGCTGGGAGGGGGACCAGAGGCCCCCAGCGCTGACGTCAGAAGGCGGGCTCCAGCACACGAGCCCCAGGTCCCCAGGGACCCTCCCCCGCCCCTTGGGGTCCTGGTTTCCTCATCCCCAGCCCGAGGCAGCCGCGCCGAGGGAAGGGCTGGCCACGCCCTGAGGTTCTGCCACCTGGGACCCGGGGGCACCTGCTGTGCGCCGGAGAGAAAGTTGCCGAACGAGGGATTTGCCCTCTGTCTCGATTACCAACACGGACCCTCCTGGCCCACACGCTGACCCGTGCCGCCCAGGACAGCTGGCTTCTCTGATCCCGGAACGCGGCTTCCCCGGGTGGTGAGGGCCTTAAGCCCACGATCGCTCTAGCTAAAGGCGGGAAGGGCGGGCAAGGGCTCTAAAGTCATCGCTCGACAGAACTGGGGGTTTTTCTTCTGGGCATAAAAGGGGGTTAAAAAAAGAGGGGAGAAAGCATTACTTACTCCTCCCTCCCCCTCCCCCTTAAAAAAGAAAGCTGTGTGGTCACTAATAAATAAAAACAAAAGAGACTCAAGGTAGCTCAAAGGTCTCATTATCAACTGTGGGGCCGGAGGGAGCAGGCCAAGGGCAGGGGCCTGTCTGGCCCGGATCTGAGTTCTGTCTGTGACGGGAGTAGTTACGGGAGCGCTGGGCGTTCCTCCCTCCTCTGTAAAAGTCACAAGCGTCGGCCAACCTTTCCAACTGGGTCCTGCGGGGCTCACCCGGGTATGGGGACTACACCCGAGTTATCTCATCCTGAACCCAGAATCGCATGTCCGTGCCGGGGAGTCGGAGGCCAGCCAAAAATAACCTCGCAGAAAACTCAACGGAAGCCTCCTAGTCGAAAGGAAACTACATCCGGCGAAGGAGGGTCGCTCGATGCCCTCGTTCAAGTCCAGCTCACTCTTACTTTACACATGACGCTGACTACCTTGTCATCCAGACACTAGTTCAAAGCTAGAGGAATGGTGCTGCTGGAGACAAGCGCACGAGCGAAAAAACGACAGCAGGCAGAAGGGCAGAGAGAAGAAAGGAAAACCGTCGTAAGAAGGGGGTGAGGCACCAATATCTCCAGGGGCAGAAAGCCTTACACGATCTTGAATTCTGTGAGATGAAATTACAACGGAGAATGAAAACAGACCTTGGGATTAATTATTTGAATCAAGAAACAAATTATGCCTTGCCTGATACTACTGAATAAACCCAGAGCGAAAGCACGTTGCTTTAAGGAATACGTCCGCCAAAGGATAATATTTTTCAAGTACAGTAACTTAGAGTTCAGTCGATATGGAAAACTGACCTCTGTGGAAGCCCTCATTCCTTCACTTTGGATGAAAGGTGTGTTGTTCCCTCCCTCCATTTTCACTCCTGCCAAAGGGCTATTCTCCTATTAAACTGGAACTTTTCACCTTAAACATCTCCCTCCTTTTACTAACAGGGGAATCTGAGGTAACACAATAAAAGCCACCAGGAAAATCAACAGTCGAGTCCCAAACCAACCCGTCAACTTTCCTTTCAACTGGTTCCACACCGCAGGCCAAGCAACAGATCACTGGCCAGTGGACGCCAGATCATTTCAAACAAACTGGAAGAAGAGCCGGTCCCGTTCTGGGAAGCAAGCCAGAAGGAACAACCTCGACACAAGCACACCAGAGCTTACAATGGCTCCACGGGCCCGCCTTGCAACACGGTTCCCCTAGCAGAGGATCCTCCTCCAAAATGTGTGTAGAAAAGCCTCCAAAGACCACTTTTAGGACGGTGGTTCTCAACTGGGTGCTGGGAGACGTGCCCTGGGGAGTCTCGCCCAAGCCCAGGCCCCACCTCCTCCGAGCCTCCTGAAGCAGGAGACGGGGATGCCTGGTCCACCTCCCCCCTCCGCTCGCACCCACCTGAGACTCACAGAGGATCCCTGTTCTCCATCCACAGAGGTCACCACTGCGTGACCTCAAATGACCTCCAGCTCAAAGCATGACCCTGCCCCATGGCCTGCTGACCACATCAGACCACCCCGATGGCTTGGACTGCATCCAGCAATGCCAGCCGTACATCTGCAAAAGAGCTGAGGTCAGAAACTGCTTTGGAGCAAACCCCCAGCTAGGGGCAGAGCCCCGGCTGCAGAGGGAAGACGCCCGCCGACACCTGACGAGCTGAGCGACGGCCGCTTGAGCACATCCGTGAGCGAGCCTGGCACGCAGTGTCCTGGAGGGAACCCTGGCTTTCTGACCCCACCTTCACTGAGCCCCCAGACACATAACCTTCCCAGGCCACCCCACCTCCCCACCTGCTGGCTCTGCAGAGGGACACCTGGATTCAAGACCCTCTTCTGCCCACCGGGAAGGCAGGCGAAATGATAACCGAAAGAGGGTCTTTTAAACTCAGGGAATCTGTGCATATTCACCTTAACCTCCTCCCTTAGTTTGGCTTTCTTCTGTGAAGGTACCATTCAAGCCCCTTCCAAGGCTCTAAGCTTCACTCCACCCAGGCGACCACGGGAGCCTCCTGAGCCAGACCAGGCCCACCCCGGGGCCTACTCCCCTCCCATCCAACAAACGTCCACGTGGACACAGGTGGGATTGGCAAAGCCGGGTGAGCCTGGCGGGTCACACCGCCAGCCGCGTACGTGGTGGGGAAACCAGAATGTACTTACACGCTACTGTCCGTCATGGACATGGAATCGTCGGTCAGCGCGTCACTGGATATCTCGCTGTCGTTGGCGCTGGTGGCTGGCGCGAAGACGCAGCCGGAACCCACGTGGTACGGATTCACCGGATCGCTCCTCCTGAAGGACCACAGCACTGCATCACCGACTCTCACCCAAAACCCAGGGAACCGGGGGACCCCAGGACAATCCCACAACGTGCTCCAGGCCAGCCTGCTGCCAGGGCTGGGTGCTGCTCTGGGCGGAAAGCAGGGGCCACAAAGGGGCCTGCTGAGCCGCAGCTCTGCCAGGGGACAGGGGACGCCAGGGGCTCTTACAGAGTTCTTGAGAGACACCTGGAGGGAGGACCCTGCTCTTAGAGGGGAGGCTAGGGAATGACGGACGGGATGGAGTGTCCTCTCTCCCTGCGCCCACCCCCAGGCCTGTATGGGGAAGGAGACAAGAGGACAGCGAAACTTCCACACTCCCCTCCCGGGTTCTGTTAGCGGAGATCTGAGAGGCAAACAACTAGCGGCTGGGCCTGGCGAGCGGACAGACAGACAGATAGGCAAGTTCAGGATGCGGTCTGGGGCTTCCGTCCTGCCCCGAGCTGGGCCTCGGACCACAGCCAGGCTGCCCCCCCAGGGCCGCCGAGGGCCTCCGGACGCAGAGGAGCAGCACAGCGGTTTCCAAGGAAGGTCCAGGCCCTGCTCCGGTGCCTCTGGCCCTGTTCTGCCCCCCCCACCCCGACCTCCTCCCAGAAACGCCAGTGTGCCGGCCCAGCTGGGCTGCATTCCTCTTGTGTCACCTGCTGTGTCACCGCGAGGGCCTCAGTGCGGGAGGGAAGGGAGAGGCAGAACCCACCGTGGTTGGTGGGCTGCAGGAGGGGCCCTCGTCTGCAGAGACCCAGGCCCGCTCTGCCGGGGCCACTGAGTCCAAGTAAGGGAACTTACTCCATCAGGCCGCAGCCGCCAGTCTGTAAAGATGGCCTTGGGGTTGGCGGATGAAAGGGGCCCCTGAAAGGTGACAGCACCTCCTGCCCGTGCTCACCGAGCCCCAGCCCTTTCGTGACGTGCACAGCCCCGGTCTCTGGTCCCCTGGCACCCATGGCTTGGCAGGCGGGTCCCCGTGACGGGGGTTGGGCAGGGGTACCAGAAGGAAGGCATGAAGGCGCCCGACACACGCCACCTCCTCCGGCCCTCTCTGCCCCTGGGCGAGGAGCGCGTGTGCCCGTTTGACAGATGTGCCCCACAAGCACAGCAGCCCTGGATGTCAGAGCGGGAAGCAGCGGGCGTGGGATGGATTCGTGCGCCTCCCATTCAGCCTCTCTCTCTGCCCCTGTTCAGAGACCAGCCTCGACGTTTCAAAGAGCTCTCGCATAAGAGGCAGCATGAGTGACCTGGAAGAGGAAGTCCTGGCCCTGCAGTGTCGGAGGGGGCGGGCCGGGAGGCCGGGTGGCTCCCCAGGACGGGGGGGAGCAGATGTGAGGATCAGGGATGGGAGAAGCGGTGGACAGTCCTCCCCAGCCTGGGGCAGGAGGGCGTCAAGCTGGCTGGGTGAGGGGGAGCCGGAGGCTTCCCCAGAGGCACGAGGGGTCTGGGGGGCCACCAGGCTGCACTGAAGTGGCCGTGGGGCAGGCAGGCAGCCGCTGCACAGTTTGGCGGGAGGCAGGGCAGCGGGGCTGGAAAAGGTGGGAGAACAGCTTGGCAGCTGTCCTCAGGGGGCCTATCCTCTAGCTGCAGTGACAAAACAAACAAGAGTGACAATAATTGTCCAGCCCAACCCCGCCGCCCCGAGATGCTAACGAAGCCCGAGGGGCACCAGGACGTAGGGCTCGCTGTGGGCAGGGCCTGGTTTACTCCCTGCTGCACCCTCCCCCGGCCCCCGGCAGGGGCTCAAGGACTGTCTGCTGCCCGATCGTCTTCACGACCCCCCAGGGAGGTAACGGGCCCCAAGCAGGGGCCGAAAGTCTTGTCGGAGGCCACCCGCTGGAGGCCCGGCCGCGTGGAACCCACCTCCGGTCACCTGGAGGAGGTGACGGCAGCAGGGACCCCGAGTCTGTTGGTCTGAGCTAGGCCGGAACGTCAAGCCAGATTCCAGGAATGTGACGTGGTGAAGTGACCAGAAAGTGCAAACGAGGAACGTGGCGCTTGAACCCATTGACCACCACGGCCCAGCGACCCTGACCTGTCAACTAGACACTCTGGTCATTGAATACCACGGGCCAGCGACCTTGACCTTGTCACCTGGATACTCTGCTCCCCCCCCACACTCCGCCCCCAGGATTTTCTACGATGATGCAATGAGGCTGGTGAGATCTTCCATGACGTAGAACTGGTCCCCACGTCCTCAGTGTGGGATCTCCAGACACCAGGGCAAGAGAGAGAGGAAGGTGGTGAGAACCAAGGAGAGGCAGTTGGTCTTTCTGGAGAAGAGACGAGATGAGGGATGATTTAGTGAGAACAGTCTCCTAGCCGATAAGGAGGAGGGTGGCTCTGGTGGTATTGCCACTGAAGGTGGGACAAGAGGAAATGGCGTACAAGCCAGAAAGAAAAAATCCCTTCTCCACGGCCAGGGCAGCCCCAAGGGGCGGGTGAGTGCAGGTCACGGGGTCGCCCAAGGCTTTAAAATGGCCCAAAGCCCCCAGCTGCCTCGATGGGCCGCTGCCTCAAAGCAGGATGGAGAAGCTGATGGACTTCAGGAATCAAGTAACACAGAAATCAAGAGGCCGCGGGCTGGTGCTGGCCTGGCTCCCGGCCAGCTGGGTGACCCCAGGTGTCACAACCTCCGTGGACACAGGGCTCCACTAAAACAGCGCGCAGTTCAAACACGGCCACCTGCACGGGGTCCGTGTGTTCTCCGAAAGGCCCAACGAGGGCACTGTTTACGGGGTTGGCATAGGAACGCTCCAAAACACCACCGCCAACAAAAACAAGACTTCTTGGGTGACATTGATCATGACAATTACACAGCGTCAGTGCGTTTCCATGGTGAAGGCCTGTCCCCTGTACGCGACTGCAAGCTCCACGAGGGCAGGGACAGGTCTGTCTTCCCCATCTGGGCCTCCCCAGCCGCAGGCAGCGTGGGGCTCGTGGCAGAAGCTCAAAGCTTTTTCCAGTCTCCTTCTTTAAGGACCCAGGACCACGCGGGCTGCTGCGGAGCGTTTTCGCCTAAGAGGCGTAGCAGGGAGATCAAAAGAGCCAAAATGGCCTTAAACCGCCTTCACACACTCTTTCCATCCCTTCAGGGTGCTACCTTCGTGGTATTAACACATTAACGGTGCCCCAAGCATGAGGGTTGTAACTCAGCCTCTGCAGGGAGAAAATGACTCAGCAGAAACCCCTCCCTCCCCCACAGAAAAGGGCACCTCGCTCAGATCCCGAGCGTGGACACAGTTCTGTGCTCCCGGTCAGACACACGGGTCCCAAAATAAACTCGTCTCCCTCCCTTCCAAAATAGAGGGCTACTGTGTGACCGGTAATTAAAAATGGAATCTACTGCTCTCAGCTCAGCTGCCTGCAGTAAGTATTGGGATTTTCCTACCATCACAACAGGACAAGGCAGAGGAAGGTGGCAGGCCTGTGGGGAGAGACAGAGACTCAATTTTTGAAGAGCTCAGAACTTTGTCAAAATCATCACGTAATTTCAAGAAACTGAATTAGAGCTGCTTTCTTGTGATCGCTTTTAAAAAAAAAAAAAGAAGAAGGGAAGAAACTCAACCACACTGCAGTAATTGTCCCCAGATGCTTTGAGTGTTTCCTCAGGACTGTTGTGCTCCCAGTTGCTGCAAGGGTTTTAAATTGCTCTGGAGAGTAAAGGCCTATGTACAGATTTTGCACTGGGCATCCATCCACAGACCTGGTTTGCAATTTCAATATGCAAAGGGCTTTCAGCTGTCAGGTAGCAGAGGCTCCTGGGACCTTAAGGGAAGGGAAATGTGGGCTCCTCCTCTGCCCCCCACCACCATTCTTATCTCTTATCTCAGTGAGATGCTGCAGGCCCCCGCCTGCTCCCCAGACACCAGGGCAAAGCCCATACAGAGAGCACAATAGACGTGACCTTTGGGACCCCTTTCTGGGTCCCCTCTCACAACAATGCAACTTAAAAAGTATTGGCTTCTAAGGCTGTGTGCTCTTCTTTTCAAAAGCCCTCTGACACGGGCTTCCCTGGTGGCGCAGTGGTTGAGAGTCCGCCTGCCGATGCAGGGGACGCGGGTTCGTGCCCCGGTCCGGGAAGATCCCACATGCCACGGAGCGGCTGGGCCCGTGAGCCATGGCCGCTGAGCCTGCGCGTCCGGAGCCTGTGCTCTGCAACGGGAGAGGCCACAACAGTGAGAGGCCCGCGTACAGCAAAAAAAAATTTAAAAAAAAAAAGCCCTCTGCCTGGAGCGAGAGAGGCCAGGCACGCAGATGGCATCAGGCAACACCCTTCTGAGAGCAGGACAACTTCGACAAGCGACAAGCGTGTCCCAGCAAAGCGCCCTCCTCAGAGCCTGCACCGCTCGCTGTGGCCCGCTGCTTCCAGCACAGCTCTCCTCTCGCCTCATTTGCTTTGAGGATGGAGGCCAAGCTCGATTCCAGTGGCTTCGCATAAACCGGCCCCATCAGCGAGCGCTCTGAGGGGACAGGAAGTGCTGGGAGCCGGCAGAGGACCACCTGCTGGGGCCCCCTGACTTTACGTGAGGCCAGAGCAGAGGGTCCAGTGAGAGACAGGTGAGACCGCCCAGGGCAGGACAAGGAGAGCATCCCGACCCCGGCTCCGAACTCCACAGCCCCTCCGCACACGCCTCCATGCTCCAGGTGTTGTGTGTGTCCGTGTGTAGTCTGTGTCTGTAGTCTCTGTGTGTGTGTAGTTTGTATGTACGTGTGTGTGTAGTCTGTGTGTGTCTATGACTGTGTGTGTGTCTAGTCTGTGTCTGTGTGTATGTGTGTGTAGTCTGTGTGTGTCTGTGTAGTCTGTGTGTAATGTGTCTGTGTGTCTGTGTCTGTAGTCTCTGTGTGTGTGTGTAGCCTGTATGTCTGTGTGTAGTCTGTGTGTATAGCCTCTCTGTGTGTCTGTGTGTACCCTGTGTGTGTGTTGTCTGTGTGTGTCTGTGTGTAGTCTGTGTGTATAGCCTCTCTGTGTGTCTGTGTGTAGCCTGTGTGTGTGTTGTCTGTGTGTCTGTGTGTAGTCTGTGTGTATAGTTTCTGTGTGTCTGTGTGTAGCCTGTCTGTGTGTGTCTGTGTGTAGTCTGTGTGTGTCCCCGTGTGTGTGCTGTCTGTGTGTGTGTCTGGGTATAGTCTGTGTGTATAGTCTGCATGTAGTCTGTGTGTGTGTGTAGCCTGTGTGTGTGTTGTCTGGGTGTAGCCTGTGTGTGTCTGGGTGTAGTCTCTGTGTGTGTGTGTGTGTCTGTGTGTAGTCTGTGTGTGCCCCCGTGTGTGTGTTGTCTGTGTGTCTGTGTGTGTGTGTGTCTGTGTGTAGTCTGTGTGTGTCTGGGTGTGTGTCTGGGTATAGTCTGTGTGTCTGTGTGTCTTGTGTCTGTGTGTCTGTCCGTGTGTAGCCTGTGTGTGTCTGGGTGTAGTCTGTGTGTGTGTGTCCCCGTGTGTGTGTTGTCTGTGTGTGTGTCTGGGTATAGTCTGTGTGTGTGTGTGTCTGGGTATAGTCTGTGTGTGTCTGTGTGCGTGTGTGTCTGTGTGTCTGTGTGCGTCCGTGTGTAGCCTGTGTGTGTGTCTGTGTGTGTGTGTGTCTGTGTGTGCATCCGTGTGTAGCCTGTGTGTGGGTGTGTAGCCTGTGTGTGTCTGTGTGTAGTCTGTGTGTGTGTCTGTGTGTGTGTGTGTCTGTGTGTAGTCTGTGTGCATAGTCTCTCTGTGTGTCTGTGTGTAGCCTGTGTGTGTGTGCGGCCGTGTGTGTGTGTGTCTCTGTGTCTGTGTGTAGTCTGTGTGTGTCCCCGTGTGTGTGTCTGTGTGTGTGTGTGTAGTCTGTGTGTGTCCCTGTGTGTGTGTGTGTCTGTGTGTGTCTGTGTGTCTCGCCCTGGCTCTGGGTTACTTACAGGGACCATCAGAAGCCCAGGCCTCCTGCTGGACCCCTCTCCAACCCGAGCCCCTCCCTCTGAGGACCATGCCTGCTCCTAGGCTCCAACTCTACATGAAACCTGACACCACGTCAGTAAGGACACAAACAAGTCATTAAAACGAGGCTGCTCTGAGCGCTCAAGGAAATCAAAGGGCTTAAAGACCAGCCGTGCCCTTGGCATCCAGCTGCCCAGACTGCTGCTCAACAGCTGGTGAAAGGGACCGACCCTCGGCAGGGCAGGACTCGGGGCTCCTGGTTCATTCACTGCACCTGGCCTGACAAGTGGCGGGGAGGCGGACTTGACTTGGGGCCGATCCCACATCCCAGAACGAGCCGCGAACGCGGCTCAAGTTCCGCCAGCAGAGAAAGCCGCGGCGCGGGGAGGGGACATGCTGAAACTTCACAGTGAACACGCGCTAGAACCCAAGGCTCACTCTCTGAAAGCGGGACCCGAACCTGGCTGGCGCTTCTCACACAGCCGGTGATGAGTACTGTTCAGACATTTCCCTTCGCAACGGGCTTTCCCGTCTATTATTTTGGTCCTAATGTTATAGCGACCTGTGACATAAACTGAAGGGAGGGTTGTCCGCTCCCTTTACAGAGGACACACGGGCTTCAGAAAGACTTCAGCCCAGGCGGTAAGAGGTGGTCCGGGCTGCAACTCGGGCCTCTGAATAACTCGGGGCAGCTCCTAATAGCACACCTCAGGCACCCTTGAATACCTCGCATGTTAAACAAAATACCGGGGTGCGTCTTAATTTCTCTCTGATGATGCCCAGGTAAGACATGTGCAGTCCAGGTAAGATATGTCATCTCTTCCCAACAGTGGGAGAAAACACACACATGAATCTCGTATGGAAACCCCAGAGGCCAACGAAAGGTGTCATCTGTATGTGAACACCCACGGTTCCCATCCAAAAGGCAAGTGCTGACACGCAAAGCACCCCAGGCCCTGCATCCGGGGTCTCCGACGCTCCCAAGGGCCCGCCCCCTAAAGCTGAACCCTAGTGACAGCCCAGCCGCGGGGCTGTGGAAGGGGGAGGGGCTCGCCAAGGCTGGGTCCTCCTGCCCACCCGCGAAGGGGAGGGGTCACAGCAGGGTCCCACCTGGGGAGCCTGTCTCGCTGTTTACAAAGGTGGTGCTCTGGGCCCTGACACTGGGGGACACAGAAGCCGCACTGTCTGAAGGCTCTCGGAGAAGCTGCCTGACCACAGGCCTTAAGTAGCCTTGGCGACCGCTGCCAACCTGGAGGGCATGGAGGCCAGCGGGTTTACCCAAACGTCCACCTAACAGAACAGGGCAGGGGTGGCAGGTGGCCCGTGACTGCCAGCCACAGAAGCCAGAGCCAGTATCTTCCTCCAAAACAGCCTGAAGCCATGAGCTTAGAGATGCTGAAACAACTCCGTTCACGTGATCCTTGGCTCCCTCGCAAAAGCCAATCCGTTCCCACTTAAGGTGTAGACCAGATGTCTGCGCGCAGACGGCCCGGCTCCCGAGGCTGCAGGCGCGCCCCCTGGTGGACCCAACACAATCCTTCCCTCCCTGCAGGGCCACCCCGAGATCACAGGCTTCCAGGCTCAGACCCCGCTCCTCTGCCCCTCCTCCTACCTCGGACCCTACAGAGGGAGGGTAACCTCCAGAGAGACAGCCGCCAGATCGCGTCTGCCTTTCCGAACCCACGGAGCCGGACACAATGGACAGCGAGATAAGCGGCTCCCGGCCAGCCCCTCCCCTCATGCTGTCCGCAGCAACCTGGGATTGAGAGGCTCACTCTCTTTTTGGACATTTGGAAGGGGAGAGCGAGAAAGAGACAGAAAAACTCATTCTAACAGGAGGTCTGAAGTTGCCTCCAAAGGTCAAGAATCTTGAGACTTGGCCATTCTATAAAGAACCATTGGTCTTTGAAGCCTCGAAGGAGAAGGTGCTCTTCCCTTCTCCAGTCTTCTCCGGCCAAGACCTCTTCTCCATCAGCACCAAGCAACGCAATAATCAACTGGGGTCTGCTCCTCGGACCGCAGGTACTGAAAACCCAGAATAATGTATCAGCGGCTCCAAAGCTAAGGGTCCTGCATTCGGGAAAGTCACAGGGCCTCCCCTCCTTAGGAGGGTTTCTTGCAGGGTTAATACCTCATTCCACAAAGAGAACCGCAAGCCCAGCTGTTACGCCAATTGCTGGCTCTCATCTGAACGGAAAGCTCAACGGATCCCACTTATCCCCACGGTCGTGGGCACGCACGTTATTTCCTGGGGCTCCGCCACAAGCCAGGTGCCTCCTTGGCCACGTCCATCCTACTCCCTATGTCTTAGCTGTGAACAGCCCCTTCCCAAACCGGTGCCTGGTAGCTGGTGAGTCATCGGCATCAAAAGCTGCCGTCCTCTCTCCACCACCCCACCCCAAGACTGGCCCAGGATAGGAAGTGACCCGCATGAACGCACACTGCCTGCCCCTGTGTGAAGCCGGCACCGGAAGACTACAGGTATTCAGCTGTGTGTGCATCGCTTTCCCGCCCCTTTCAACAGCAAAACGCAAGGTCGAAGGGTTCGTGGCCAGCGGTCCGAGCTCAGGACAGGCCTTTGTCAGCCTCAGCAGCACATGCATCCGTCCATCCACCCTACTTAACTCAAAACATCTGCAAAGGCCAGCTCATCCTCCAAGCTCCCCCCAGCCCCTCACCCTCCACCAAAGGCTCACCTGTATCCATTCTCGACAGTTTCTGTGGACCTCACACCGACTGTAGCCCTCAGGGTCTTGCTGGACAAGCCGACCACGCCGGGGGACAGTTTGCACTTGAAGTCGGCGCAAGTCCACTCTTCCTCCTCGTTCAGCGTGGGGAGGTAGCCGCACACGAGCTTCAGGCTTCCCAGCCCCCCGCCGCCCACGCAGGCCGGGTTTTCACCCCCACTCCTCACGTACTCGAGGTATATGTCAGAAGTCAGAAACATCTGGTAGGCATTGTCCTCCATCACCGCCTGGATCTCCGTCTGCGCCTGGTCAAACATGACAGAGTCGATCTGCTGCTTCTTGATGCCGTCTCTGATGTAGGTCTTGGTGGCAGGTTTCAGCTGCTTGGAGACGATGCTGTTGTTCTCGATGTACCTCTTGTAGATCGCTTTGGCTACTCGTAAAGTTTTGGCATCCTTCAGGTTCATCTGCCTGAATCCGTTGCAGGCAAACCAGAAGTCTAAGGTATCCACGCATTTCTCCCTCTCCAGGAAAGTCCGGAAGAGATAAGCACCGTCTTGGTCACCCAGCAAGGAGTGCAGGGACTTGGTCCACCTGGTCAGAGGGGAATCCGGAGACGCCCGCCCCTCCGGCTCCCCCAACCCGTCCTCATTCCGCCTGGCATTGGAGGAGACAGGCAGGGGTTTGGCGACCGGGCCCTTTCCCACCCCGGGCTGGCACGGTGGGGTCTCCCCTTCCTCGCCCGGCACTGGGGGCCGCGGGGCATCCTCGCGGAAGCTGCTGCTGGGGTCTGGGAGGCGAGGCACCAACACAGCGCTGCTCATGGCGAGTGAGTTCTTCTCGCTGAGTTGAGGAATTTTTTTTTTCTCCTTCCAGTTCCTCTCAGCAATCAGCGTGGTCTCTCTTTCTCTCTCAAGTCAGCAGGGACTCATCTGAGCCTCCTTTCTGGGAAGAAAAGGAAGGGGGGGGAGGTAGAGGGAGAGAAAAGGGTATTGATATAATCAAAACCAGATCTACCCAACATCAAAGCAAGAAAGTAAACAGGCTTTTCAACTCCTCAAATTCAAATCAAGCAACCCAGCTATCTGCGAGGTGCTCATCTAAAGTATCAGACGCTGCTTTTTCAAAGGCGAAATCTGAGCTCCCTGCACGCTTCGGGGGGAGGAGGGAGGAGGAAGGGGCGGGGAAGGGGCGCGGGGAGGGGGGAGCGGGGGCGGAGGGCTCGGGAGGTGGAAGACACCAGCTTCCAAAAACCCACCGGCCCGGGCGCACGCAGGGCGGCCCTCCCCTCCCCTGCCCTCCCCTCGCCCCGACAGCATCCACTCCAAAGACGCGCAACCCCGCGCCGCTGGGCTGTGTGCAGGTGAAACCAATTTCGGTAAATTTCCCCACTCGGCTCTCCGCACAGATAACTCGAGCTCCAAACGCGCCCGTCCCCGGCATCTGGTTCCCATTCCCCCCACCCACCCCTTCCCCCTGCGCCCCCCCTCCCACTCCTTAAAAATTCAGAAGAGCCTCGACCGAGGAGGAAAGCCCGCCCAGCACAGGGCGGAACGGGCGCCCGGACTCCCGGCTGCAGCCCCCGCCCCGCAACCCAGATGGAAGCGTTCGCTGCGCCCCCACCTCCCGCCAAGAATCCGGCTCAGTCTACACCTCGGTCTTCCGGGCTCCCCCAAACCAGAAATCCACTCACTCAGACAAGGCTTTGATCTTCCAACTTTGCCAGGGAGCAGAGAAGCCTCACGACCCGTCGCCCCCGCGCCCCCCGCCTCCTGGAGCCGCAAACCCTACAAAACCGGATCAGAGACCATCTCACGCTAACACTGCCTGTGCCAGGAATCCCAGACTCGGCTGACCTCAAGCCTCTTTTTCCCAAAAGCAAAAAGTCTTATCTAACCAGTAAACCAGCCGCTTTCCCCAGCAAGGGGAGGCTCAAACTCGGGAGAGGGCAGGGGCGGGGCGGGGGGCGCGACCCCGAACCGGGGGCGGGAACCCTGGGCTCCGGGTGGGCGCGCGTGGCCCCCGTGCGGGGCCTCAGGCCGCCGGTAGCGCCGCGTTCCCCGGGCGGAGAGGAGGTGGGGCGGCCCCGTTACCTGGAAGACCAAGGCGGCCCGAGGCCCGGCTCTCATCTCCGCCGAGCCCCCCCGGCCCGACGCCCGGCCCCAATCCACCCCGACACGTCCAGAGCCCCGGTGGGCGCTCGCAGCCCCCGAGCCCGGGTCGGAGGCGCCCGCAGGAGAAGCGCGAAAAGCGGCAGCCGGTCCAGCAATGGCGACGCGCGAAGGCTCGGCCTCTCTGCACGAGGGGCCGGGGCGGCCGGGGGCGCGGGGCCGGGCGGCAGGAGAGACGCGGGGGACGCGGGCGCCCCGGGCTCGGGCCGCTCGGGCGCGCAGACTGAGCCTCGGCCGGCGCTCGGGGCCCCTCTGCGCGGACCGGGGCTGGGAGGGGAGGACGGGAGGGGAGGAGAGGAGGGGAGGAGAGAGAGGCGGGAGGGGGCGGGGGGAGGGGAGGGGGCGGGGGGCGCCGCCACCCTTTCATCCCACCTCCCAAAGGCACTCCGGCGCACACTCGCACCCAGACTCCCATCCAGCACCGTCCCGGCGCGGCGCCCCCGGGGGAGGGGGATCTGCCCCCGCTCCGCCCCCGCCGCGGCCGCCACTCGCACAAGTCTCTCCGCCGGGCCCCCGCCACCCCGGCCGAGCCCCCCGGAGCGCCGGGCGCCGCGCCCGCCGCCCCTCTCCGCGCCCGCCCGGAGCGCGCCCCGAAATAGCCGGCCTGCCCACTTCAAAGAGCCGCCCGGCACATCAAAGTGCGCGGGCCGCCCGCCGCCTCTGCCTCGCACTCACCAGGGGTCCGCGCGCGCGCTCAGCGCCCAGACCTCGCGGGCGCCCTGGGCAGGGCCTCGGCCCCGGCCCCCGGATCGGCTCGCCGCCGCGGCCCCGGGCCCCCCCGGGCCGGTCCCGGCGTCGGGGAACATGGGGGAGTCGCGCGGCCGGGGAGGGAGTGCGGGGAACCCGGCGGCGAGGGAGGGGGCAGAGGCGCGCCCCGCCGCCCCTCTTTCTGCTGAAGATCCGCGTGGGCCTCGCCCCCGCCGCGGCCGCCCTCGGCCCCTCCGGCCCCCGCCCGGCCCGGCTTTCGACACGGGCCCCGCTTCCAGCAACCACTCCGGGCACCCAACGTCCTCCGGGCGCTTCCAACAAAAACTGCGCCGTGGATTTCACTGTGCACTTCAAAGGCGCGAGCCGGCGCACGGTCCTGAAAGGGAGGTACGCGCCCGCCGCGCTCCGGGCCGTCCCCGGCGCCCCGGCCGCCCCTCTCCGGGGCCGTCCGGCCCGCGGCCGCCCTCCCGGCCGCCTCTCGGCCGGGCCGGACCCTCTCCCGCGCCCTGCGCCCGCGACGCGGCTGGGCGCGACCTCGCCCCCGGCCCGGGGGGGACCCGGCTCGGAAGCGGCTCGGCCGGGGCCGCGCCTCCGCCCCCACCTTTTACAGCACAGCTTTCGCCGGGGGAGACGGGCGCCTTGGACGCCCGGCGGCCCGGCGATCCATGACTGCGAGGGGTTATTTTTATTTCCCGGCGCTCGGGTGGTTACCGAGTTGCCAGGACCTTATCAAAGCGCAGCCGGCTCCAGCCGACTCCCCCGGGCCGGGCCCGGGCCGCCAGTGATCCCGCCGCGCCAATCACTGCCGCGCTCGGCCGGCCCGCGCCTCCCGCCTTAAAGGGACAGCGCGCCGCGCCCGCCCCGGCCCGGCCCAGCCCGCCCCCGCCCCCCGCCAGGCCCCCGAGGCCACCCGGGCGCTCCCGGCCCGAGTTCTGATTCCGCCTTTCAAGTGCTCTGGCTTCCTCCCCCGGCCTGCTCCGTCCTCCCCAGCTCGGGAAAGCAAGTTTATTGTGGCATCCCGGCCATCGCAAGAACTGCAAGCAGGCAGGTTTTTTTGTTTGTTTTTTTGTTTTGTTTTGTTTTCTATCATCGAACACTTTTCTACCTCTGTTCAAGTTTCCCTGGGACTTTGGGCTTGGAGTGGCTAGTCCCCGGATGGGATGGCCAAGTGTCACAGGAGGGACGCGGACCTGGACGCAGAAGGCAGGGACGTGCTTGTGCGCTCCTGCCTCCGAGTGTGAGTTAGTGTGAGTTAGGGTCAAGGTGCGTAGTTTGTGGATGTGTGAAGATGGGAGTGTGACTCTGCCAGCAGAGGCCTGAGTGCTGGAGAGGGGCCCTGACACCTCGCTGGGAAGCAAGCCTCAGTGTCCTGAAGATTTAACCCCAAATCCCCAAGCTGGCCATCAGGACTCTCCCAGCACACACATCGACCGTCTTTCTGTATCAGCTGCATAGGCAACGCTCTCTTGGAAGCATCCCCCCCATCCTCCCATACGTTACATATTAAACAGACATGGGATGTCTTTTTTCCCCATCGACTCTCAGTTTTAATGTATTGAAAACTCTTCACCCCACTGCCACCTTTGAATCCTTCCCAACATCCATCCAATAACGTTTAGGAGGTACAACCTTCTCACTTAAAGTACTAAGAAAACATACCACAAACCCAGAACATTATTTACTTGTCCGTTGCTATAGAATGATCTCTCATATGATGAGCTAATAATTGATTTTTCCTCCTCTTAAAAAACATAAAGGTGCAGCCCAAATTTGTCCCGGAGGTGAGAGGAAGAGCTTGGCATCCTCAGAGCTGCGGCTTTCAACTCTACTCACTTTTTCTTTATTTACTTCCTTAGTGAACTGAATGGGTGACAAACCCTTTTCAATGCAGAGGTGCCTCGAACCTTCATTAGGCCTTTAGGACTTTAAAACATGCAAGAAGCGTGTTTCTCTGTCTGTTTAGGTTTCCCTAGGAAAAGGGGAAGAGGATGCACCACCCCGTAACCTGCTGGAACACGACAAGCAGCAGGGAAGATGCTCTCCTGGCTGTGACAAGGGACCAGAGCTCTGGAAAGCCACGCTGCCGGACTTGTCAGCTCCTGGGCACCGTGGGGGGGGTGGCATCTCCCTCCCCAAGACCTGCCTCTCTGTGTCCATGCTCTGCTCCTTGGCTCACCTCCCCAGGTGGCCAGGCTGGCGTAAAGCCAGTGGTCCAGGCTATGAAACACATGGCCACCTTGGGGCAAACCAGGCAGGCCAGTGAGCGGGTGTGGCCAGATGACTCAGCCCTGCCTTGGGACAGCTGCTGGGTGCAAGGAAACTGGAAGCCGGTCCACTTGAGGTCAGCTCCCTCCAACAGCCCAGCCTTTCAGAGTGCTGCACACCCACCCCCTTGGGTGACCCAGGAGAGCCGGGAGCAAAGCTGTCCCTGTGGTTCCCAGGAGTCTTTCAGCCACAGAGGGTGTGATCCTAGGGCCAAAAGTGTATACAGAAGGGGATGAATTGCCATAAAAGCGTCTGCAGTATAAACAACAACAGCATGTGTGTGAGTGCACACGCACACACACATACACGCACACACGTGCGCACGCAATGTGAGGGAGGGGAGGTTGCAAATTCCAAACATCCAAAATCAAAATAAACAATGATCAGAAAGAGGAGGCTTTCAAGAAGGAAGTGGAAAGCTGCTCTTCATGGGTGGTTTTCCTCCCCTCCACTGCCCTCCCCCCCAGCCCTAACCATCACAGGCTCCGCTTTAACCCAAGGGCTCGCCTTCTGCTCCCTCATTAGCCCAGGGCTGTAGTGACAAGAAGGGCGGATGGAGATAGCGCCACAGGAACAAGGCTGAGTTCAGTTTGGTCCTCTCAGTAATAACCCTTCGGAGAGCCTGGTTTCCAGAACAGGTGCTCGGTCACCTTGGGCCAGTGACTCCCCTCCCCCCAGTTTACCCCTCGCCTGTCCCCTGGTGGTACATTTGCCACCCAGCAGTGGGGCTGGACTGGGGACCCAGAAGCCGGGAGTCCTCTCAGGCCTCCAGGTCTCCGACTACTTGTTGATAACGTTTCTGGAGGAGAATCCAAAGGCCATTGCTCACACCCGGCCCCTTTCTCAAGATAGCACAGTTTTCCATTCTCCCCTTCTTCCTGGCAGCCGCAAGGTCACGTGACTTGTTGTAATCCTGCGCGGTTGCCTGGAAACTGCAAAGCAAGGTGATGGATTTCTGCACATGCTCGCTCCCCCCTCCTTTAAAGACAAACCCTACCCAGGACCAGCAACCCACTTGGCCCAGGTGCAGACAAGGTTAATAAAGCAGAGAGTGATTCTCTTCTGCAGTTATGTACCGGCTGAAATCCTAGAAAACTCAGCGCTCCCTGACAGGCATCCGGCCAGATCTCCAATCTTCAGTCAGCCCAACAAAAACCCCTCTGGAGGGGAAGTCACACCAGCTGCGACTTCAGAGGAGCTCGGACCCAGGACATCACTCTTTAAGACTCCATGACTTTGTCTTTTATTTCTTTGGAAAAGTGGCACCTTAGACAATGTAGCTTTGTTTGGGGAGGTGGGGGGGGGGGTGGAGAGACACTCAGGTAGCCTTTCTAGAGACTGCAAGTCACCTAAACGCTCTGAGGCCCTGCCCCGTGTGTTTACCTGTGAAGTGCAGGGAACACCCCTCAAAAGGCTGCTGTGAGGTAAACACCCAGCGCCATGCTTAACACATCGCAGGAGCTCAGAACCCGGCAGTGATTTCTGTGCAGTCACCCCATTTCCTGAATAGCCTGTTAGCTGTTCTGGGAAGAAACTCCCATCTCCGCAGCAAAGATGCCCTCCAGTTAGGAGCCACACTCCGGGCTGGAGGCCTGGAAGCTGAGCAGGGGGGTCCTGCTGAGGTGACACCCCCCACCCCCTGCTGACTTCCCAGGGGAGAGGGGCAGAGCTGGGTGGCACAGGGGGCTGTGCTGTCTGCCGGCTCTCAAAGGCATCCTATCCAGTACTCCCCCAATATATCAGCATCTTCTAGCCAGGGGAGCCCTTCAAATGTCATCGAACCCAACCCATCATTTAAGAGATGAGGAAAATTAAGCGAAGAGGAGGTGAGATTTCCCCAAGATTTCTTGGCCCGTTTCGCAGCTGAGCTAGAACCTCGGAGGGCCCGCACTCCTGCTGCACCCTCTTTTCCCCCATCCTATGGTGAGGAGACCCAAGGCAGGGCTGTCTAAGGGGGTCCTGAGCACCTTGAGTCTTTGGCTGCCATGGCAGGGCTGATAAATAGAATTTAGCTAACACAACATTGTAAATCAACTATACGCCAATAAAATTTTAAAAAATAATCGCCAAGTTAAATGATCACAAAAAAGGTGAAAAAATCATCAGCCATCTTAATTACTACAATTATGAACGTAATCAAATATTCTCAAGTGAGTTAAATAAAGGAAGGTTGCTACTTTAAAGAATAATAATAATTTGGGATGCTTTCCTAAAAACATCATCACAGGGCTTGAGCTGGAAATTCCGCAGAAGCACATGTCATTCAGCACCTACCAATGAACAGCCTCGACCCCCGGAAGTGGGCTCCCTTCAGCCGGCTCCGGGGGGAGGGGGGTTCCACCAAGTCTTTAATGGTGACAGACGTTTCCACGTGCATCTCAGTGGGGTTGGTGCACCTAAGGGAGAATTGGCTTTTACAGAGTCTGGGAGGAGGAAAAGACGGGTTCAGCTTCCTGCCACGCTCTCCCTACTTCCTCCCATTTGGAGAGGGGTGGGGGAGGAGTGGGGATGTCAGGGTGGAGACTTTGAAGCCACAACCAAAACAGTGAGGTTTCCTTAGGAAATCCCATCCCTAGCAGCATTGGGGGGAAGCTTTTTTGTGTGTGTGTGGTATGCGGGCCTCTCACTGCTGTGGCCTCTCCCGTTGCGGAGCACAGGCTCCGGACGCGCAGGCTCAGCGGCCACGGCTCACGGGCCCAGCCGCTCCGCGGCGTGTGGGATCTTCCCAGACCGGGGCACGAACCCGCGTCCCCCGCATCGGCAGGCGGGCTCTCAGCTACTGCGCCACCAGGGAAGCCCAAGGGAAGCATATTTTTAATAAAAATGATCGTCTTGGGTCTGTTCAATTTAAAACACAGTTAACCAAAGCGATCATTTCAAACTTCCTAATCTGATTTACCTTCAAGTGCTTTTAATACTTATTATAAATGGAGCTACAAACTGCTGGCATCGTTGGTGTCCCACCAGGAATCATTGTGGACTTTGACTTTCAGGGGTTGGTCTGCGCGCAGAACAAGAAGAGACCATCAATATTCAAACAAATCCAGAAAGAGGTTCCGATTTCCGAAATTATCTTCTCCAAAGTGTCAAGCACGTGCACACACACACACAGGTTATTTTCAGAAAAGGAAGTAAAAGATAGGAAAAAAAAATCCCTGAAGTCAGCACTCCAGCTGGCAACATGGGAAACTCTGCAGATAAATAGGTCTGTGCTCCCAAGCTCTCTCCGCAGACGTTTTTGTTTTCTGCTCCTGAGGTTTCGTCCTGCTCCTTTTCAGCCACGTCTGGAAGGTGAAGCTGTGCCACAGGCTTGACGGCGGCTCCTTTATCTTTCACATCAGTGCTTCCTGACTGGTTCTCAGCATCTCTGCCAGCTACGGGTGCCTCCCCGGCTCAAAGGATGGGCCACGGTGGCCCGGCATGCTTGCCAGGGCCCCAGGCTGCCCCAGAACACCTGGGAGGGTCTGGACTTTGCTCCCTGTGGAATCTTCCCTCCGTCAGGTCTGCGCTGATGCTCTAGCGAGGTCCTCATCCCCTGCCCCCCGGCATGAAAGCACTGGGAGTGAAAGGTGGCTGACGGACATCTTTCAAGAGGCGTCTACACTCGCGTCTACACTTCCTCCCCCTCACGGTCTCCTCCACCCACAAAAACCCTCGGCAGCCAGGTAGACGGCATCCCACGTGAGTCACGTGGCCCACCTGGATCTGCGTATGTGCTTGGCCTGCCTGCAGCTCCCCTACTTCTCAAGTCCCTCGCGCTTCTCGGCAGGACTTTCTACCAAGGACCGACTCCCTCTCCTGCCTCTCTGGGTCTTGCCACCTACGGCGTTTTCTGGGCCAGTCTTCTGTCCCCATCCACGGCTCCAAGGCCCGCTCTCCCGAGACCCGGACCTCCCAGCCCTCTAGCCCCACCTCTTTCATGAGCCTCCTTCATCCTGCCCACTGTGGACTGCCGGCCACAGGTTCTCCAATCTAAGGCTCTTGAAACAAAAGGAACTTCCTTTGTGCCTCGTGGAAGCCAGGCGTCCTCCGTCAGGCAGTGCCCAGCATCCCCGCCGCCTCGGCGAGCAGCCCGGGCTGCGTCCAGACTCCTTGTCCCTCAAGCACCCCCGTCCAGCGCCCAGCCCTGATCATTCTGCCTCCTAAAAATCGCCTGAAAGCACCACCCTCTCCCCATACCTGCAACCACCACTGGGCTCTGACCCTTCTCATCTCTTGTTGTCAGGAAGAGCGGAATGTTCTAACCGTCCTCCCCACCTGCAGTTTACAGCCCCCGGTCCCAGGGCCGCCTTCCGTGATGCTACCACGGAGAGCGCTCTGTACTCCCAAGTCGACTGCGGCCTTCCTGGCTTCAGATCCTCTCCTGGCTGCACACGACCTTCAGGATGAGGCCCAGAGCTCTGAGCATGGCGCCTGGGGGGTCGGCCGGGCTGACCTCCGCTCAGTCTCCTGCTGCCCCCGCGCCCACCAAGAGCAGCCCACACGGAGCCACTGCTTTCCTTCCTTGGCGCCTTTACACTCAAGGGTCCCCCGGCCACCCGGCCACCCTCTCTGGCTTCCTCACTCCTCGCCCGACCCCTCCCGCCCAGACGGGGAGCATCTCTTCCTGCCTCCACGGCACTCGGGCTGCGCCTCTCAGCAGAACATTCAGGTTGCTCTGCTCTGGCTCCACCGCTCCACCGTGAGCCCCAGGACGAAGGGGCCGTGTTTTATACTTGCACCCCAGCCCCTGGCACAAGGTCGGGACTTAATAAACGGTTGAACTGCACTGTGGGCAGAGGTGACCTGTGAAATAGTGAACAATGGGTGAAACACGTGCACAGGCCGAGCAGCGCGGATGCTGGCCTGGGCGCTGGAGCTGGGTCTCGGAAGCGCCCCTGTCAGAGTCAAGCCTTTAGTCGCTGCGTCAAGGACAGCGGTGGTCGGCAGACTCTAAGGTGGCCCCCGATGACCCCGCGTCTTGGCCTTCATGCCCTGTGTAATTCCTTCCCGCCGAGCCCTTCAAGTGGGACTTACTGACTCACTTCCAACAAGTAGAATATGGCAGACGTGACAGGATGTCCCTTCTGAGATCAGGTCGTGAAAAGACGAGGACTTCTGTCTCGGGTACATTTTTAGGATTATAAGGCAGCCCTGCGGAGTGAAGAGGCCCATGTGGAGAGAGACGAGGCCTGCTACCCACCAAGCTAGTGATCTTGGAAGAGGATTCCTACCCAGCCAAGCCTGGAGATGCCTGGAGGCCCAGTTGGTAGCTGGCCCGGAACTCCATGGGACACCTCGAGCCAGAGGCAGCCAGCCGAGCCATGCCCAGATTCTGGGCCCCCAGACTGAGCTGCATCCTTCGCGAAGGGGAATGGCAAAAACAGACCCGCTGCTAAGACTGTTGCCCTGTCAGTCAACACTGCTGATGCTAAGAACCAAGTTGCAATATACGCAGGTGACAGGAATCTTTTTTGCACCTCATTACATAACAGCACATGGATGGGGGGCGGTGACCAGCATGAATTGGCCATAATTATAACATGTTAGAAGTTCTTCAAAGGTCACTGGAAGTTTCTACAAGAAATATATCAAATTTCTCCAAGAAGTTTATGAAATGAACACCAAAATCGTTGAGATTTTAGTGGGTTATGGGATAGTGACATTTGATCACACTCAGAAACATTTACTTTGTTGTCACATTTTCCCAAGAATGTTCTCCCCTAAATGGAGACACAGAACTTATCGGTCTAGAAGGTAAATATGAACGTTACTGGTTAGTTATCACATTTGAATTTAGAAGAGGGAAATGAATCTTCCCTCTGGAGTGATGGGAACCTCGAAGAGAGATGCTAATGAGAATATCTTTGGGATTAAAAACGCTGCCCAAAGTAGCAGGGACTTAGGGCTGATTCTCTGAACGATGACGTTCTTTACAGAGTAATTCTCAGAATTCCTGTCGATGAACTTAGATGGGGGTGAGGGGCCACTCCTGAATGGCGTGGCCCAGAACTACCTTGGAGAAGTCTTTTTTTGTTCTTTGATGATCACCTTAATGATGTACCGTGAAGAGTAGGTCCCCTGAACGGACCAGGAGAAATCATCTGCACGTTAGTTATGGCTTCTTAGCAAAAACGTTAGTATCCCAAACATAAATTAAAATGTGTGAACTGAACTTCACTCCTCTTACTAACGTTCTCTTGATATAACCACTTTCCCCAATAACTCGAGCACAGAACAAGATACCGTCATGACTGAAACTGGCATTCCGTCTTCATAATCTCGAGGAACCAGCCCAGCACTGCGAAAATGTTAGGGAAAAATTAAGTGGAATATTCGATCTTCTTGAAAAAAAAAATTCAAATTCTGCAGAGAAGAAATACTCAGTCCAGGGGGAGGGGACTAGATATTATCAGCTACAAGCCTGGTGTCCGGGCCTCAGGCTTCTGCTGAAGTTGGTGGAATCTCACTCCCTATCTTCCTGTCTGAAGAGTTGGGCCAGAACTGAGTTTGTTTTTGCAAGAAGATCAGAACTTTTCACGTGAATCCATTACTTCACAAATCAGAAAATGGTCAAGACCTTACAGAAGAGTCAGTTTTAAAATGATCACTTGTGAGACCAAAATATAAATTAAGAATCTAAAACAACAAAAAAGAAAACGGTCAAGACCTGGTGGCTTGATCTGGGGGCCAGAAAATATGGTCACCAATCGGGAGTGAGTGAGGGGCTCCGTCCCCTCCCCCCATCTCTAGTCCAAGCTCAGAGAAGACCTGAGAACAGTGGGCCAGGTGTTCGGGCAGGTGTGAGACAGCTGCCTGCTGAGTGGAGAAGCGGGGGGGGGGGGGGGGGGGGGGGACGGGAGGGGGTGTCAGGGTCTTCCTGGTGGATGCTCGGCCCCCGGGGGGGCCCCCAGCTTCAGGAAGGCTTCCAGAGGCCAAGACCGTGAAACTGGCGAGGGCGAGCTCTGCCACCAGGGCGGGCAGGGCGGGGGGTGGCCGCGAGCGCTGTGTCCACTTGGGCTTTTCCTAGGCAGCCAGCGGCTTCGTGTAGGTCGGGCAGCTGCTTCACCCAAGCTTGGCTTTTCTGCGACCGACCCGGCCCTCCCCAGCCCCCCACCCTGAGCTCCGACCTTTGCGGCCCGACCTGGGCCACGCCCCCCCCCCCCCCCCCCCCCCCGCTCCAGCCCGCCCCAGGGCGTCCGGACTCTGGATTTCCCTGTGAAAAGGTGTCAACCTTAAACTCTACAAGACAACGGAGGTCCTGCGTGCCCTTGGCCTGCCCCAGAAGCCGGGCCTGCTCTCAGGATCCAGGACGGGAAGAGGAAGGCGGGCGTCCACCCCTGGGCAACGAGGCCCCGGAGTGGAAGGGAGGCCGTGGTGCTGGCCCTGAGCAGCCTGTCTGGGGGCGTCAGGGAAGAGGGAGACTTCATAACCCCACAGCTGGGTCGGTATTTTTTGTGCAGGCGCCGGGCAGGAGAAACCAGGGGCACAAGATGGGGCTCTGATCGCCCTGGGAGGCAAAGCCGGGGTGGGCGTGGGGGTTGGAAGAGCCGGCACCCCAGAATCTTCCCCGGAGTCGGTGAACCGCAGCCCAGGGGTGGCTGGAGCGGGACCCGCACAGGCCCCAGGCAGCCCTTTTCCGGAAACCCGTAGAAAGCAAGAGCAAGGTGGGCAGACTGGCCTCGTGGGCCCCGGGGAGGGGGTTTTCTTTAATCCTGAAGTGTCACTACGAACCAGGAGAGTGTGGGTCACAGGTCAACACGGAGGCTCTGAAAGTCCTCAGCTCCCCGCCACCGGAGAGCTGTCGCTTCCCCAGGCCTCAGTTTCCCCAAGCATGGAATGAGAGGAGACAAGTCCCTGTCATGAGGATGAAGTGAGGTGATACAGTGAAGTGGTGAGCACCCCGGTCGGGGACACGGAGCCCCGGCCGAGAATGAGTCCTGTGGGCGGCTGGGGAGGGCAGCCTGGGCTGGGCCCGGCTCCCCGACGAGGACGGCCTACACGTCTTTGGGGCTGAGACTCTTCCCTTAACTCTAAAATGGGAATAAAATCCTGGCACAGCTAAGGTGGCGTTTGCGCGGACACATGCTAGCTGGTCAGTGTAGCTTCTGAAAGATGTACGTGCTCCGCTTCCCGGCGCAGAGGTTTCCCAAGGTGGACACATCTCATCTCCCCGAGGATGCGGCTCAGGGCTGCAGCCAGCTGCCTTCCTCCTGCGGCGACCGCGTGCTTTCCTGCCGCTTGAAAACGGCGCCTCCTCCTCTGTACAGCCTTCACGGCGTCAGCGCCCGCGGCTCTGCCGTGTGTTGACGTGTTATATGATTCTTGCTGCTCGTCCCAAGAGCGGGGAGATGGGCCCCACGGGGTGAGGTCGGGGAGCCCGGGGACCAGCTTCAAGCCGCACCTTCCACAGAGCTTCGCATAACCGGCAGCAGATACCCACCTCAGCCTGCTGGATCTCTTCATTTTAACAGTTTTTTAATGATCGAGGTTAAAATCCTGCGGGATGCTGTGTGTCATGGAACCTTTTCGGTGGAGATTCCAGCCTCCTTCATTTTCTGCGTTGGCAAAAAGGCCTGTCTCACTAGAATCCTCGGGTGAGTGTCTCGGTGGCCATCGACGTGTCCTGTCTTCCTGCCGGGGCGCACGCCCTGCCGCTGGTGCAGCCGGTGGGATGCAGGCGGGTCTCACCCACCCAAGGCCTCGAGTGCCTCTGGGGCTCCTCTCCGGCCCTCTGTGCTCTCCTCCTGCTACAGGTGCCTGGTCTACGTGTCCTGGCCCTTGGTTTCCCAGAGGCCTCTGGGCAGAGCCTTGTCCACAGACACCAAAGTGGGTACGCAAGCCCACCTGCGTCTCCCGCCGTCTTTGAAGCCAGCCCAGTGCCCTGCATGGCGGGCATTTACTGCTGCCCCTTGGAGGGAAGGGAGGTGGGAGGGAGGCCCTGAAGGGATGTCTGGCTGCCCTGCGGTGACCACCGGCCAGCAGTTGTCAGATTTCAGTTCCCTCTCTAGGGAGAGGGGCTGGGTGACCTTACCGGGTACAGTGGGCCCAGCGCGGAGATTCACTGTTTTTCTGACTCAGGAGGGACGTGCGGGGAGGGGGGGCAAGGGGGACAGCTTTGGGTTTTCCATGCATGGCCTTGCCCACTTCTGTGAACAGAGCTCAAAGACTTAGGGACGGAGGCACGGGGAGGTCTCCTCGCTGACCACGTCTTCCAGCCGCCCTTGTGGGCACAGGCGAGCTCCGTCCTCTGCCGGTCAGCTGGGGGGCTGCGTCTTGGCCATACGCCCTGCAGGGGGCCATGCTTGCCTTGCTTATTCCCCTAGTTTCCAGGTGGGGGGCCCTGGTCCCGGAAGATGATGGGGCTTTCCAGCTCTGCCCCTTCCTCTTTGGGGTTGGGCTGCAGCGTGCCCCCATCACCCCGTTCCCCTAGGACAGGCCCGACGGGAAGGTTCGAGGTTGTCTCTCCAGCCCAGTGTCAAGCGGCGAGTGAGCCTGCCGGGGACCTGGCCCGGGGCAGCCCTGTCGCTGGTCCCTGCTGGACGCTTCACCTCCATCCGCCTGACCCTCGTGTCTGCTCTCCCTCCGCTGTGCCCTGGGGCAGAGGAAAGGGGTGCTATTTCTTAGCCCCCCCTAAAATTCCAACACCCAGTTTAGAAGGTGTTTCCCCTATAAATATACTCTTTGAGGTGGGCCTTACCCAAGGGTACCCAAGGCTCGGAAGAGATGGAGACAAAGGGGGACACACGGAGACAAGAAGCCACGGTCACCCATCACGGAAGTGTTTTTTCCCGCACTTCACCACGCAGCCTGTGCTGGGCTGTTGGGCACATATACAAAGTGCCGGACCTGTGCAGGGGTGCTCGTCAGGACAGCCTGACCGACACGGAGCTCCCAGAGCTGCCAGGACCAGGCGCTCCATTTCTCCCGAATGCAGCACAGTGGAATGAAGGAAGGACCAGGGGAATTAACGAACGGCACATTTTGGACTCAGGAGTCAGGAAGATAAATCAAGTTTCAAATCCTGACCCCATCACCATTGAGGTGTGACCTTGAATAAGCCCTATCTATCTATCATCTATCTACCATCTATCATTTATCTATCATCTATCATCTATCTATCATCTATCATTTATCTATCATCTATCATCTATCTATCATCTATCATCTATATCTATCATCTATATCTATCATCTATCATCTATATCTATCATCTGTCTATCTATCTATCATCTATCTATCTATCTATCTACCTACCTACCTACCTACCTATTTATATATCTTTCTGAGGCCTTCATTTTCCCATCCATAAAATGGAGCTAAGTTTCTTTGGTTTCTTTGCCACTTTTCCGTGCTGGTGCCTGATAGACCCAGGACGTTATGAGGATCAAGAGAATACGCCCAAAGCACCTGCCGCAGTCGCGGGCGCGGAGGCAGCAGTGACGCTAGTGCTGGGATGTTCCTTTCCTGGAGACATGGGCAGGGTGACCACCCTCAGTCCAGCAAGAGCTGCCACGGGGCTTCGCCAGGCATCGCCAGAGCCAGACCCTGCCCGGCCAGACCCTGCCCGGCCGCAGGGGCTCCAAGCTGTCCCTGTCCCCTGAGGGAAGGTGGGGAGGCTCCCTCCTTGGCGCCATGGGGCAGTAAAAGGGCCATAAAGAGAGCCAGCGGCCATAAACCAGAGACAGAGTCGTTAGCAGTTTCCTTTCTGATAAGGGCTTCAAGGGCTCCGAGGAGACGGCTGTGAATGCCACGTCTGGGTCCCTGTGCCCTAGATATTTGAACCCTTGGTTTGGAGTCCACGGAGATAGAGAAGATCAAGGAGGGGACGCCCTCCGAGGGCACCGGGAGGAAGCATCCCGCCCAGGGCAAGCGACAGGTGACACCAGCAAAAGACGGCAGAGGTGACGCGCAGAGGTGACGTGGCACCCCCTGACCACCACCGTTATCAGCCTATTTCACAGAAGAGTTTGTAGCGGGACCTGCCGCAGTAAAAAACACAACTTCAGGCCCTGTCCAACCGTTATTAGGAATTTCAAGATGGCGCCAGTAGACGTTAAACCCAGCAGGGGCCCTCCCATCACGGGGCCGTGCGGCTGCCCAGATCACAGACTGAGAAGCAGAGGGTTCCAGGCCCCTCACGAAGGTCACCGTTCAGTGGTGAGCGGCGGGGGCGGGCTGGGAACACAGCGCGCGGGAAAGACCAGCCTCTGCGTCGGTCTCTCCATTCCCCCCAGCCCTTCTGCAAGGTGCACAGGGCTGCCGCCAGCCCAGCAAAGCTGAAAGCTCAGCGGCGCCAAGTCGCAGTTCGAGGTCGCCCAGCTCCCTGGGAGGTGGGCTCTGCTGACGAGACAGGGACTTCGCGGGGGGGCGCGGTCTGGGAAGATGCAGTCCCACTCGTTTAGGTGCCCTTCTGGGGCAGTGCCAGCTCCCTGGCTGGAAGCAGCTGCTGCACGAACCTCCCTCCAGGACGGTGGGGGGGCCTCCAGCTGTGGCCGGCCGCCTTTAGCAGAGGGGCGTTTTCGTAAAAACCCTGGTCCAGCGTCAGCGTGCCGTCCTCCGAGTGAAAGGAGCCAGGGCTCGCGGGCCTACATATCCGAGGGCATCTCCCCTGCACTGCCGTTTTAAGGATGGGATCCACCCCACTGAGAGGACTTTTATTCCTTGTCCAGTTGGCTACGTGTTCTCACCCCCTGAACGTATGATTGGGGAGGATGAGGGAATTCCCTGGCGCCCACCACTAACCCTCCCTGACTTTATTTTTTTAATATTTTTGGCCATGCTGTGTGGCTTGTGGGATCTTAGTTCCCCGACCACGGATCGAACCCACGCCCCCTGCAGTGGAAGCGCAGAGCCCTAACCGCTGGACCGCCAGGGAAGTCCTGACCCTGCCATTTTGAAATGCCTTTTTCTACCCGGACAATGTTTTAAATAAGCCTGGTCTTGCCCCGTTTTTCCAGGGTTGCAGAAGAGCTGCAGTACAAGGCCATCTGGAGGCCCAAGCAACCCAGGATCTCCATTTGTCGGGGACGACCTGACAGGCCAACAGGCCCTCTCAGAAATGTCAGCTTTGAGAGACAGCTCAGCCTCCTCTGTCCCATGCTACCCCCCATGCTCAGACTGCATACGGGTCTCTGTACTGCCTGACGCAGATGCCCACACTCACACACACACAAACCAGAAAACGAACGGCTTGGAAATACCAGATGAGAAAATGGAGGATTTCCTGAGCGAGGGGGCTTGTGTTGGTGAATCTGAACAGGTAAGAGTGCTATGTTCCCCGGCCCTGTGATCCCTTCAGCACCTCTACTCGCCACACAGGCTTCTGCCTTGAAAGTTGTGTTCTCCACACTTCCTGCCATCTCAGACTCTTGGCCAGGTCTGCAGACTTGAAAGGGCCCCAGGGTGGCCGCAAACGTCCTCTCCCCCTGGATGGAATGCACACAACCGCACTCACCTACCTGTTAGCTTTGGTGAACTTGCTTCCTACCCGGTTGAAATGCGGATCTGCAGGGCAGAAAGGGCCCAGGGTGGGCGAAGTGGGGGGAAAGGAGGAGGGAGGGGTCCATGGGCCCTTCTAGGGCAACCAGGCGGGCTGAATGCTATCGCACCACACCCGCACCCCAGGCTGCTGGGAAGAGGACGGGTGTGATGCAGCCAGAGGAAGACTGCAGCCTGGGCTCACGCCCCAGTTGCACCACTGAAATCTGTGTGAGCTTGGGCACAGACTTTACCCTTTCTGAGCCTCCACTGTCTCAACTGTGAAGTGGGAATAAACCACCTTGTTACAGGGAGGGTGAAACAAGAAGGTGGACATGAAAGTCCGTGTATACAGTAGGGGCCCTGTAGATGTTCACCTCTGTCTTAGAGAACCAGAGTGTGCTGCGGCCCCCCGCCCCGGCCTCCCCGTAGGAAAATGTCTAAGATGCTCTGGTGAGCCTGGTGCAGCTGGGCCTGCTGAGCTCAGGGCAGTCTCCCAGGCCAGGTGGATGGCCCCCTTCCAGGCTCTTCCACGAGCTGACTCGCTCCCTTTGCAGACTGTGTCAACAGGCGATGCCACCCCAGCCCAGGGAAGGTTGAGTGGCTGCAACCTGGTTTGGAAACATGTGTCAAACCCAATTCCAACCAGATGAGGCTGGCCTGCTTCCAACGGCGCCTGCCATCCGAGGCCACGCCAGGGGGAGGCCTGTCCAGCTGCCATGCCCAGGCAGCCAGGCCTGTTTGTTCCCTGGAGTCCTTGGGTCCAGACTGACACGCTCACCTCTCTGCTCCGGCGGCTCTGTTCAGAAGGTCTAAGCCACGAGTCAAGGAGCTCAAGGACGCAGCCACCTCGGGGAGAACCTACCTGCCCATCCCCTAGCTGCACAGGCAGGGGAGGGAGCTGGGCCAAAGCAGAGGCCAGGAGGTGCTGGGCAACCGCCATGACGAGGGGGTGGATGCACCCTGGCCTCCCCACCCCCACCCGAGGGAAGCGTCCCCTGAGTAACAGATGGGCCTGACGCAATGGGCCAGGCAGCCACTCTCTGCTGGTTTACAAATGGTGGCTGAAAAAAACCCAGGCCACCACCACCCAAAAAACCAACCCAGCAGAGAATGCGGCATTCCAGCAAGAGTCGAGAAGGAAAGGAAGTCCAAATGTTTCGAGTTTAGCTATTAAGCATAGTTTCCAGCGAGTGTACTCATGTCTTGAAATGAAACAGATGAAAGCAACATGTGTCAATGGTTGTAGGAAGACAATAATGTCATCAACAGGAAATAGAGAAATTGAACACTGAAGCCTCAGCCCAGAACTTAACTCTTGCCCTGCCCTCGTCCCCAGAGCCTTCTGCGGGGAAGGCTGAAGACGCTTCCGCGGCTGGGGCTGGGGCTCTGCCCCGTGGGCCCTGGCGGAGCCCCTGCAGGGATGTTGAGCACCGGAGAAGGACTTGCTTTATTTATTTCTTAAGGGCTGATGGCCTTGGTGCGGGGGAGGCCCACGGGCCCTGGATCAGCTGAAGGGGAAGCTACACAGCCTCGCTCGCTCTCCATGAGGGGCTACAAAGCCTTGGCTGTGGGATCACCCTTACGAGTTCCTGGCAAGGGCAGTGACCGCTGCTGGCAGCAAAGCCCCGGCCAACATGCTGGCAGTGCAGGAGGCAGGGCGCCCCCCTGGAGTCCCGCAGGCCAGGAGGCAAGGGCTGCCCGGTGGCCAGGGGTGCAGATGGAGCAGGTGGGGTCTGGGAGACCCCTTCTCACCCAATCCCCCCACTCAAGACAGAGTAAGAAAGTGCACACTACCCCTCTGGCCGGCCCTCAGAGAACCGGGAAAAAAAGGTGACTTTGAGCCTAGGAAGGTGAAGCTCATGTCCACGCGCCTTGAGAGTGGTCAGAATGCCTCCTCCTCCAGGCTGGCCTCCCTGCCTTCATCTCTGATGGATCCACACTGTTTGGCTTTGGGGATACCTGCCTCCCTGCTGACCTCGTATATCACATGCAAATAATACAAAAAATTTAAAAGTAGAACAGGAAAGGGGGGTAAATAGATCAGGTGGGATCATGGAGTGAGAGCATTTGGAGAGTCCGGCCTTAGACCTGCCTTAGTTCCCTGACCCGGGGGTGCCAGACAGAGCTGCCGGCTGCACCTGTCACCGTGTCAGCATTCTGCACGGAGGCCCGGAGCTGTGCTCTGGAGACTGAGGAAGCCAGGTTTGGGGCTTGCTGAGCTAGTCCACTGATTTTCAGACAAGCCTGGACCAAGATACCCTAAAACAAATGGGTGGTACCATGGTCACCATATGCAGATAAAATTAGTGGACAGAAATGCCTTAATTTTTTCTCCTATCATTAAAAAAAAAAAAAATTCTAGCAGGTCTTAATGCTGGATTCCAGTGCGGGTGCTTTTGTGCTCACTCAGAAATGTATATATTTGGGTTGACTCTGCCAGGGGTATTAGTCTGCTCTGCTTATCGTAACAAAATTCCATAGACTGAGTGGCTTAAACAACAGATATTTATTTTCTCTCAGGTCTGGAGGCTAGAAGTCCAAGATCAAGGGCCGGCCAGGTTGGTTCCTGGTGAGAGCTTTCTTACTTGGCTTATGGATGACCAACTTCTCACTGTGTCCTCACATGGCAGAGGGAGAGGGAGTTCTGTCCTCTTCCTCTTATAGGGGCACTAATCCCATTATGGGGTCCCACCCTCATGCCCTCATTTAACCTTCATTGCCTCCCAAAGGCCCTGCCTCCAAACTCCATCACATTGGGGGTTAGGGGTTTAACATATGAACTTGAGAGGAGACACAATTCAGTTCCGAGCACTGAGTTTCAAAAAGCGCCGCCAGGTCAGCCTGACCCACACATGCAGGTGACTGCCACAGGCCATGCACTGTCCTAGGCTCAGGGACAGTGTCGGCGATGGTCAGACAGAGGCTCTGTCCTCCTGGAGCCCTCAGTGTGTGAGAGACGAACCCAGCAGCGGACAGTGTGACAACAGCAGGGTAAGGGCCAAAGTGGAGATGCCCGTGTCGGGGGGGTGGCGGTGAGAGAGGGCGCTGAGCCCACCCAGGATGAGGTGACATAGGGGCAGCCCTGGAAGCTGGACCAGCACATCAGGGGCTTGGAAGCGAGGCCCAGCCTGGGGAGGGGCTGGCTCCCCGCGGGATCTTCCCATAGGAGCCCAGAGCGCGAGGCACGCGGGTGTCCAGAGGGGAGCTGGCATGGCTGGATTGAGGGGAAACCTGATCCTCTGACCTTGACTTCATAGAGAAACACATCATCAGCTGGTGGGGAAGCTGTGTGATTGAGCCGTGTCTTAGGAAGTGCTTTCTGTGGACTGTCAGGGGCTGGATTCCGTGAGGAGTGGGATTCCAGATGCGGAGACCCCGACGGGACAGCATTACAATCTAAGAGGTTGTCCTTGATTGGATATTCACATTGGACTTCAGCAACTGTCTTAGGTCGGGCTTCCCAGAAGCAGACCCTGAGATGGGTGTTCGTGTGAATTATTAGGAAACAGTCTCAGGGAAAACCCATAGGGGAGCGGGGAGGTGGCCCGTGATGTCCGGCGGTGTCTCATGGAGGGGAACTTAGGTTCAATCCACAGGCCGATCTGGAGGCCAGCCCTTGCGGTCATCCTGGCTTGGGGAGGAGGGAGCTGGGGTATTTACGCCCCGGCATGTGCTGGTCACCGGTTAAGGGCTGGGCTGGGGGGAGGACAGAGGACACAGACATGCTCTCCACGCTTGTGGGCAAAGTGGCTTCCAGCAGCTTCCACCAGAGATGCAGGCGGGAAAGCTGAGGGTGAAGGCGGGAAGGGAACGGTGCCCAAGGGAGGTGAGGCCTCCGAGAGCAGACACTGGGTGACAGCCACCTGCTCCAGTTAGGACACTGCCCAAGGACTCCCGTGCAAACCACAGGCACCGGGCTCAGTCAGGCCCAGCCGGGAGCTCGTGCTTGGGAGGAGCCTATGGGGCTCAGCTCAAGGGGGTCGAGGATGGTGCAAGATCCGTCTCCAGGGTTACGGGGCACCGTGGCTGTAAAGGGGTCCTGCCAGCTGCGAAAGGGCGGAGGCGCGGCGGGGGCGCGGCGGGGGGCGCGGCGGGGCGGGGGACGCTGGGCCGCGCCGAGCTCAGCTAGCAACGAGCCACGCCGGTGGCTACAGTGGGCTCCACAGCAGCACTCGGAGCTGAGCTTCCGCGGCCGGGGCCGTCCACGGGCCGCGCTGACTGCCTGTCTGAATGTGCGGCAAGGGCGGGTCCCCCTGCAGCGGGGACTCGGTGCCATTTAGCCCCATGACCAGGATGGCCCTACCTGCCCCGCCCGCCCGTAAGACTGTCACAGAGATAAAAACGGGAATCCAGTCTGCGAAGGTTCTCCAGGAATGTTCAAGCATATTCCACCTCGGAAATGGTGAGTAATGTCAGACCCAGGCAGGCGGAGAGGAAAGTGACATTACGGAGCATCCCCTCCAGGCCCCCGGCTGCAAATGATGAGAAGGTGCACGGGGCAGAACTTTGACCCTCAGGCGGGATACTGACAGAGGCCTTGGTCTGTCCCTACAAGCCTCCAATACCACAAAGGCACGTGATCTCCACCCAGATGCAATTCATCAGTGAGCATATGCGTTACCTCTTCGGCTGGAAGATAAGAGATCAAAGTCGGCCCATCGATAAGACTTTGATAAGCCTTCAACCAGGCCCCAGGCCAGCTCCTCACCCCCCCTCCCGCCCCGGGGCCAGGCCAGCCTTCCACAGGGCTCTAGCGCCATCCAGCCCTGAATCAACCTCTCCCCCGCCCACCCCCGTTAGAATGGGGCGGGGAAGCCACTGCCCCCCTCTTGGAAACTCAGCACTGGGGTGATGTGCTCAGGGGAGCCCTTTCTCCCCCTGCCCCTTAGCAGACCGTCTGCACTGTCTCCCTGGCAGACTCACAGGCAGAAAGACTCCCTCCGAAGCACCAAAATCGTGCTCCAGGCCCATTACTGCTTGTCTTGGGCTCTTACGGTTGCAAGAAAAGAAGTCAAAACAGATTGTAACATCTGAACCGTCAGGGGCACCAGTGGAGCCTCGGACAGCCTCTCCCTCCGGCAGAGTTCGTGCCCCACATCTCGCTGTGGGTTCTCCAGAGGGGCCAGGCCCTCCTGGGACCCCTGTGTCTGCATCCAAGGCCCGTCCTACTGGGCGGTAAGGGGGCCTCTCCCCGAGATCTGGGCCCTAAGCTCTTTAAGGGCAAGGACAAGATTCGGCCATTTTCATCTGCCCAGAGCTGCACACAGGGCAGGTGCCTGCCTCCCAGGGGACTGTGCTTCGTCCCACGCCGCTGGAGAGAAGGGGATCCAAGGGCTACAGGACTCGTCCCCGCCAGGCCGGGCAGTAAACGGCCGAGTCTGGACCTGCACACACGGCCGTCTGCCTAACAAGTTTGGGTTCATAAAACACACCACACGTGTGTCTAAATGGAGACATCTGGGTTCCAACGTCACAAAAATCAAACGCTGGCGATACTCACGTTCCCAGCATCCAGTTTCACGCGTGGACTCGTTCTGTCTCAGGGCCAAGGCCTGTGACTGGGACCCCAGGCTGACCAGGGGTTCTGGGTGAGAGAATGCGAAGCTGTCCACGCAGCTCCTGGGCTGGGAAGGTGGGGCTGCGTGGAGGATGTTCCTCTTTTCTACGGGAGCACGTAGGCTGCAGTGTATAATATCTAAATGAGAAGATGATTTTTTAAAAAAACGTTGGATTGGATTCTGGAAGAAATAATATATATCATTTTGCATTACCAGGCTACACTGAAAATTCATCCCAATTTTCCAAGAACCAACCAAATGCAAAGATCGGATGGGGCATCCCCACTGGCCTAATTCACAGGGTGTGTGACCAAGGGGACGTTACTGGGGACCCGGTGACGAGAGATCACCGGTGTTAAAAGATGCCAAACCCAAGGGGCCACAGCTGGCTCCCATCCCTTCTCCCGCTCGCCGCCCCACCTCCCAAGGCAGGTGTTCTGCAAGGGGTGGGCAGCTGCCGGCACATCGGGGCCCCCCGCTCGCTTCAGCCTCCGCCCCCAATTCTTCCACCCGAGGCCCGAGTATGCGATTCCACTGCAGGACTTTGGGCCGCAGCGTGAGATGATGCCAAGGGCCCTTCTGCTAGGGTAGCGGTCGTTTACACTTCTTGAGGGAAGGCTTTTGCAAGGATTGGAGTGAAGGCTGCAGATGGACAGGCTGTGGTCGGTGGTCCTTTTGGGCCCACTGGGGAGCAGGGAAGGTGTTCTAGTAGCCGTCCCCCAGCCCCCAGCCTCGGCCCCAGGAATGTGGTTCGAGGGCCCTGCCCCCGGGTCAGCAGAGAGAGGCTATCGCTGCTGCCCGGGCAGCTGTGCAAGTGTCGATCCATTTCAAAGGCCTTTTGTTAAACTTCTAACGGCCAAGAGGACAGCCTGAAGCCACGCAATTCCAGTGACCTGGAAGGTTATCAAGGCCCCTCCAACCCCGGGGGTTACGGGTGGGAGCTGGGCGATCGGCCTAATGAACCAGGGCCGACCGGAGGGGCCACAGTGACCGAGAAGAGGCCCCTCTCACCTTTGGGGTTTACTGAAGGGGCAGCACGCAGCGTGCAGGGCTGGAGGGCGGCCTGGAGGCCCCAGAGAGATGCTAGCAAGGCAGGCTCCAAGGGTCCAGGCTAAACGGCAGGCCTCCCTGGGGCAGTTTTCTAGTTTACTTTCGCCGGCTCTGGCCTGCGCCGTTTGCTGTGTGGGTCGGAGCTCTGCCGCCGGTGAGCTGGAGACTGCGGGGCAGCTCACCTCCCTTTACAAAACGCTATCTCCTCACGTGCCTGAATAGGTGGCGCCGGGGCGCCGGGCCTCTCTCCGTGGGCGCGGGACGGGGGTGGGCATCTCAGAGTTGGCAAGGAGTCGAGACGGGAGGCCCCTGAGGGTGAAGGAAGCTCTCCCCCCACACGCTGCCTGCTCCCGGGGAAGCGGGATCCCCAGCCTCGGCAGAACCCGCCCCAGAGCAGCGGATGAGGGTGCCCAGCCCTCGGACAGCCCGTGTGCTTTTTTGTCTTCGCGGGACTTGGACTCTCGATTTTGCCCTCCTGAGGAGGGGGCCCCGCGGGATCTTTGATGTCCTCTCGCCTCCCCCCCGACCCGGCCCCGGGGGCGCTGGGTGTGCGGTTTGGCTAAGAAGCTTGGCGTTCGCAGCCACCGCCGCCGTCCTGTGAGCGCAGCCGCAGGCCCCGACGGATGTCAGGTTCCCGGCCGGCCGGCCGCCCGGGCGGGCGGGGTGTTACCTGGAGCTTTGAAGCTCGGAATGGCTCCAGACCGTCTTCTCAAGTCCGCGGCTACAAATGTTAATAAAATTAAAGCCACCTGAGAGTTCAGCTTGGCGCTCCTTTGAAAGCAGGTCTGTGACGGCTTATTACCCTCAATTATCTCGTTGTCCACCCTCTTAGCTTGGGGTTAAACTCTTAACTCTTCCCTTTGAAGTCATTATCCTTTTATCTATGACTGGACCAAGGAATTTCAGGACAATAATCAATGGAAACTTCATGAGAATAGAGAAGCCGGGAGGGGAAAGGTGTGAATATCCCTTTAACTGTGGGCCTGCTGGGGGGGAGGGGAGGGGAAGGGACCGAGTCCCCAACTTGCAGAAGAAAAAGGAAAGGAGGGGAAAAGCCCCATACAACATCCCAGGGAGCGGTTTTCAGATCCTCTGAAAAATAAAGAAAAAGGGATAATTTGGGGG